>NW_021605455.1:771879-807202 GCF_004785775.1 Grammomys surdaster | reverse complement strand
GGGGGGGGAGAGAGAGAGAATGTGAATTCCACAAAACCAAGGCCCAGGTTCTTCCCATCTTCCTTATTGTATCTTTAATTGTCAGGAAAGTTGAAAGAGCACACTTGCTAATGTACATGAAAAGGACCTGAGGCTCCCTGGGGCTCACCAGCCACTCAAGCTTGATTGGTGAGCTCCAGACCAATGAGTGTCCCTGTCTCAAAGGAGAATGACAGGTGACCCCCAGACAAATGAGTGTCCCTGACTCAAAGGAGAACGACATTTCTAAGGATGTCCTCCACTTACAACCTTATGCACCTGTGTGTGCGCACACACACACACACGCGCACACACACACACACACACACACACACACACGCTTATACCTGACCCCTAAGTGCTAACATTTGCTATGAGTGTATATACATATTATCACTTCCAAAAATCATGTGAGAGTAAAGAGTAAGACTCTTTTACTGAAAATTCTTGAGTGTTTTCTAAGAGAAAAGACATCCTCTATCAAAATAATCAAAATCAGAGCAAAGCCATCAATTACAACACTATTATCTAATCCAAACATTTCATCAACTCTCATTGATGGGGGAAAAAGAAATAAATTCTAGTCCAGATCTAGTCCATGTTATATTTAGTTGCCATAGCTCACACGAGGATTATTTCCTGTTGGTAAAGATAAATGTTTTATTTTTTGTTTTTTTATATTAATCATACATGCGTAACCTATGTGTGTCTATTTTAACTTAGCATTAACAAAGATTCTCCTGATAAAACTATACACAGACTCTCTTAAGCTTTTTGGCAGACTGACCTCTCATCCTTGGATCCTCTCTTCCTCCTGCCTGGTCCAAATTTGCAAGAATCTTACTTGGTCAGTTGAGTGAGATCTCAACACATTTGACATTTGACCTCAATATCTGTTCAAATCTTCCCTATACTTTTGATCTCTGATTGCTTTTATCTGTCTTTAACCAGAATCCTGTATGGTCAGTTTAGCAAGAAGTTGTCTATCCTTGATTTTGCCTTAGTGATTTTTTCCATCAGCTCACTACCTGAGCCCTCTCCAAACTCTACTCCTTGGCTGTAATTCTTTCTGTCTCACCTCTCCCCCAATTGCAGCACTCTCCATTACAATCCTCATTACCATTTTAATAAATACCAGAATGACTTTCTCGTTAATAGACTTGAAGAGGGAGGTAGAGACAAAAGGGTCACCATGATTTCAAAAGCCATTCTAGTCTAGGTAGAAAGTTCCAGGCTATTACGGCGATCCATGCAAACTCAGTCTCAATATCTACACACAAAATACAAAGATAGAAAATGTTGACATCTGTGTATAAGCCAATAATAATTACTGATATGTTTAATAGACGTCTGTGATGTCTTCCAGGGGTCAGCCTTCCCTACAGAATACTAAGGGTTAGAAGTTCTACTTCTAGATCTTTCTAATTCTTCCACTGTATCCAGCTTGCTCTTACTACTCACAGCTTGGCTATAACACGTCTTATTCTTTGTCACTAACCCTCCTCCAGTTACTGTCTCCATAGAGAAGGTGCTAGTGTAGAGAAATCGACTATGGGTAGTGTAGAGAAGTTGGTTATGGGTAAGCTGTGCCGCTATGTCTACTTGCTTCGTTTGCCACGCCAGACCCTATGGAGGCTGGTTAACAGCTTTAATAAAGGACTGCAGTAGCCAAGAGAATCTGAATGGAAGCCTAGACAACTTGAAACTGTGCTTGTGATATGACCCCCATACACACACCCAAATTCCAAATTCCAGAGTGGCCCGCGATTCAGCTCAGCACAATGGGACATGTCTAGATCTAGTTCCTCGGCTTTTAGGAGCCTTCCCTGTTTCACATGTGATTTATTAGCAGTTTGCTATGACTTTCCTCACTCCAGGAAAGTGGCTCTCATCCTCTCCCTCCCATCCTTCAGTCAGTCACACCACCTACAGTGACAGCCTAGGGTGGTTGGTTGGGTGTTGACCACGTGTCCTAGTCACTGTTCTATTGCCTTGAAGAGACACCATGACCAAGACAACTCATAAAAGGAAGCATTTAACTGGGGGGTTTGCTTTACGTTTTCATCGTGTCTAGGCACCAACTCTTCAATTTCCATTGAAGTTTTTTTATTATTATTATTTTCTTGTTCCCAGTTGTCAAATTCATCACTCTTCATTAGTTTCATAACTCTCTCTGAGAAAGGATACAATTCTGTCATTGATGTCAATGCTGTGGCTCTTCAGAACCAGTTTGTATTAAACTATAGCACCTTGCCTACGTAGTTCCCAAATACTACGATAGATACTATGTCATCTATCCCCAAGTTCAGGCTTCCAAAGAGACTTTCCTGGGTTGTATT
This sequence comes from Grammomys surdaster, assembly GCF_004785775.1. Classification (NCBI taxonomy): domain Eukaryota; kingdom Metazoa; phylum Chordata; class Mammalia; order Rodentia; family Muridae; genus Grammomys; species Grammomys surdaster. The sequence goes on along the minus strand of NW_021605455.1, from coordinate 804,845 downwards.
CTATTCATAAAGTCATAAAGTCTTTCCCAGCACGTGGACAAAGTGTGAGTGATCCTTCTGTTTCCTGTCATTTTAAATAGAACATTTGTAATTACACTGTATGACTACAGCACAGCATGCTCCCCACTCATCTCTTCCTCTGGCCATGTTTATTGTATACTAATATATGATCTCATCCAATGCTGATCAAACGCCTGTGATCTGGATTGAATAGGATTACCATCATGAGGAATGTTAACGTAGAATTTATAAATATGGCCTTGTGTGTAAATATTTTGTCCTCAGTCAAGTTAACATAAATTCATTCTGCATTAGATTGGGTCTCAAATCCGAAAAGTGCTTCCACTACAATTTTAATATGTCTCTTGAAGCCTCATGTATTGGTGGGTTTCGTTGGCAGCCAGTAAACTTTCAGGAAGTGAATAGATCTCGAGGGATCTGACATAAGGGACAGGTTAAAAACTCTTCAGTGGACTCATAGTGTGACATCATTAGGAGATGCAGAAAGGTACGAGAAAGTAGATCTCTTAGACGATGTAATTTTCCCTGATCTTGTGCTATATCTCCTCGCTCTACTACCTGTCCATCTTGAGGTGTCACAATGAGGTGTCCCTGTGTCACTATGGGGTATCCCTGTGTCACTATGGGATATACCTGTGTCACTATAAGGTGTCCCTGTGTCACTATGTGGTCTCGTTGTGTCACTATGGGGTATCCCTGTGTCACCATAGGGTGTCCCTGTGTCACTATGAGGTGCCCCTGTTTTTCTGTGTCACTATGAGGTTTCTCTGTGTCACTATGAGGTGTCCCTGTGTCACTATGGGGTGTCCCTGTGTCACTATGTGGTATCCCTGTGTCACTATGAGGTGTCACTGTGTCACTATGAGGTTTTCCTGATTCGCAAAGAGGTGTCCCTCTGTCACTATGAGGTGTCATTGTGTCACTATGAGGTGTCCCTGTGTCACTTAGTGGTATCTCTGTGTCACTATGGGGTGTCCCTATGTCACTATGAGCTGTCCCTATGTCACTATGAGCTGTTCCTGTGTCACTATGCAGTCTCATTGTTTCAGTATGGGGTATCCTTGTGTCAATATGGGGTGTCCCTGTGTCACTATGAGGTGTCCCTGTGTAACTATGGAGTATCCGTGTGTCACTATGGGATGTCACTGTCACTATGAGGTGTCCTTGTATCACTATGAGGTGTCCCTGTTTCACACAGAGTTGTCACAGTGTCACTATGAGGTGTCGCTGTGTCACTATTTGCTGTCACTGTGTCACTATGAGGTGTCCCTGTGTCACTATGAAGTATCACTGTGTCACAAAGAGGTGTCACAGTGTCACTCTGAGGTATCACTGTGTCACTATGAGGTGTTGCAGTGTCACTATGAGGTGTCCCTGTGCCACTATGAGATGTCACTGTGTCACTATGGGGTGTCCCTGTGTCACTATGGGGTGTCCCTCTGTCACTATGAGGTGTCATTGTGTCACTATGAGGTGTTGCAGTGTCACTATGGGGTGTTCCTGTGTCACAAAGAGGTGTCACAGTGTCACTATGAGATGTCATTGTGTCACTATGGGGTTTCCCTGTGTCACTGTGAGGTGTTAAAGTGTCACTATGAAGTGTCACTGTGTCATTAAAAGGTGTCCCTGTGTCATTATGAGGTATCACTGTGTCACTGTGAGGTGTCGGTTTGTCACTATGAGGTGTCACAGTGTCACTATGAGGTATCACTGTGTCACTATGAGGTGTTGCAGTCACTATGAGGTGTCACTCTGTCACTATGAGGTGTTCCTGAGTCACTATGAGGTGTCCCTGAGTCACTATGAGGTGTCACTGTGTCACTACTAGGTGTCACTCTGTCACTATGAGGTGTCACTGTATCACTATGAGGTGTTGTTGCATAACTATGAAGTGTTGCTGTGCCACTATGAGGTGTCCCTGTGTCACTATGAAGTATCGCTGTGTCACAAAGAGGTGTCACGCTATCACTCTGAGGTATCACTGTGTCACTATGGGGTGTTTCTGTGTCACTATGTAGTATCTCTGTGTCACTATGAGGTGTCTTTGTGTCACTATGAGGTGTCCCTGTGTCACTATGATGTCTCATTGTGTTACTATGGGGTGTCCCTGTGTCACTATGAGGTATCCCGTGTCACTATGGAGTGTCATTGTGTCACTATGAGGTGTCCCTCTTTCACTATGAGGTGTCATTGTGTCACTATGAGGTGACCCTGTGTCACTATGTGGAATCCCTGTGTCACTATGAAGTGTTCCTGTGTCACTATGAGGTGTCCCTGTGTCACTATGGGGTGTCCGTGTGTCACTATGAGGTATCCCTGTGTCATTATAAAGAGAATGAGCCCCCTTCTCCACACACTCTCTCCACCATGACTGAACCCTCTAAAACTGTGGAAGAAAACATGTCTTCCTTCCCTGCTTCTCTGGGACATTTAGTTGCAGCTGGGGGAAGGTGATCAACAGAGAAATTAGCACCACCAGGAGCTGTGGCTGCAATGACCTGAGAATGAGTTCTTACATTTTTAGTACTGATATGGGAGAGGAATTTAGAAAGAAACAGGTTAGTAACAACTGACGATGGGCAACAAGATGGTTCTGTGGGTAAAGATGCTTGCTGCCGAACCTGACAGCATGAGTTCAGTTCCCAGAATCCACACGGAAGGAGGACAGTACCAACTCCTCCAAGTCATTCTCTGATTTCCACATGCATACACACACACACACACACACACACACACACACAATGTAAATAAAATTTTAAGTATTTTATATTTTAAGTATTTTATAAGATTGATACAACCTTTAAAAATTTTTTAAAAGAAAAGGTCTGAGTTGCCGTAAGCAGAATTTAATCACTGATTCTGATGGGAGCTCAGAGGTCCAGAATGCTGAGAGACATGTGGACAGTAAATGCTGGACTCAGAAAGTTTCATGTGGAAATGAAGACTATTGGAAATTAGAGTAGAGGTCACTCAGGTTAAATCCTATTTTTTTTAAAAAAAAAAAAAACTATGTTTTTACATCCTGAGAGTTTGAGTGAGAGTGAATTTTAAAATAATGGGCTAATTTATTTGGTGGCAGCCATTTCAAGAAAGTAATACATTCGGGCTATAGCAGGGTTATTGATGGAGGCTTTTAGTGAGGTTTATAGTGAAAATTGGTAGAAAGACCTAGGAAACTTGCAGGCTTCTCCCAAAGGGCCCTATAAAGCAGAAAGTCTTGGTTTCTGAAGATTTCAATGCCATTTAAAAGAACGGTTCATTTGCATTGAGACAATAGGATAGATGTCTCCTCAGCATGTGAGAACTGGCCAGACCCCACCCATTACAGGTTCTAAGGTAGGACTGAAAGACTTTCCTGGAGAAAGAAAGTGTCTCTGAGACACCCTGCTGTCAAAGGCAAGCCCAGTATTCATCTTACTGTGTTCAGATGCCTCGCCACTTAAAAGACTAATGCAGCTGTCATCCAAGAGGGCACACCTTGAGGTGGTGGCAGGTCCAGGTGTCATCCGCATGACCACACTTTTACAAACACACAGTGTGCAAGAATTACAGGCTCATAGAGGCTTTCACCCAGATGTCAGAGAAAAGCCTGAGAGGCCAAGCAATGGTGATAAGGTCTTAGTCTGCAGAGGCATCCTTGGAGAAGGAGGTGAATGAAGCCCTGAGGGAAAGCCCTGAGCTGCAGTGGAGACCCTAGTATGTTACACTCGCCCGCAACCTGGAATGTCTGCTGAGGAAAATTTCAAGCAGCCACTGATGCTAGCCCAGGTAGGAAGTCACATGGATTACAAATGGTGAGAGCAGAGGCAAGGCTGCCCAAGCTCCTGGGAGCTCTCATATCATGACACACGCTGCAGACATAGAGCTAGCTACACGATATAAGTTTCGTCCTTTCTAGGTTTTGGTATCGCTTTAGTCTAATTGTTCCTTGCTTTCCTCCTGTTGTCCTATTTTTAAAATGGGAATTTAAGTCTGTGCCATTGTATCACGCCAGGGCTCACCGCTAAGGGTTGCCTTGACTCTCTGGAGAGACATTTAATACCAGCCTTTGGGCAATGTTGGAAATATTAAGATTATAGGTATTCATGAAGGTGGACTAAGGGCATTCCGCATTCTAAGATGGACTCGAGCTAGTGGGCAGGGCAAAATCTCATAGCCTGAATACAGAATCTCTCCCTATAAGTTCATATGTTCCCCATTTGTTTCCCAGCTGGTAGGAATATTTTGGGAGATAGTAGAAACTTGAGGAGATGGGGCCTACTCAAAGGAAGCCGTCAGCGACTGGAGGTGTTTGCATGCTGTGCCCGGTGTCCAATCCCTTCTTTGTGCTGTTTCCTGGCTACCCGGAAGTGAACACCCTCCTCACACGCTCTCACCGCCATGATGTTTGACTCACATCAGGTCTAAGAAAACAGACTAAAGTCTTAGAAACTAAGAAATAGAAAATGTCCCCCTTTTGTATGTTGTTTCTGTCAGCAGCTACTTTTGTCACTGCCAGGAGAAAAACAGCAAAAGTGTCCTTGTGTATTACTTACTTTTTGCTGTGACCAAATAACCCGACAAGGGCAAATTAAAGGGAGAAGGGCTTATTTGGCTCACTGTGTGGGGAGGGACAATCCTCGGGGAAGGCGTGGGAACAGGAACGTGAGCAGCTGCTCGCACTGCCTGCATGGTTAGAGAGTAGAGAGCAAGCAGAAAGTAGGCACGGGCTGTCAAATCTCAAGGCCTTCCCTAAGACATGACTAGCAGGAGACCACATGCTCCAGCACATGAGCCTTAGAGGGAGGGGCCACCTCACATCCGAGCTACACATCCGTATGAGAAGGGAAATTTGAAGATACAGAGGAGAAGCCCATGTGAGGTTGGAGGCGGAGATCCAGGTGATACAACTACCAACAAAGGAATCCAAAGGTCTACCAGCAATCCCTAGAAGCCACCAGAGAACCATTCTTAGCCACATCCTCCAGAAGGAACCAATCGTACTGATATCTTGATTTTGAGCTTCTGGTTTCAATAACTATAAGGCAATAAATCTCTGAGATGACACCAAGTTCATGACAATTTGATATGGTAATTCAAGAAAGCCAAAATACTTTCTGGAGAGTGCCAGCAAGAACCCAGCCTAGAGAGAAAATGAGGAATGATGATGTCTTTTTTTTTTTAATCTAGCTCAGAAGAAAACAAACTTTGAAGTCATGACGTCAATGGAGAGAAACAGAGACAATATTAGTGAGAAAGATCTGTAGGCACCAGGGAGCCACTGCTCTGCAAGATTGTCTATCCCATGACAAAGAACAACCAAAGGAATGTTAGAGCAGCCAGTGTTGGCGTACGTCATAGCCAGACTTCTTGTTTTGGTAGCCCTTGCTCTCCTGGAACCCTCTGTACATAACAGGTTGCCCTCAAATTTCCGGCAATCCTCTTTCCCCAGTCTCCCAGGTACTGGGAATACAGGGCTCCACCACACACTGACTATGCAGCCTTCTGTAAATAAGAACTCATGGCTACTCAGAACAAGTCTATGATGCAGGCATCATTTTCTCCACATTGTGTAAATGGAGGGCTGAGGCTTGCCCAGTGTCACTGAGAGCAAGAGGCAGAGCTAAAGTCTGTAGCCAGGCAGGCTGCACTCTTCTAGGGTTGCACGTTGAGAAATTCTAAGCTTCTTGTTTCAGTTTACGTTTTAAGAGAATTGACGCAGCTGACTTCCATACTCTCTTGAGTTGTTGCATTTTGTGATAATTGCTTGTACCCGTCCCCATTCTCAAGTTAGCTGTTCACTTTGTCCTTTACTTGCAGCTAAGATCTTTTCACACTGTGAGGGTATTAACCCTTTGTCACATAGGTAGCAAAGATTCCTTTTAGCATTAGCTCTAAATTGTGGTCTTGGAATATCGATGCTTTAATATTCCAAATTATACAAACAACATTCTAAGTGTTTGAATTTCTAATACCTAGTATATTAGGTGTTTTAAAAACCCAAGTCCAGGACTAGAGAAATGGCTCAGCCATTAAGAGCACTTGCTGCTCTTCAAAGAACCCAGGTTCTGTTCCCAGCACTCATGTGGGACATCTGGCCTCTTCAGGTACCTGTGTCCATGTTTACAGACACGTGATTAAAAATAAAAATAAATCTAAGAAAATAAATTCCCATTCACAAAACACAAGAATTTTGCTTTAGATTTCCGAAAATACCTACTTTTAGCCATTTGTTTGACAGCTGTCTAAACCCTTCCCTTGGTGTCTCTACTAAGACTCCTGTGAGTGCACACTACTTCAGTCTTTATTTGCCTCTCGATGCTTGATTGAGACATCATCCATCCTGTGACTGACATCCTATCAGAAACACCCTCCTGCCTCTGAGAAGTATAAATGCCCACATTTTTCTTCCAGTGTCTTTCTTGTTTTCTTTATTTTTCCACACTTAAACCAGAGTTTATGTGGGGTGTGGCTTAAGGTGAGGATATTCCTGTTTCGTTTTTCCAAGCAGATAGAGTTGGCGGGTGTTGGAAGGAAGCACACCCCAGAAGAAAGGAAAAGACGAGACGTGAACGTGCACAAAGGCAGGCATTGTGAAGTGAGGCCAGGAATCTAAAAGGCCACGGTGTAGAGAGCCAAAGCAGAAAGAGCAGCTGATCACACCAGAAAGTGTTGAGCGGTTCCCACCTGCTTGCAGGGGACAGATGCAGGGGAGGGGGCATGGGCAGCAGATTCTCAGCCAGCCGTTGAGTATGGAAGAGTAGAGGGGATCTATTATGGCTACAGAACTCTCCCGTCTGGGTGGTTCTTCTGGGGACAAAAACTGTGCATCATCTGGATACAGCTATTCTGGTTTGTTTTCCGCATCGCTTTGTCCATTTGCATGGGTGCAGGGTTTTCCTCTGTTTATAGGTAGAGAACAGATCCAGCAAGTCAGTGACTTGCCCAAAAGCAGAAAGAAAGCTGGCTCCCTCCCTTCCTGTAGCACTGATGGATGGATGAACGGCAGGGCTCTGGACATAGTGAGCTCACTTGGGATACTGTTCCTGTGTGCCCAAGGTGGTGGTAGTGATGTGAGCACCCACTGGGCTATCTTCAGCATCTTGGGCACCAGATCTTCTTGGGTGGTCTCCTCCCAAATAAACAATGATATGACACAATGTCTGAAAGCCCAGAGTATTTCCTGTCTCTTTTGGCCTGGTGCCCTGCCTGCTGCCACCCCAGCCTTTCCCTCCACACCCCTACTGCAGTCTCCAGTGCCAGCTCCTATGGAGCACTCTGAGATCACTGTCCCTGCCCTGGTTGGAACAGCTGTATCAAAAGCTGAACTTCCTTCTGCCAAAGAAAACCCAGCAGTTGGCCCAGCCCCTTGGACTCCTTCCAACAGACTGGTCCAGCAGGACCTCCACCTGGAGCCTCTGTCCCATTCCAGGGTCTGGTTTTCCTGTTGGTGTCTCTATTTGAGGGATTCTGGATAAGACCCACTGTCACTAAAAAGGAAGTTGTGTTCCCATAAATCATGACCTTTCAAAGTCACTAATAAACCAGCATAAAAGAGACATCATGAAGGGGACCCGGAAGTTCCTAGACTACAAAGTATCCCTATCCTTCAGGATCCACGTCATAGGCCGTCTGCTAAACACTCTCTACAACATGTGTTATGTTGTTAACATTACAGCCCCATTGTCTGGGAAGTATATACTTTCTGAGCCAAGCCTGACTGATGGATAGCCAATGCCTGGAAGTTGTATCAAGAAGGATGCAGAGGCCACAGTGGATAGAGTAGACCTCTTACACCAGAGAAGAAAGGCTCTGGAGTATGTCACTGCCAGCACAATACAGTGAATCTACCAGCCCAGACTAACAGACAGCACAATCTTCCTGCCAGCAACCTTCTGAGCAACCTAGGGAATGCCACTTCCTGATCTTTGTGTTTCTAGGATCCTACACAGAACTGGGCACTTAGTAGGTGCCTAAAATGTCTTGTTGCATGTATGTCGAAAGACTCCATAATGCTGCCTATTGAGCAAGCAGCAGATGTGCTCGCTGTGGCCAAGCCTCCTTTGGCTCTTCAGAGAAAGAGAGAAGCATCCTCCTCTGTCACTCATGGTCCCCACTATGGCCTTACTACTGTGACTTCTTTGACAATGTATTTTCTTAGTTTAGTTTTGTTTTGTATTTTTACTATGGAGCCCAGTGGTCCTTGAACTCATGATCCTCCAGCCATGGATTGGTACTGTAGGCATGTGCCACCACACCTGAATGACAGCATCTCTACATCTCCAAATTAATGTCTTGAGATTAGGGATGGCATTTTCTACTTTAACTTGCACCATCCCTAGCCCATCAGCCCCTGCTGGGAACTCACAGCCTAGGTGTGAATTTCTTGTTAAATGGATCAATGTGTCTTCTGCTTCTCCAGTTGTCATTTACTCTTCTGGTTTTTAGAGACAATGTGTTTGGATTTATTATTTCATAGCAAGTGGATCACCATGTGTCTTTCTTAGGGTTTCTCTTGCTGTGATGAGACTTCAGGACCAAAGCAACTTGGGGAAGAAAGGGTTTATTTGGCTTATGCTTCCACATCACTGTTCATCATTGAAGGGAATCAGGACAGGAACTCAAACAAGGCAGGAGGAAGGAGCCGATGCTGAGGTCATGGAGGGTGCTGATGACTGGCTTGCTCTTGCGGGCTTATTCAGCCTGCTTTCATACAGAACCCAGAACCACCAGCCCAGGGGTGTCCCCACCTATAACAAGCTGGGTCTTCCAGCATTAATCACTAATTAAGAAAATGCCCGCTTACCTATAGCCTGATCTTATGAAGGCATTTTCTCCAAAGGATGTTCCCTCCTCTCTGATGACTCTAGCTTGTGTCAAGTTGACATAAAACCTGGACAGCATGTTACATAACTGTCTGATTTCCTCTTATCTCACTGTGAACATTTTAATTTCTGAATATTCAAAGACTTCTAAGTTGGACTGTACAGCACCATCTAAAAACCTGCCAAGGGGAAGACACAGAGCCTGAGTCCTGGACCGCACTGATGTCACCTTGCTCCACTGACATACAGCCACTGTTCCTTTAGTCAGTGACAATACTCAATAATCACACTCCCAGCACGGTGATGCCCCATCCCTCCATGGGCTCACAATCAGTGGAGCCAAGAACTGTGGGTTGGGAAGGAAAGTAATCTTTCTTCCTTAAGTTGTTTTCAGACACTGGTCACGATGGCGAAAAAACTTTCTTACACAGTAGCTCCCTGACTTTTGTGTCCTGTCTCAGGAGTGAGTAACCATCAATTCTAGTGAGCAGGCATATTTTGATCCCTTTGTCTGGAAGGAAGCAGGGGTCCCTCCATGAAACAGCCTCATTAAGTCTGATTGGCCTGATTCAAGCTTAATCGTCCAGAATCATGTGATCCGCAGCATTCTGTGCCCTCTCTCAGCTTCTCCTCTTCAACCTTTAAATAGAACTAATTAGTTCAAGATAGTGGAAAGGTTGGGATTTTTTATTTTAAAAAATATTACTTGTATTCTGGACAGTGGTGGCACATGCCTTTAATTCCAGTACTTGAAAGGCAGTAGCAGGTGGATCTCTGAATTCAATGCTAGTCTTGTTTACAGAGTTAGTTCCAGGGCACCCCAGGGCTACACAGAGAGAAAACAAACAAACAAAAATATTATTTATTATTGTGTTGTACACATGTATGTATATAGGACAGGATATATTTCAGATATGGAAGCTTCAACTGTCTAGCTGTGTGGTCTTTTTGTTTTCTTTTCTTTTATTGGATATTTTCTTTATTTGCATGTCAAATGTTATCCCCTTTCTTGGTTTCCCCTCCTCAAACCCCCTATCCTATGCCCCCCTGCTTCTGTGAGGGTGCTTACCCACCCACCCACCCGTTCCTGCCTCCCTGCCCTTGCATTCCCCTACACTGGAACATCGAGCCTTCACAGGACCAAGGGCTTCTTCTCCCATTGATGCCTGACAAGGCCATCCTCTGCTACATATGCATTTGGAGCCATGTGTCATTCCATGTGTACTCTTTGGCTGGTGGTCTAGTCCCTGGAATCTCAGGGGAAAGGGGTCTGGTTGATCTTGAGCCAGTAGCTCAACTTCCCTGTTCCCTTACCTATAAAGCAGAGAGGGCAAGTGAACTACGCCAAATGAATTTCTATCGGAGAAGCATGCAGATAGCATAGGAGCTCAATAAGTGTTCCTATTATCTCACAGACTGTAGGACTGTAAAAAGCCAGCACGGAAGACTGAGAAATTCAAAGATGAGAGAAAGCGTGCTGTATGGTTATTCATCTAGTACCCACAGCTCCTTATTTATATCTCTCTTATTGGTCTTTTACATTGACTTCACTCAGAAATACCCAAATCTATGAATGAAATATCAGAAGACCAGTAGTGTTCTACGAGTTTGGCATGGTGCATTGTAGCAGCCGTTGGGGATGCCTCTGAAGGTCCCCTCCTTCCTAAGATATTGTGGCCCTCTGTCTTAGCTAGGGTTTTACTGCACCATGACCAAGGCAACTCTTATAAAGGACAACATTTAACTGAGGCTGACTTACAGGTTCAGAGGTTCAGTCCATTATCATCAAGGTGGGAACATGGCAGCATCCAGGCAGGCATGATGCAGGCAGAGCTGAGAGTTCTACATCTTCATCTGAAGGCTGCTACAAGAATACCCACTACCAGACAGCTAGGATTAGGGTATTAAAGCCCACACCCATTGTGACACACCTACTCTAACAAGGCCACACCTCCTAATAGTGCCACTTCCTGGCCCAAGCACATACAAACTATCACACCCTCCATTTTGAACCATAATACCTAGGTTTCTTACCTTAGCCTCCTGCCTACTTACTACTTGCAAGGTCATGAGAACACTGCTTGCTTTACTCATGTACAAAAGGAGGGCTATTGTAAAGTTTGGGATGGAAGTAACTTGCAAACTAAGTAAATACCCTAAACACTCGGGTTTCCTTGCTCTGAGGGAAGGATCAGGGAAACTTAGCACACAATCAGATCCTTTTCACCTTCTATCCATGGCCTTCCTCACTTTGCTCCCCAGCATCTGGCCAGTGTTCCACCTTATACAATGAAGTACTCCTTGAGACTGGGAAAGGCGTTGGAACCATTGTAGGTGGGTGTCCATCCCTGAGGGCCCTGGCCTTACCTCTCAGCACTTCGAGGACAAACATGAGTCACTGGGCCACCAGGAAGGTAATGGAGAGAATTGACAAATTTTGTAAAGTTGCACCATCAAGTGCACACCAGTGGATAGTGAGTGGGGAGGCAGGAGAGAGCTGAGACAGAGACAAGGTCATTGGGGGGGGGTGGGGACCACAACCTGCTGGATGGCTCTCGAGCAGGAAGGGCAGTCCCTGGTGACCTCAAGCTGTGTGAGAGAAGCATAGCTTCCCTGCTGCCACACACTCCACCTCATTGCCCCCTCCATCCCACACACTGTGGGATGTCAAGTGTGCAGGGTACGTACTTCTGTCTCCCCTGGCAGTCTGTCCTTTCCACTCTTACCCCTGGAAGCCCTCCTCCGTGCTCCTGATAGACCCGAATGGATCTTTCCCCATGCTCCATCCCATCTCTCAACCAGAAACCTGATCTGGGTCCCAGATGTCAGATGCCAGACCCTCCTGGTTTTTTGGTCATCTCTTGCCACAGTTGCCCTGGTCACCTTAGTTTGAACTAAGTTTGGTTGAGCTTGAACTTCACATTCTATTACCACTCTCTGTGATCGGATTTGCTTTCAAGGTTGAGGCAGAAGGATCAGAAGTTCAAGGCCTTTCGGGACTACAAAGGTGTTGGGAGCCGACTCCTAGCAGAAAGCGGCTATCATCTTGCAGCCATCTCGAGCCATATACCCTGACAAGAGACTTGTTCTCAACAGCCCACAACAGCTGAGCACACACTGATAAACATCTTGTTTTTCTCAGATATCTTTTGTTGTTTAGTGCACAGCTGCAAGGCACATGTGGTATCCACGCTGCAAGGCATGTGACATAGTGCTTTCAGCTGTGTTCCCCTGCTTGTCCACGAGGGCAAGGCACGTGGAAAAGCATATAAATACCCAGGATTTCCTTTCAATAAAAGGAGACTTGATCAGACTCTGTCTTGTCTCCGTTCTTTGCGTCTCTTGCCCCTCCATCCCCACTCTCTCTCTCTTGCTAGACCCTGACCTGCAGACCGGAGCAGCAGAACAGGCTGGAACACAAAGGGAGATTAAGGCAAGGCCACATAAATCCTATCTCAGAAAAAAGAGGGTGGGAGAGAGAGAGAGAGAGAGAGAGAGAGAGAGAGAGAGAGAGAACAAGGAGCTGTGGCTACACTGTTTCAAAGGACATGAATCCATCATGTTATTAGAATGAGAAATTGTGAGGAAATAGCTGCATTTAAGAATAACATAAAGAACTAATACATTTCTCTAATTCATTAACAGTTAGTTGTGACATGTAATGGAGAAAATACGGTTAATTTGGTTGTATGATATTTTTACTTTTTGAAAGTAGTTTTTTAAAAAATAAAATTTATAAAACAAAAAAAGGAAGAATAAGAAACTATTTGCTGGAGAAATAAGATCTAGAAGAAACACGGAGCTCCATTTACCAAAAAAGGTGCACTCGAGACTCACAGGAAAGTTGCAAACCTCTGCAGTCCTCTACCACTGTGGAGCAAAGCTCCCTAACACTTAGCAGCCAACAGCAGCCACCATTTATCTGCCCATGCCCCTTGCCTACACTTGCTGGGCAGTTCCTCTGCTGGTCCCCACCTCAGTCAATCACAATGTGGCAGCCACTGGTTGTCTCAATGGGCTGCATGACCTAAGATGTCTGCACTCATGTGTGGTAGTTGGTACTGCTGATTAGGTTCTCTTTCTGCAGGCATGTAGCCACAGAGGAGTTCCCAAAAGGCAAAGCCAAAGCCACAGGCGTCCTGAGGGACAGACTCCAAAGCCATTTCTTCCGCTTGAATGTTGTATTTTCAAATTTTCATGTTGAAACTTAAGCTTCAATGTAACAATTTCAAGACATGACAATGCCTTCAATTGCTTATTTGTCTGTGGTCAGTGAGGGCTTTTGTCTTGTTTTTCTTTCCCCGAGACAGAGTCTCACTATGTAGCATTGGCTGCCCCTGAACATGGTATGTAGACCAGGCTGACCTGGAACTCACAGAGATCTGCCTGCATCTGCCTCCCAGATGCTGGGACTAAAAACCAACATGCCTGGCTCCATTTATGACAGAAAGCAAAGGAAGGAGTTGGAGAATGAGACAGATAAGAAAATTGAGGGGGGTTGCTGGAGCTGTATTATAGACACAGAAGGAGCTCCAGTGGATAAGAAAATAAGGGAGAGGGGTGTGTGTGTGTGTGTGTGTGTGTGTGTGTGTGTGTATGACTGTGTGTGTGTATCTGTGTGTGTGAGTGTATGTGTGAGAGTGTGTGTCTGTGTGTGAGTATCTGTGTGTGAGTGTCTGTGTGTGACTGTGTAAATGTGTGAGTATGTAAATGTGTGTGAGTGTGTTTGAGTGTGTGAATGTGTGTGAGTGAATATATGTGTGTGTGTCTGTGTGTGAGTGTGTATCTGTGTGTGTAAGTATGTGTGTGGGTGTGTGTGGGTGAGTCTATGTGTGTGAGTGTGTATCTGTGTCTGTGTGTGTGAGTGTGTGTCTGTGTCTGTGTATCTCTGTGTGTGCCTGTGTGTGTCTCTGTGTGTGTCTGTGTGTGTGTGAGTGTGTGTCTCTGTGTGTGTCTGTGTGTATGTGTGTGAGTGTGTGTGTCTCTGTGTGTGTATGTGTGTGAGTGTGTATGTCTCTGTGTATCTCTGTGTGTGTATGTGTGTGAGTGTGTGTGTGTCTTGTGTGTCTCTGTGTATGTCTGTGTGTGCATGTGTGTGAGTGTGTGTGTGTCTCTGTGTGTATCTGTGGGGGAGGGGGTCCAAGAAGTGACCAACTTGGATTTATCAGCTTAAAAGACCCAATATAATGGGTGAAGTAGCATTATAACTTTAAATTGTGTATGAAGGAAAAACACAACATTGTAAGTGTGTAAAGCTCAGAAAAGCTTCATGTGCCTCTGTAGCACTACTGAGAGCCTGAACACAATGAATGCCTACAAAATTCTAAGACTAAGTTATTTCCAATCTAGAGCTCCACCATGCAGGCCATCGACAACAGTTGATTAGGAGAATGATACAGATGTTTGCAGGCCTGGGGAAATCTCAGAACATTTACCTATCTGTTCTCTCCCCTAGGAATCTTCTGGTGGACCATACCCTAGGACCAACAGTTATGCCACCACTAAGGAAGCAGAAGAGCCCTCAGGAAGGGGGTTATCTAGTAAGGGAGGGGGCAGAGCAGCATCTGGGCTCTGGCTCAGAGGCTTTCTAGAGATAGCAGAATTCTAGAGAGGGAGGATGGACCTGTGAAGGGGAGAAGCAGGCAGTCATCGGGGTTGGAAGAGAAGTGTGTAAAGAGGAAAACGAAGGCAGCTCATTGTTATTATCTTCAGGGGGAACAAAAGATGGTGTGGAAAGAAAGAAGCCGTTGTGGTTCACTGTATGGATCTAAGCAGAGCTTTTAAAGATATCTTATTTATCTTATATGTAGAAATATTTTGCCTGCATGTAAGTCTGTGTGTCTTGTGCATGCAGTACCCGGAAGAGGCTAGACAACCATACAACTGGAGTTATAGACAAATGTGAATGGAACCTGGGCCCTCTTCAAGAACAGCGAGTGCTCTTAACTGAGCATCTCTTCAGCCCCTAAATAGGGCTTCCAGATAATCATAATAATCATGTGAGCCCTATAATAGATTTTTTTTAAATTATAGTGCAACCAGATTAGGGAGAGGAGGGAAGGGAAGGGCTCACCTAGGTGGAAGGGCAGAGAAAATCTGGAGAACAAGGTTTCGATTTTAATGATGAACTGAAAAAATTAATAGGTGACCACGGCAGCTTGGAAACATCACTCAGAGACAAGAAGTAAGCTTCAAAATAATCCAAGTTGAAAATGGCTGTCCCCGAGGAGAAAGAGGTGCAGAGGAAGGCAGATGACTACGGTGACATAGCAAAATGTGGGAAGTGACTTAACTCTCCAAGCTTCATTAGAATGAGCTTTTCACAAAATTTAAAAATAATTAAATGATGGCAATCATGTAGTTTCTTATTACTCCACGCGGATTTGAAAATCTGCCAGTTTCTTATACATAAGTAAAAGGTTTCTGACGGTTAATGAGGTACGAGAGCAGTTGCTCAGGTCAGTATTGATAACCTGCTTGGTATTTTGAAATGTCACGGTTCTGTCATGTATGCTCAATCTTCCAAATTGTTTGTCCTTATTTAGCTTAACCGGCTTCAAAATAGAGAAAACTGTCATGCTATACATGCATGTGTGCATGAGCGCGCACACACACACACACACACACACACACACACTTACCCTGTCTCTCCTTCTCCTTCCCCACTTCTTTCTATCCTGTAGGTATACATAAGCCTCAGTAAGTGAGGAGGTCAGAAGACAACTTGTGGGAACCGGCTCTCTCCTTCCATAATGTAGGTCCCAGGGATCAAACTCAGGTTGTCAGGCTGGGCATGCATCTCACTGCTCCTGGTGCCTAAGATCTTAAATCTTAGTGTTTTGCTATATATTTTAACTTTCTCCTTTAAAAAAAAAGAAATTTAAAATCGTATCCTCAATGTTAATGTTTCCATGTAGACAAGCAATCCTCCCTGCCCCTAGCCTTAGCAGGTGTGATTTTGCTTGAGGGTCCATCTGTGTCAGGATGTCTCTGCACCCCCTATGGCTTTACTCATGTGCTGTTTCTCCTGTGCATAATTAAAGCAGTTTTCTAAAAAGCCTGGCTATCTGATAGAGCAAGCCCCTGACATTTGGCTTACAATTGCATACAAACACATACAAAGCAAAAATAAATAAATAAATAAACAAATACAATTCTAAAGGATCTTAGCCATACCTAGTGGTGTGTACCTAGCATTTAGGAAATGGAGGCAGGAGAATCAGGTGTTAAAAGGTAGGCTTGGCTATGTCGTAAATTTAAGGCCAGGCTGGGCCACATGAAATCTCATCTAAAATATAAATCTATTTTATAAAGTGAACAGAACTAGGATGGTTGTGAGCCACCATGTGGGTGCTAGGGTCAAACCCAGGTCCTCTACAAGAATGAAACAGAAGGTGCTTTTCACCACTCACTGAGCAATCTCCCCAGCCTCTTCTGCTGTCTTTTTGATGTCTGAAACATTTTAGACCCTCAACTAAGGCTCTAGGAAAACAGAAATGGCTGAAGACCGACCCTTAGGTAGCACTAATGTGTAATGGGTGGGAAAGAAAAGGGAAGGAGAAGCCAGCAGATAGCAAGAGTATTGCTACTGTCTATGACTCTCTAACTCCCAAAGATGACATGGAGACCTCTTATTATTTATGAAAGCTTAGGCCTTATAGCTTAGGCTTTTTCCAACTAGTTCATATAAGTTAACTAACCCCGTCTATACTAGTCCACACTTGCCACGGCCCAGTACCTCTCACTTTGTCCTGGTACATTCAACTTCTCCAGTGTCTGGCTGGTGAATCCTGTGAATCTTCCCACAGTTCCCATCTCTGGCTGGAAGTCCTGCCTTTCTTCTCCTGTCCTGCTATAGCCATCAACTCTTCAGAAGGTGGTGGAGAAGATTCATTACAAAATACTAAACCAGGTGATGATCCAATAAAAGTAATAATGGCAAAGTCCAGAAAGTATTGAGCTCTCTGCTGGTACAGAAATCAACATTTGACTAATACAATGACAACCTTTACACCGCGCACAAGAAAATTAAAAGATTATCCCAACATCTTCCCATTTAGTCCCCAAAAAGGATCTTTCTCCAACACCAATAACAATTATATCAATTAACAATCAAGAACAATTACAAGAACTATCAGGTTAGAATTACATTCACAATGCCCAGGCCATATGTATTTGGCAGTCTTGGAGAATGTATTCCACTCTCTATCCTGGTGAGTCCAAAGTTCTGTACCTAAACCATTTTCTATCATAACTTGCATTTATCAACCTAAAAACATCTTCCTATACTTTAAAATATTATTTATATCCTAAATAACTTAAACTTCTGTGTAAGGCTATAACTATCTAGTCTTCAACCCCACCAGAGACCTGAAAACGATAAATATTACCTGAGTAAACAGAAAGTGCAGAACAAGCAGCTTCTAAAACTATAGAAATGATAGAGACTGCTGGCTACCTAGTCAGTTACCCAAGATTCCTCTGTAATGTTGGGACATCTGTCTTCAGCCTACAGGCCCAGAATATCTGACAAACTTATCTGTGAAGCAGAAATTTTGAACAACTGCCCTATCTTGTCTCTGCCAATTGACTTCCCAGTGTCCTGCTTGTCCACAGTTTGGACAACATACTGTCAGCAGTTGAGGCAAGGGCTGTTTTGCCCAGTTTCAGCTTTGGCACATTTGAAGCAAGCTCCATATGGAGGTTCTTCCATCCCCATCATCTTTGAAGAAAGCATGGGAATGCTGCCAGGAGCCAATGTGTCTCACTGTCGTGTAAAGCCTTTTGTTATTAAAACATCTTAAGTGCCATAGTCTGTAGATCTCTGAAGTATTCGAAGACCACCTATCTATCTAAAATATATCTGAATAGACAAACATTATTGGTTTCATCATTCACTATCTGCTTAACTTTGAAAACATCCACAAAAAGCTAAATAAAGCTTATTTTTTGTGACAAACTAAACTAGTATCTAACATGACCAAAAGTTTGATTGACTGACTACTAATTTGTATTCCTTAATTATACTAAACAGTTTGTAGCAGTAGCTTTCAAGGACTAGAACTTTACATTACATTTTTAAATAAGTTTCATAGGCACAATACCTTAAAGAGTTGAAACATATATACAACACAATGTAACAAAAAATAACTTTAAATTTACATAAATATACAAAAATCTATGCCAATGTAAAATATTTGAGACTTGTAGTTGCTTTTTAGATTAAAAATAATTCAACAGTCTACCCTTTTATCCTATTATTTAATATCCTTCACCCCATTTTTTAAACCATCCCCTCTCATTCCTTTTCTCTCAACACTAGATAGGGAAGAAAGAAGGATAGAGAAAAGAAAGCAAGAAAGAGATCCCTGAATCTAACCTCCTTTACTTTGTTTCCTCTCTGATTGAGATAATTAACAACTTATGACTTATGACCCCCCTGAATGACAACAAACACCCATCACCCATAGAATGACCAAAAACCACCCACCAAACCTCTTGGGAATCGGGCATCATTCTCTTAAAGCTTGTGTCCTGCTGTCTAGGTGTGACAGCATCTTTTGGGGTCCCTAAGAAAAACGGGATAGTGGCCAAGTCCTGGGAGAGCTTACCACACCATTTGCTGCCTAGCCTCTGTGTGATGAGAAAGTGCAGGGCTTAACTGCAGTCCTGGCTGGAACAGTGTGTGAGGCTGGACCAATTAAGCTGGTGCTTTGAAGTTATCCTGGATGCAAATTGTTGAGGAAACAATCACTAAGGCAGTCTGGGAGGCTGGATTATTGGGGCTACTTGTGTTGTCTTCATTGGTGTCTGGTCCTTTTGCTCTGAAACACAAACTTTTATAAGTAATATGCATGTATGCATTAACACGTGTATGGAATGTGCGGTATGCACAAATCAGCTAAAGACGATTCCTTGCTGTCTGTTTGAACAGAAAAGGCATCAAACTTTATAAGTCTGTTTGGAGTGTATAAAACCAAACTATAATATAAGTCTCCACCATACCACATGAAAGAATGGCATATAATGATAAGTCCTGAGGACTCTGTAGCCAACAAGACTTATTGGCTACGCATGGACCTGCATGTCTCAGCCAGTCTCAGAGTTTCCATGTAGAAGGATCAGCATTCACGTCACCTGATTTGTTATTCTTGATTTCTTCATTCATATCTGCAGCCAAGATTTTCGGGAGGTCTCTGTAGGCTTACTTTTTCAAAACCAACTTTTAATAAGGGTTCTTAAATGCTTTGACCTTCCTTCTAGCAGTTCAGTTCACACGAATCAGCATCAGTAGCTCAATCCACTTGCAAACACCATTCACAAATTAGCAACAGCAGTTCAATCCAGAAGAAACCAAGAGGCTCTGCCAAGCAGCTCAAGTCTGCACAGAAATGGCAAGAACCCACCTGAATATCAGGAGAAGTTCTTTGGTGCATTTCTCTCTATGAAATCACAACAATGATCACCAAAGAAGGCAAGGTGAACCAATGCCACAGTGTTGTCAGTGAAGACCAGCATCAGCAAAGCCCAACAAAGACCAGCAAAAAGTGACAAGGTGAACCAATGACAGCATCGTCCATTGTCTGTCGGGTTATACACTTCCATGTGTCCTCTCAAGCATTTGCTCTAGCAAAATATCACATGCCCTTTTCCAGGCAGCTTCCAGAAAAACATTACATGTCTATTCTCAGCAAAACATCCTCCCACATGTCTGCTTCACCAAAACCATCCTCTCAGAAGACAGTTTAAAAAAAAAAAAGAACAACAACAAAAGAAAAAATCAAAGGAACCAGAAATTTCCACTTCAAGTCTCCTCCACAGCTTCCTGTTGAAACAAAGACGTAACCTCTCCCCCAGTGTAACACATTTCCTGCCTTCCATTAGCACAGCTTTATAATATGTAGTCTGGTTTAACTCAGCAATACTTTCTAAAATCCTGGTTTTTCAGTAGCTGTGCTACCGTCCCGTTGAAATTTAGAAAATTTCAAGCCAATAAAACATTATTTAATCTATCTCATGGAGATCCCATATCCCCCTTCTGGTCTATGAGCATCTCCTTTAAATCATAGCTAGATCTTTTTACACTTGTCTGACCTGTAGGATTGACATATATATATGTATATATACATATATATGTATATAAATATTTTTTACTTATATATAGATACCATATTTTATGTCATAATGTCTAAAACATTGTATTCTACTGGATACATATGCTGGAGGCATCATCAGCTTCCATGTGTAAAGGCATCTTTAATATAGCCATTACTTCTAATGAATGTGCAATCTCAGAATCATCCTTTTCAGCATTCAAAGCAAAAGCCCATTGGAATTTTAAATATCAATTATATGATGTGCCAACACATGTACATACTTTAATTCTCCAAACTGTACACAATGAAACACATAAGCTATTTTATGACATTGCTCTAAGGTGGTATCATTAGATAGAATCTTTAGTTTTAACTCAGCATAGTGTCCTTCATCTAGCAACTGATCCTTGACAATATAAATATAATATCTAGTCCAATTATGTTGGTTCAAAGCTGAAACCTCTTTATCCAGTATCTCTATGAGCTGCCATTCTGCAATCAATCACAAGGTGGCGCCATAAGCTTCAGATTGGATATCTTTGATGATCCTTTATTTTGATCATTCTAAAAGAGGATATATGAAATTGCAATCATTACTGAAAATATAACTATTTATATGTTTATATTAAAAAATTATGCAAGGTCTGGGGGCTCTCTGTCACTGTATTTTCCACTTTTTTACACAAATTTTTTTTTACATTTCTAACTCTTTCAGAGACTATTATTTCTAAACTAATTATTTTTCTATGATTATTTGTACTCTGTTTGTTTGTTTGTTTGTCTGTTTGTTTGTTTGTTTGTTTGCATTTGAGCATGTTTAAGCATACTGTGCCTGGCTTCTGCTGTCTGTAGTTAATAGTGACTCAGCTTAGCATATGGCACTGGTGGCTAGCTCCACCCCCTCAGCTCTGTCTAGCAGGCTGCGCTATCAGTTCTGGGCTGGAGCTGCTGTTTGCCAGCTCATACCAAGCCTGTCCAACCAGCCATGCTTCTCAGAAGCTGTAGGCTTTTACTCATGGGCATCCAGTAACAGCTGCCTCACTGTGCTGATGGCTCTACCACAGTTCTGGATAAGCTGTTGGGCCTGCGCTGTGCCAGGTGCTGCTCAGGCTACCCTGCAGTCCTGCAGGCTGTAGTGCTGGTACTCCTTTTGAGCAGGTGGACCTGATGACTCTGCCACAGCCTGGGAAGTGAGCTGAAGCTCCGGTTACCAGCTCCCCATCAGCTGCTTACAGAACCCAGTCAACTGCTTAGCCAGTAGGTCAGTAGAGCACAAGAATCTTGAACTCAAGATCACAAGTTCATGCCCATGTTGGGTGCCAAATATGGCTGGGCTGTCTATAATCAGCCAAGTCCCAATAATGACACAGAAACCTTTTATTATTTAAAGAAAACTTAAGCCTTATAGCTTAGGCTTTTTCTAACCAGCTTGTATAACTTAACTAAACCCGTCTATACTCCTCCATGTTTGTCGCGTGGCTTCTCACTATGTCCCACTGCACCTGTCTGCTTCAGTGTCTGGCTGATGAATCCCTCAACTCTTGATTCTTCCCACAGTTCCTATCTCTGCCCAGAAGATCTGCCTGTTCTCCCCTGTCCTGCTATAGATCGTTAGCTCTATATTAAGTTAATCAGAAGATAATAGAGAAGAATGTTTACAACATACTAAACTGGGTGATGATCCAACAAAAATAACAATACCAAAGTCTGAACAGTACTCAGCACTCTGCTTGTACAGAAGTCAACATTTGTCTAAAACAAAGACAACCTTTACACAGGGCACAGAAAGATTATCCCAACACAAGAGGACTCATGTGTCATTAATAGAAAGTTAGAACCCCAGGTGAGCAGCAGAAGCCCCCACTGGGTACAGAGAAGGCACCCAGATTTATCTCCACTCCTAGCGACCTCCAGTCCCCAGCTCCAGCCCCTATGAGATGCACTCTGACCTTAGATTTCATGGGACTCAGAAAACCTCAGAGTCTGTTTTCTTGAGTTAGAGTGGGAACTTCTTTCCACCTTTTCCCTCCCACCCATTCCCAACCAGAAGAGTCTCTGAGTCACGTCTACTGTTTAGATAACATCCTTAAAGGTAATGGAACATCTGGACTTATCAAACATCTGTGGACTTAGAAAATGTTCCTTTAAGGAGTTGTCAGCAGCATTAAAAATAAAACCTTTTTAAAACTTGTGTATGCGCATCTGCGTCTATGCGTATGTGCATTTGTGTTTATGTGTATATGTGTGTGCTCACATGTGCGACAGCACATATGAGGTCAGAGGGCATCCCTGTCAGTCTGCCAGCCCCTAATTTCCACTGTGTTAAAAACAAGGACCCTCATTAATTACACTGCATAATCCCGGCTAGCTGCTCTTGTAAGCTTCTTCCAGATCTCCTGTTCCTGTGCCAGGCTTTCACCTGAGTTCTGGGGATCCAAATTCAGTTCCCTTGTATTTGTGGGACAGGTGCTTTACCTACTTGGACATCTCCTAAGACCTAAAAATAGAATCTTCATATGTACCTAAACATCTCTGGTAATTTGGAGTTAACCCCTATTCAGAGACATTGCTACAACTTACTCTACCTCCCTCCTCAAGGATTGAGAAAACAAATGCCAGTCCTTCCTCAGCTCTAACCACAGGAGAGATGCTCCAAGCCCTTCATCTGTCCCTCTATAGTGAGATCCGTCTATCAGGAAAGTACTGTAGATGACTTAAAACCTGCCTGGCTGGCCAGTGGTGATAGCTCCCTGGACGCTTAGACCATGCCGGAGCCCGTCCAGTGAAATCCACTCCTTTTCTGAGTTTTAAAAACATCTGGTGCTGAGCTGAGAACCAACACCTCTATGCTAAGTGAAAGTGTGTGGCTGTCTGTTCAGGAGGCTGGGACCTCTCTGAAGGGCGCTCTCGGCATCTCCCCTCTAGCTCCTCAAAAAAAGAAAAAAAAAAACTGGCACAGGATGTCCGGCCTGGGCAGCTTCTTCCACCACAGCAGAGAATGCCAGTTGAAACATGGCCCCTTGCCAAGGCTTCTGGGCTGCATTCAGATCCAAGCCTGGGGAGCAAATGGCAGGGCCATGCCAAGTTCTACAGTTCTTGTGAGCTCTTGTCCTGTGAGGTTTCTGGCCTCCTCTCTGGAAAGAGAGCATCAATCTTTGAGGGTCGCTCACAGCAACAGAGCCCTGGAAGGTGAACTAGAATTTACTAGCTTGGTCATGGACTGCCTTTACAGCTGAGTTGGCTCCAATAGCCGAATTTCTGAGCATCAGGGCCTTCCACCAGCTGTTTGGACCCAAACACTCTCAGGAAAGGTATCCAGCACCCTGGACTTGCATGATGCTGCCTCCTCTTCCCCCAACCCCCTATTTCTTAGAACTCAAAAATATCTGTTTTTGTGAAACTAAACAATAAATAAATTAATTAAGTAACCTTCCCAAGGTCTGAAGTTCTTCCTCCCATAATCTCGAAGGCCTGACTTGATAAACTGAAGGAAAACACTGGAAAATGAAGGAAAATTCTCTGTGCAATATCTCGTTAGCCATGTTCCCAGAGGTCTGCCTTCAGATGCCATTTGCCAACACAACCTTCTGGGAAAAACAAGGGATCTGGCCTCCTTTCTAGCTTGCACACAGGAAACGGAGGCTAATGGAAGCTCAGAGACAACTGTAGGGGAAGGCAAAGCAGGGCTGTGTGAGGAAGGCAAGTTTACATGTCCCTGTAGCCACTGTGGGCGGAGAGCTTGGGAGACGGAGTACCTGAAGTCAAGCCTCTTGGCAGCCCCAACCTCCGTGGCTGGTACAGTGGTCAAGAGCTCCGAACCCCAACACAAGAGGGCCCAGCTCTGGGAAGGCTTCCCCACCATTGCAGTATGGTTTCTCCCACTCCCATCTGAACCACCCTCCTTCCTTCCCTTCCCCCAGATTCCTACTAAGTCTTCTCTCCCCACAGCTAGATATTTCCCAGCTTCTCAAGTGCCCTGGGTTTGGAGAACTCCACGCCTGCTGGGTTTCCCCTTAGTTTGCCAAATGATGGTATCACAAACAGCCCCTGGGCAGGATCAAAGAAGGCAGTCTTTCACAGCTTAGAGGAAGTGGTCCTGTTTTTCCTAAGAACCAAGTCCTCCACCCCCATCCTCCCAGGGGAAAATCAAACACAAGTCTGAGATGAATTTTGGCAAAGAAGTTTGTCTTTCTCTTCTGGCCATGGCCAGGATGAATCCAGAGTCACTCTGGCAGACAAGCATGGGGATTTCCTAGCTGTTCCCCACCTGGAAGCTTCCATCTGAATCCAAACCCACTGCAATATCACCAGAACAGTTTCGGAGAAGCCCCTCCCAAATTTCACGTTCCAGTCTCAGTCTCCAGGGGCCAACTGCCTGGGGTGACTCAGGAATAAGACTCTCAGTGAGACACCCCCCCAATCTGCTCCATCTGCAACCATGAGCAGGCATCCCTTGCTGTGTGTCTCTGTGTTTGTGTCCGTTAAAAACAAGGAAACTACACCAGCGATCCTGGGAGGGTCTCTGCAGTGTGGTCTAGGTGGCAAGTAATACATGTGTGTGCTTCTCGAGTGATGATGTTCTTGTCTGGTCCATACTTGGCCATGTTTACCTAGAATACGTGCTTTATTCTCTACAGTGGTACCCGCTATATGGAGAGTGGCTACATTCTTTCTTCAAAAGGTGTCTTGGGTCAATCTAGGTTTCCCAAAGGATAAGAAAACTGTCTTTGAGCACTGAGAATTTCCCTCAGAAATTCACATAAAATTTGTTCTGTGTGTGTGTGTGTGTGTGTGTGTGTGTGTGTGTGTGTGTGTTATCCCTGAATTGTTTAAAATAGAAACTTTAGATCAAAGTCACCTTGGGGAGTGTATTCCATGCTCACAAAGCCTGAATCCCTATGATGACCTGCTGCCGCCCACTCCAGGAGCTGGTATAGGAAGCAGCAATCTATACCTGAGGGACACAGAGCATCCTCAACTGAAAATTCATCTTCCCGTTTAACAAGACATCCTTCATCCGTTCCTCTCCTTTTAAAAGGCAGGTTCCCTTGAGAAGGGACTAACCATTTGATTAATGGAAAACAGACAGAAGATTCTCTGAGAAGCCAGTTGCCATAGCCAGGCTAAGACCGTTTGTGTTAGTTCTGACTGGTAGTTAATAAGAATAGCCAAGGATCTCCTGAACCTCAGTGGAGTCAGGCGTGACTAGCAATGCTCTCCAGGCCAAGAAGGACATAGTTTCAATAGTGAGTAGGTTCTGCTAAGAGCTGCACACACAACTAGAAACAAACTCAGCTGTGCTCGAGCTAACTAGCCACATGGTCAGAGGCTATGGTATAGCCATAACAGATGAATGGGGCAACCAGAGGATGTTGAGGGCAGGGCCTCTCCTGACAGTGTCAAAAGTGAATTTGAGGTCTGTGTCACTCCCAGAGGCAGAACTGGCATAGTGTTCTGCATTCAGAAGTGACATTGGGTTCAGCAAAAGGAATCCCAGAACACAGTGAGCATCCTGGTCTGGTGACAGACAGGTAGGAGCCGGGCATGAGGGGGCTGAGGGTGCGGCTGATGGTGGGAGTCTACAAAAGGCCGGACATAGAGATGTGGCTCTAGGGTCCCTTTCCAGGACTTACTGCTCTGATTCCAGGGACATGGTCAGTAGAGAGCCACCCTCTGAAAGTCAGTCTCCCCTGCAAAGAACTTCCTCCAATGTTCCCAGCTAGTGTGACACCTAGGCATCTGGGCCTGCTGCTGGCTTACTTCCAAACCAAGCTACCAAGGCATTGAGTCTGTAGCACAGTATCTTCTGTACTTCTCTCTTCCAACCCAGTGGCACATAGGCTTAGATTTATTTTTAGACCCACTTTATTTCAGGTTCTTAAATGCTTTAACCTCCTTTCTAACCCATCAACCAGAGGTAGAGGAAGGTTTATAGGAAATGGGGGTTGCGGGCTTGTTTATGTAGTTCTTTGGGGCAATTCCACTCTTTGTTGTCAGGATACCAGCAGTTCAGCCCAATACCAAATACCAAACACAAATCAATAGCAGCAGCTCAGCTTGATCCAGCAGAAACCACAGGCTCTAGCCAAATCAGCCTGAGTCAGCAGAAGTGGCAAGAATCAGCCAGAATACCATGAGAAGTTCTTTGGTGTACTTCTCTCTACAAAGTGAAGACTAACAAAGACCAAGGAAGACCAGCAAAGACCAGCAAAATATTGAGACCAGCAAAACGTTTTGCAGCCAATGAAGCCCAGTGAAATGTTGCATGGCCAGTGAAGCCCAGTGAAGCCCAGTGAAGCCCAGTGAAGCCCAGTGAAGCCCAGTGAAGCCCAGTGAACCCCAGCAAAGCATTGCATGCATCACAATGCAAGAACATCCTTTCACGATCTGTGAGATTCTACTTACACCCTTTCCAAACATCACAACATCATGTACACCCTCAAACATTTGCCTCAGCAAAACACCCTCTCAGAAGACAGCTTCCAGAAAAACATCACAACTGGGTCTCCAAGGAAACCAGAAATTTCCACTTCTGTGTCTACTTTGAGAATCCCTGCTGGACACTGATGGTCACTGCCTAGGACAATTGGCCTGGAGATCCCATGGGACCCAGCTTGTTTTATTGTTCTTCTAGGTGACCTTACATCTTAGTATGGGTAACTTCACAAGTTGACACATTTGTCCTTTAAGAAGTAAAGGGGCGAGAAAACTCACAAGAGCAAGGACAAAGAGGCACTGGAGTGATGTGCACACTCCAGGAAACTGTTACCTATGGATGACAATTCAACAAAACGTTACAAGATGTGGAGATAGAAGTGAGTTGGCTGTATACGTTCTAAACAGTTATAGAAAACCCTCAGTTGCTGCACAATAGCCAGGCCTGGAAAGATAGAGGAGAGATCCTTGGCTCCCCTGGGAGGCTGTTGATTCCTATGGAGGGATAGTGAAGCAGCCCTGGAAGAGGATGTTCTGTGAACCCCACTGGAGTGCAAAACTCAGAATAGACAATGTGTGCATGAGTGGGCATGGCTGTATTTCAGTAGAACTTTGCTGTCTAGAAGTAGGCATTAGGCCAGATGTGGCCACATCCTCTGTGTAGCTTGTTGACAGCAATCTTAGAATGGAAAGCCAAGTACTTGCAAATTTTCCACTATGTGAGACACATCCAGGCATCGTGTTTCTTCCCTCCCAGGTCTGACTGGAAGTGGGCCCGGTTGGTCCCCATATGCTTTAGATATATTTTAGTTCAACTGGGAGCAAAGATTTGTAGAATATGGTCCCTGCTCTCAAGGAACACTGACTGTCTCTGAAACCACGAAAATAGTTCTCATCCCGTGTGAAACGGGCATATGCACTGGAGGGCCACGGGTGCATGTCTGGATAAAATGCACCTCTAGCCAGTGCCAGTGGGATTCAGATCATTCACTTTGGTGGCTAAGTCAATGGCCATTGTGGTGTAATAAGGATGTGGTCTCTGTGGTCTCTGTCTGCCATGTTTTTGTTTTTGTTTTTGTTTTTAATATCCACAGAGGACTTGACATTTTGCAATTAATCTTGGAAATAAAGACAAACATACATAACACAGCTTGTCTCTGAGCCAGATATGATGGAAACTGTTCTGAGGGCAGCCACAGCCATTGCAAGGGAAAGGCTATGAGCTGGGTGAGGTTTCAGATGCCACACTCTTGTGTTCAGGACCCTTTCTGTGTATTTCAACTTCTGCTTGCACTAGGCAATCATACCCAACCAGGCTTTCTCAGCTAGAGGCTGCCCACCAGGTTCAATGACTTCCAGGAGTCTGTCTTTGGGCGCCCTCTGGTGTCTTGTTAGTTAGAAAACCTTGTTACCTGGTGAGCCAGGGGTTTTCCCCAGCTCCTCCCCAGGACACAAACTCAAATCCAGCCAGAGTCTTGGGAGTGCACTGAGAACTTACAGGAGTTATTTAATTGCTGATCTGATACTCTGTGTCTCTTCAAACAATATGGTTCCTATGTTCATATTGCATGAAGTACCTGGTATCCTGTACTCTCTGATGACAGAGAGCGAACAGTGGCTTGTGACATTTAAGATTCTTCTGGAGAGCCATTCTGCATGGCTTCCCATACCCCTGTCCATGTTAACCTAGTATCTTTTATAGCTGGGTATCTCTTGGGAAAAAAAAAACAACTTTCCAGGCCTGAAGGCCTTTGGGACGTGTGTGTGTGTGTGTGTGTGTGTGTGTGTGTGTGTGTGTGTAAGCTGTATTGTGATGCCTGAGACATTGATCATGATTATCCTGGGTCAAGTTGCAATATTTGGAAAGCTCACTTCACTTCTAGGCCCTTTGACTTGAGCAGGATCCTTCCTTTTTACCTACCTTACACCCCACTTCTCCACGCCTCCACCCTTGCCTTTCTCTGTCTACTCTCAAAATGTACCCTCTGTCACTTGAAACCTCAAGAACCTCTCCAGAGAGCCTTGACTTTTCCATCTCCCCTTCTGCCAAAAAACAAAACAAACAAAAAAACAAAAAAACAAAGTGCTGGGCTCAGAGCAAAGTAGATCCGCATTTCCATTTTAGTCCTGGGTCTGGAGGCTATTCGACATTGGATCCGCCTATTTCTATCTAGACATCAAGGGTGATGATTGTAGCTGACTCCTCTCAGCTTGACCACAAAATAGAATCTCCAACAACTTGTTTTAGGTACCTACCCATTGTTGCCAGGAGCTCACCAAGAGTCTGCCCTACAGGCTGTGGTGGTGGAGGGACCCTGTCACCAAGATTAGTTATAAACTCTGGATTGTTCTTATGTACAACCATGTCAAGTCCTGATTCAGGACACGATGGTCCCACAGAAGGATGAGGGCCCTGGATGAGTGGAGAAGTTAGAACGGCCGCCACTGTCTACACATAGTCAGCCTGGAAATGCTTGTGCAAGGGAAAATGGCAGCAAAGAGTACAGGACTCGAGACACAGCCTTGTCTCCAGAATGACTATGTGGCTTCTGTCATATGGGATGACAGTCAAGGTCAAATTCAGCATTGGGTCCACCCAGTAGCTAAAGGTGATGCAGGAAAGTACAGGCGCCAGGTTCAGAGTAGCCCAGCGCTGCCTAGCTTCTGAAAACACCATCCACAGTCTCCTGTACCCTTCTCCTCAGTGTCCAAAGACTTGGCAAGGCTTGGGGCTCAGTAGTTAACTGCACAGAGAGGAGATCCAGACTCTACTGCTCATTAGCCATGTAACCTCAGACAAGTATTGATTGACTCTTGTCCATTTCCTCGTCTATAAGTGCTTTGGAAAATTAAGTCAGATGATACCTCCTCCCCAAATGTCTGTAATGTAAATTATTTCTGGTTCTTTGGGGGAAGGCTCACATTGTGCTAAAATGAGAGCTGGCTTTACTCTCAGGTCTACCTTATTCAGACCTGAGACAGGTGACCTCACTTCACTCTTAGCGACCTCTGATGATAAGACTCCCTTTCTTTAACTCCACTGTAGTCCCCCACAGACTTCGCTTGGCCTCTGGTGTCCCTCATGCCCTCAACCTCTCATCCTCCTGCAAGGTCCAAGGTGCTCACAACTGGTGAGCGGGCTGAGAAAACATCAAATGGACCCTGTTCCTCCTCTGCCATGGGCCCTGTAGGCTGACCTCAGCTCCCACAGGCCCTTTGTTCACCACTACCTCCAGATCCCTGTGTCTGGGCTGGCTGCAGGCTGCTCCTCTGGGCCTTACGATCTGCACTTGCTATCCCTCTGCCTGCAATACTTTCCTTCCCCAGGTGGCTGTTTGGCTCACACTCACCTGCAGGTCTGTGACTTCTGTGACTCCCTTATCTTGTCCTACCACTTGTCCCAGCTCAGTTATTTGCCCTCTCCCACCCACAGTGTAGCTCCAAGTAGTAGGAATTGCGTTTTGCTCATAGCTGTACCCTCAGCTCTCAGAACAGTGCTATTTTGAGCCCCAAACTGTTGAAACAGGAATGATACAGGCTCACCTAACCTGGAGGTGTGTGATTGCAAAAACAAAACAAACAAACAAACACATTCTCAGGAAATGTATATTTCGATATAAACTAAGATGTCTCTCTTACAGAGATGCTTGGGAACAGAATTCCCTGGACATCTGAGCCATGTTTGCCTCCTCGGAATTACTTGGAGCACAAAGCCTTGGAGACCCCATTTAACACAGCATTTGGCTGACTCCCAGTTTGGACTCAATGTCCTTGCTCTAACAAGCTTCCAAGCCAAGCAGGTAGCACAAATCTACAATCCCTGAGCTCTTGAGGCTGAGGCAGGAGGATCAAGAGTTAAAAGACAGCCTGGTCTGATTATCTGTAAGACCCTGCCTCCAAAGGGAGAAACACTGGTGAATCAATGAAGGAGAGAGCAAGGCGGACTGCCTCTCTCTGCTTCTTACTGAACCCTTGGTGGCTTCCCAAGCAAAGTCACATGATTTGATGGCAGTTCTCTGAGAAAATGGCACACCCTTTCATTGCCCTTGTGACTCTTACAAAAATAGTCCTTTATTCAACACCTCGTTCAGTGGCTGTTTCTGATATGAATGAATAATAGGAAGGGTGGGTATGTTTTTCTCTGCCGTAGCATCAGTGCTCCCAGATTCTATTTAAAAAAAAAACCATCCCAGCACAGGTTAGGCTCTATCTTACCCAAATCTATTGAAATCCCCACCTAAGACCCCAGAGAGGTGACAGAGGGGTCGCAGGGGCATCGGTTCAGGTACTCAGTCCCCCATACCTGTTCTAATCAGATCCTGAGCACCAAGCGCCAAAGAGATGAAAGAGATGTCATGTTCCTAGAGGCTCTCAGAGCCCTAAAATCCTGAAGGCTGGCAAGCCTACTCATGTGACTGAAGCACGAACAACCAGGCTTATTCTATGTGGCAGGCTGAGAGTGTTTCCTTAGTTCTCAAAGACAAAGACCTGGATGGGCTTGGACTGTTCTGGAAACCAACTAACCAACTCAGAGCCTACTTCTACCAGAAATCCCTCCTTGATTGCCAGTTAGAGCCATCTATGATTGGGTACTTAGGTATAATGGAGAATCACTCCCTCCAGACACCTGCTGTGGTGTTGGTTATAAAAGCCTCTGTGACTTCATTACTCCCTGGATGTCCCTCCATAGTGCTACAATGGTCACAGTGGGTGGGATCAGCTGGCTCAGTGTCCAGGTCTCTCACAGGGGCTCACACACAGTCTAGACTGTTGGTACCATATGTCCAAGACTCACTGTGGAACTACATGGGCCTTTAGCCATGTGTCGAACTTTCTGTTAGACTACAATATCGTAAATGCACAAGGCCACCTTTGCCCCATAGGGTACCCATCACGGAGTCAGAATCCTCTCTCTATTTGCTGTCTTGGTAAACAAGTCCAAGAAAAGAAGGTGCCACAGCCTTTTCAATGGGATTTGAGTTGAGTCTACAAGGATGCTCAATCCCAAAAGCCCAAGGGGAAGCCATGATGGTTAAGATCTCATTAGAGCACACTCATCCACTGTCCTAGTGGTGTAACATGTAAGACCTACATACCAATGCAGAAGGTCCACCAGAGTCTATGTGCACACCTTGGGTATTCTTTAGATCCTTAGAGCCAGGCACGAGGCCTGACATTTGGCATTCTCTTAGTAAGTATGCATTGGATTGTCTCAAACCTGTAGGCACAAGACTGGAACATCTAGGACTTTAGGCTTTGGGTAACATACATTTGGCATGACTCCCTTCCAAAATTCCCCATCTGCAGGGCTCAGTCCAAGAAGAAGTACAGAAAATTCTCTCGGTTCACTGGGCAGTATAGGTGCTGCTGGCTGAGACCCCTTTCTGAAGATTGGCTACCAAAGTTCCTCAAGCCCGGAGTCTTGGCTACAAACTAGACTGCAGCAGAACCATGAACCAATTACAGGGGGCACCTTACAAGAAATGGATAGGCTGTTGGGCAAGCCAGGCAGAGCCACCTTCATTACAGGACTATGTCATTGTCCTGTGCTTCTCCCTCTTCCAAGATGGCCTCAGTGGCAGCCTAGATTTTCTGTAAAGCTCTATGTAGTTAGCCCAAGGAACAGACACTCCAACTCCCATGTCACACCAGCTCCAGCCACCACAGAGCCCCTCTGAGGCATGCAGTTCCTCGGGTATACAACAGGAATTATAATAATGACCTAGGGTCAGTGGGCATAGTGCAGGGAGACATTGGTCTGGAGAGGTGGGGACCAACACAGGCTCTGGGCTAATTAATGTTATAACTTCTGCTCCACTCTCAAGGGAAGGAAAGGACAGGATGTCACTACAGGCTCAGACAATCCTGTGGCCACTAGTGTAATGCCTGGCTGGAATATGTTTGTCCTCTTCCCAAAGACCCACAGCAGGGTAACAGGAGGCTTGGGTCAGTGTTCAGAAGTGGGTATGCCAGACCAGGGAAGGGCAGGCTGTACCCAGGATTACAGTGGGGCTGGCACATATTGGTCCAGAAAGCTTGGATGAGCAGGAGGCTGTGAAATGTAAGGCCATTGTTCCCGGGTCTTCTGGTGGTAGGAAAGCCTTGGAGAGAGCACCTATCTCAGGCTAGACCAGAGCAACATGAGCTCCCTGATCCTCTGAGGCTCAGACTCCCTTTTGAAGAGTGGACAGAAAGTCAATGTGTGTGTGTGTGTGTGTGTGTGTGTGTGTGTCTATGTGTTTGTGAATATGACTCTGTGCATGTCTGTGTTTGTGAGTGTGTCTGTGTGAGTGTATGTGTGTCTGTGTGTGTTTGTGTATCTGTGTGTGTCTGTGAGTGTTCTGTGTGAGTATGTATGTGTGTGTGAATGTGTGCACAAGTGTGTGTGTCTCTGTGTGTGTTTATGAGTGTGTCTGTGTGGGTGTGTGTACATGCATGTGTGTGTGAATGTGTGCATGAGTGTTTGTGTGTGTGTTTGTGCATGTGTGTGTCTGTGTGTGTATGTGTGTGTGCATGTGTGTGTGTGAATGTGTGCATGAGTGTGTATCTGTGTGGTTGTGTGCATGCATGCATGTGTGTGTGTGGTTGTGTATGGTCATGTGTGTGTGTG
>NW_021605455.1:745029-771869 GCF_004785775.1 Grammomys surdaster | reverse complement strand
ATGCATGCATGTGTGTGTGTGGTTGTGTATGGTCATGTGTGTGTGTGCATGTGTGTGTGTGAATGTGTGCATGAGTGTGTGTCTGTGTGTGTGTTTGTGTGCATGCATGTGTGAGAGAGTATGTGTGTGGTTGTATATGGTTGTCTGTGTATGGTTGTGTATGGTCATGTGTGTGTGTGTGTGTGTGTGTGTGTGTGTGTGTTGGTCAGAGTCTAACCTTAGATGTTTTCTCTCTTATTCTCATTTTTTGAGACAACATCTCTCACTGAACCTGAAAATCATTCATTCAGCTAGGCTGACTGGCCAATACTCCAGGGATTCACCTATCTCCACAAGGCTAGAGTGACAGACATGCACCACCAACATATCAGTTCCTGGGGACAAGAAGTATATCCAATGGCCCGAGAGGCTTAGTGAGGCTCCGTAGGAGCTGGAGTGTGAGAGAGCTAGACACTTCTCCTGCCTGAGCACTTCCTGTCCTGTGTGGTCAGTGGGGAAAGATGGAAGGCTGGAAGGTGGAAAGCACTTCTATGGTAGATTGGGAGAGTTGATAAGAGCAGGAGAGTTCCAGGAGCCAGAGACAGAGCATTCACACCCATCTTCAGTATTGTGAGCCAAAGTCCTTGGGTTACTGTTTCATTTGAGTGAGTC
This sequence comes from Grammomys surdaster, assembly GCF_004785775.1. NCBI lineage: Eukaryota > Metazoa > Chordata > Mammalia > Rodentia > Muridae > Grammomys > Grammomys surdaster. Next base: position 771,218 of record NW_021605455.1, on the reverse strand, counting down.
AGCTCTGGGCTGTGTCCATCCAGTCTTAATTCTGCCATTCTCACAGCAAAGTCGTCCGGAACTCTTCAAGTCTATATTCTCTCAGATGAGAAAAGGACACATGGATATAGTCCTTCACTACACGTCCACAGGGTTGACCGGATGAGATCACACACAGACACAGTGCTGAGCAGGGTGTCTACCACAGAACAAGTTGTAACAACACTCACTGTGATTAGGGGTGGACTGGTTGAATGTCAGAGACAGAAGGATGAGGGAAAACCTGGAGTAGCGTTGTAGACCAAGACTGTTTATCAGTTTAGGCTTGAGCTATTTAAAGAGCTGCAAAGGAAAAACGTATTGTAAAATGAGAGTCTCTTTAAAAGGTAAAGAGTCTGTCCCTGCCTTCCTACCTTAAGCTGGAGCTTCACTTGGTGTCTTAGTTATTCTTCTATTGCTGCAACTTTTATAAGTTGACCAAGGCAATTTATAAAAGAAAGCATTTAATTTGGGGCTCACAGTTGCAGAGGGTCAGAGTCCATGGCCATCATGGTGGGGGGCATGGCAGCAGACAGGTATCCATGGTGTTGGTGTAGTAGCTTAGAGCCTACATCTGATCCATAAATATGGGGGAGTGTATGGGGGGGGAGCTCACTGGAAATGGCATGAGCTTCTAAAACCTTAAAGCCCATCCCCAGGGACATGCCTCCTCCAGCAAGGCCACGCCTCCTAATCCTTCCCAAACAGTTCCAACTATGGACCAAGCATTCAAATATATGGCCTATGGGGCCCATTCTCACTCAAACCACTACACTTAATCATTTCAGAAGTACTCATGGGGTGCAGTGATAGTGATCATGGCAATCCAGACACACGAAGCAGTCTCCAGCCTTGACAAGATAGCTAGTGATGAGTCTGACTTCATGAATCTTAGAGGAAGAATCACTCACTTCCCAGAGGCTCCAGTATTGGGCAACCTTTCTCCTGCTAAGATCAAGAGCAAAGGAGCCATTGCTTGCTAAGGTAAGCAAATTGCAGTTGCCAAGGGTGAGCAGTACAGGTCTGGTGAGAAATGCCAGCACCCCACTAGCCTCCTTTCACTGCATCAAAAATCAACTGCCCAGAGGCAGAGTAGTTGTTCCCTATCCAAAGGGAAACAGGCTGGGAAGATCTGACCTTGCCTCTCATCCTTTTCCCTGGGGCAGACCAGAGCCACAGATGCATGAACCTTCAATCCAATCCACAGAACCACTGCTGTTTACTGAAAAGCTTCCAGCTTGTCATGGAATTAAAAAGGGGGTACACGGCGTCATAGCAAGCATGGACTGAGTCACATCCATGATGTGAGGTAGCTTAGATGGGCCCAGAGCTGGAGGCTTGGGGACTGTAAGGCTAAGCTTAGTCTTAGAGCACTTGCCTAGTCTGCATGAGGCTCTGGGTTCCATCCCCCAAATTAACACTCATGGCACTAAAGTGACCCTGATGAGACATGCTCATAACCCAGGTCCTGCACATGAGAGTGGACACTGGCTGCTCAGCTGTAGAAGCTGCCCCTTAGTGTCTGTTGTTAAGCCGTGACTTGTTAATGGGTGCCTAGTGATGGCTGTGCTGTGGACTAGGGATCTTTACAGGACTCTGACGTTTTGCTTTAGGCCCTCTGTATCAGAATAGCACAGCTATTAGGAAAGGGACTAGGAATTTTGGAGGCTATATCTCGTTAGAAATATCTTTTAGTTGCTTGAAAAGATTCCTCAAAACTAAGTTTTTAAACATGTAAATGTCCTTAATATTTAAAATGTTTGCCCAACTTGTATCCTACACTTTACATCCGATCTTTCCCCTATTTAAGTAATGCCTGGCCATAGAAAGAATTTGAACCTTTGGGCCTGGTGTTATAAATTCTCCGCCTAACCTCTCACCATTATAACTTCAAAACTGGTGCTCTGGGGCACATCCTTTTGGAGGTACACTATATTCAGTCCCTCAGGAGGAACTTTGAGCATCTCACCATAGAGATACATGGAGAATCCAGACCATGTGCCCAGCAAAACGAATCTCATAGCCTTCTACCAACTTTGCCTCCCCTGCCTATCCTGAAGAGAACTCTACAACCCCAGACAAAGGAGTCTGTGTTCCTGAAACCAGAAGTCTACTGACTGTGGGCAGCTCAAAGGGAAACCAAGCAGCCAGCATTAACCCACAGGCCTTACCAGACCTAGTACTCTACAAAGCCTGGCATTCACTGAAGCCTCTAAGCTCAAGGCTAGGTCACCACCAGCAGCCCCACAGAGCCTACAAACATAATGCAGCCCTACCCTAGCTCTTCCAGGCTTTGAGACACTGCCCCCAGCAGGGCCTCAGATCTAAGAGAATGGGGTTGGGTTGGCTGGCTCCAAGTGCCCTAAGGGCTGTGGGCACCCTTTGTTTATAGATTCCATAGCCAAATCTTGGGCACTCTTGTCACAAGAAACCAGGGAACAGCTTTCTGATAGGAACAACAGAGAAAAAGAGAGAGAGAGAGAGAGACATAAAGACAGACAGACAGAGAGTCACGCAAAGAGAGAGAGATGGACAGACAGACGGAGAGACAGATATACATACATGCCTGCAGACAGACAGAGACATGGGAAGAGAGACAGACAGAGACAGATAGAATTACGTTGGAATGGGGAACAAGGCAAGAGAAAAGAGAAGAGAGAAAACCAAAAGACAAAACAAACCAGCTCAAAAGATGTGGTTTTCTTCTTGTGGTTAAATGCAAGGGCTTGGTGGTTTCGGTAAAACTCTGAGCCAGGATTGTGGGATAGTTAAAGACTAGGTGTGTCTGGGAGAGTCTGCGAACACTGGACATGGAGGGTGCCCTGCCCTAGGGAGAGGCAGCATCTCCACTCACCTCAATTCAGGCCTAGCCTGTAATCTAACCACCCCTTAGCCTGGCCTTCTGATCTACCTGAAAAGCCTTCCCCAGCGTGACTCATCCAGAAGTTCATCTTTTCTAAGAAGGCAGCTGCAAGAACCGATGTTCTCTAAGGGATGTTTCAGAGACAGTAGAAGCACATGTGAGAACCAGACCTGGGGTTTAGAAATGTCAGCTTCATAGGAAAAAACCCAAGATGAGGATTTATCTTGGGATCTTAATTCTGGAGCAGTCAGAAGTCCTCTACCAACCTCAGCCAGCTCTGCAGGAGCTGAAGCTTCCAGGGATTCTAGACCCCTTTCTGTGGGGGTGATCTTCCTTCCTCTCTTTTGAGATCAACAGCAAACAGCCTGAAGTATGGTAGGATAGTAACCAGAAGCATGTGGTACTTACTGTTTGCCAGCCACTGACTTAAATGCTATTAGCCTTTTAACCCTTACATGACCATAGAGGAGTTCCTAGCAGTTTGACCGCCAGAGACAAAACTGGAGAAAAAGAGAAGTTAAGAAACCTGCTGGATTGGGAAACTGGGTATTGAGTTGACTCTGTGCATGTGTGTGTGTGTGTGTGTGTGTGTGTGTGTGTGTGTGTGTGTGTGTAATCCAGAGGACAATGTCAGGTGTTGTTCCTTGGGAGATAACTACTTTGGTGTTTTTTAGAGACCTTAAGTCTGGTCAGGGAGCCCCAGGGATCCTCTTATTTCTACATCCCTTGTACTGGACTACAAGTCGGCAGCACCATAGCCAGATTCTCCATGTAGGGGTTTATCTGAGAATTGAACTCTTCGTGCTTTCAACACCATCTCCCTAGGTCTACGTTCATTGTCTTTGGCATTAGTGATATGATGGCTAAGCACAGGAGGGTGAGAATGCTTAGACAAAGGCCAGCATGCAGTTGCCATGGCACCTGCTAGCCAAGACCCCTTCCCTCGGTCCCTAGTACACAGAGAAGCAGATGATGTCCATTCCCAATGGAGGCCAGGGCCCTAACTTCCTGAGTCTAAGGGAGATGGAGATGGTGAATCACCTGGCATGACAGAGAAAATCTTGACAAGTGAAACGTTCCATGGTACAGAAAAGCCTTTGTCTAAAATACCCATGTGATCACAGTGCCTGGGATTAGAATCTTCTAGTAAACTGATTTCCGGATATCATAAACTCAACTGACTTGGTTATTCCTAGAAACTCTGAAAATGGCTGTATGTGAACAGTTCCAGAGGGCCAGTGAAATGGTGTGCTGGTCTAAATGAGATTGACCTCTAGAGGCTGAGATGCTTAACTATTTGGTCCCCTGTTGGTAAAACTCTTTAGGAGAAACTAGGAGGTGTGGACTTGTTGGAGGAAGTGTGTAGTGACGATCTTGGAATCCCAGGTGTGGGATATGGGGCTGCTTCAGATTGTCCTCTGCAGTTGACTGTGATTTGCCTTGTGCTCTAACGGGGGAGGAGGCAAGAGATTTTGCCAGCTGAAGGTAGTTTCTGTGATTGTGTGACCTTTGGAATTCTGGGGACTTTTTCAGACAGAGGGTATATAAATGCTAGGGCCCCAAGGGGTAGAATGGATTGTTGGTAGGTTGTTGTCGGATCCTGTTGGATCCTGTTGGATCCTGTTGGATCCTGTTGGATCCTGTTGATTGCTGTTGGTTCTGGTTTGTTAAATAGTCATGTGCAAAAAGAAACAAGAGGAAGAAGAAAATATATATCCTGATGGTAAAGATCCAACTTACCTCAAAGAACTCAACACTCCTAATCAGTAGGAAGTAGTCTAATGATAACATCAGCCCTTTCCCACCCCTGACCTTATTCAGGGATCTCTTCTTGTCCTCTCTATCCTGTTTTTCCCTCCTATCTAGTGTTAGGGGTTGAAAGGGTGGAGAAGGGAGGAAGAACCCATAAAGTAGCAAAAAGACAACTGCAGGAGTATTTCACTGGGTTTCGAGACTTAAAAAGATTCATGGCATTCCCAGTGTACTTTCTCTGCCTCCTACTTTTGGGTCAATATGCAAGAGCTCAGCTATTCCTGCTGCCAAGCGTTTGCCTTTGTTCTACTGTCATGGACTCTAGTCCTCTGAAACTGTAATCCACCAGTCAGCAGCACCTCCATGGCCTCTGCATCAGCTCCTGCCTCCAAGATCCTGTCCTATTTGAGTTCTTGTCCTGATTCCCTTCAATGATGAACAGTGATGTGGAAGCATAAGCCAAATAAACCCTTTCTTCCCCAAGTTGCTTTGGTCCTGAGGTCTCATCACAGCAAGAGAAACCCTAAGAAAGACACATGGTGATCCACTTGCTATGAAATAATAAATCCAAACACATTGTCTCTAAAAACCAGAAGAGTAAATGACAACTGGAGAAGCAGAAGACACATTGATCCATTTAACAAGAAATTCACACCTAGGCTGTGAGTTCCCAGCAGGGGCTGATGGGCTAGGGATGGTGCAAGTTAAAGTAGAAAATGCCATCCCTAATCTCAAGACATTAATTTGGAGATGTAAAGATGCTGTCATTCAGGTGTGGTGGCACATGCCTACAGTACCAACCTATGGCTGGAGGATCATGAGTTCAAGGACCACTGGACTCCATAGTAAAAATACAAAACAAAACAAAACTAAGAAAATACATTGTCAAAGAAGTCACAGTAGTAAGGCCATAGTGGGGACCATGAGTGACAGAGGAGGATGCTGCTCTCTTTCTCTAAAGAGCCAAAGGAGGCTTGGCCACAGCGAGCACATCTGCTGCTTGCTCAATAGGCAGCATTATGGAGTCTTTCGACATACATGCAACAAGACATTTTAGGTACCTACTAAGTGCCAAGTTCTGTGTAGGATCCTAGAAACACAAAGATCAGGAAGTGGTGTTCCCAGTCCTGTTCTCAGCATCCAGGGAGGAGATTAGGATGTGAGAACAGGTAGGACAAGGCTGAGTTCTGGGTGTGGAGGAGAAGGCTCTGCCTGGCACACACTGACAACTGTCTGTGTGGACTAAGAGAGTGAGCCAGTGGGTTTGGCAGAGTGAGAGTGTAGTGAGGTTGGGGTGCACGTCACGGTTGAGGTGCACGTCACAGCTTACTTCTTTCCCTCCTGTCTACACCCATCTTTCCTCAGTGCCCAGACTACAGGAACATTGCCCATGGAGTCCCTGGTTTATCCAACTTAGACTTCCAAAATTGAGATACTTCAGGCTCTTAGGCATATGGCACTTCTGAAACTGCCATTCAAGGCTGGTCCAGTCCAGAGTCCTCCTCTAGGGATAGCAGAGATCGCTCAGAACATAAAGCAAACAGAAGAGACTACAATGTTCCAGGATGAAAGGAAAGATGCAGACTTTAAAGCAAGGATCCTAGATTACAAATAATACCGATAATAAAAAGAAGCAAGGAAGATTACATAAAAATTAAATGTTTGGCAAAATTCAGTTGTAAACTCTATAAGCCATTTGTTTTCTCCTGCAAAGCTTGCCATTTACTGCTTCCACTTCTTAAATACGTTTCCTGCCTATTCAATTATCTGCTCCTTGTACGTCTTTGTACATTTCATCTTTCAGGAAAGTGCTCTGTTTCAGTTAGATTATAAATTGGGGGAGCAGAAATTTTTTTATGCTTTTATTACATTTTTAATGTCCTTGGAGTCTGTACTGGTGCTCCCAGTTCCGTATCTAATATTAGTAGTGTGTCTCCTCTCCTTTCTAACGATCTAGGTAGAGACTTAACTTTAGAGCCAGGGTTTGAGTTTGTTGATGTTCTCTGTTGATACCTAGCTTTCCATTTCCTTGCTTTTTACACTAATTCTTACTAATTGTTTTCTTCTGCTTATTTTAGATTAAAATTTCTTTTCTTTTCCTGGTTTCTTATGGTGCACACTTAGATTATTGATTTTAGTGTCTTATAACATATGAACTTAGTGCTATAAATCTCTCTCTAAATGCAGCTTTCACTATGTCTCACAGACACTGGTACATGAGGAGATCCAAGGGCCATCAGCTCAGAATAACAAAACCCTAGAGAGATGAATAGCCATATTCCAACCTATGAGAATACAGTAAGCCATGGTTCCCTGTGGCTTCCACAAGGCCCCTCTGACTGACAAAGATGAAACTATCTGTGCTGGCTAGTCTTGTGTCAACCTGACATACAAACTAGGTTATCTGAAAGAAAGGAGCCTCAATGGAGAAAAGGCCTCCACGAGATCCAGCTGTGGGGCATTTTCTTAATTAGTGATCAGTCGGGGAGGGCCCAGCCCATTGTGGGTGATGCCATCCTTGGGCTGGTGGCCCCAGGTTCTGTGAGAAAGCAGACTGAGCAAGTCATGAAGAGCAAGCCAGCACTCAGCACCCTCCATGGCCTCTGCACCAACTCCTGCCTCCAGGTTCCTACCCTGTGTGAGTTCCTGTTCTGACTTCCTTCTATCATGAACAGCAATATGGAAGTGTAAGCCAAATAACCCTTTCATCTCCAACCTGCTTTTTGGTTACTGGTGTTTTGTTTCAGCAATAGAAACCCTAACTAAGACACTGCCCCTAAAAAGAGGTGTTCCTGATGGAGTAGCATCCAGAGCATAACATCCAGAGGGACAATCCTGTCCCAACCCAGGCCTCTATGGCTGTGCCAGCTGGATTTCTTAGCAAAGCTGCTGAGATAAGAGTCTAAAGGGTCCGGTGGACTTATGCATCAAGGTGATTCCTCACTTATTAGCAAATGTAGTTTCCTACAGGCCTGCCATAGAACTAGCCCGTTCCAGAAGTAGGCCTAGTTAGCCAAGGAGAGACCTTTATCTTCAAAGGAATTTCCAAACTCCTCTGGACCAGGTAATTACTCAGTTCCTGGATTCCAGTTCATCTCCCGTTTGTACAATGTGCTCTTTGTCCTCCATCTTCAAGTGCAAGGTCAGACCAAACCCATGCAGTGAAAGAGGACAGTGTGGACACTGCTCACCCTTACAAGATCTGTAGCACTGAGATGGAACACATTTGGAAGGAGGAGGAGGAGGAGGAGGAGGAGGAGGAGGAGGAGGAGGAGGAGGAAAAGAGGAGGAGGAGGAGAAGGGAGAGGAGGAGGAGGAAGAGAAGAAAGAAGAAGAGGAGGAGGAGGAAAAGGAGGAAGAGGAGGAGGAGGAGGAAGAGGAGGAGGAAGAGGAGGAGGAAGAGGAGGAGGAGGAGAACAAGAAAGAAGAAGAACAACAACAACAAGAACAACAAAAACAAGAACAAGAAGAACACCCCACTCTAATTGCATTTCTCTTAACTCTAGTCATTTAGCCTGCCCGTAGCTTCCACTGCAGTTCCTCTCACAGACTTCTTATTTACCACTCAACTTCCAGACACCAAAGAGAGATTAATGCTTCTTAAAGGGCCACATTCCAGAACAATGGGCTTTGGCCTGCCTTCCAGCACACTGTTTCAATCTCATGATGGAACAGATAAGGGACAGGATTTTCAGTCCACTTAAATAGAAAGAATGACACTAAGCTAAAGGCACAACCATGTAAAGAGATAGTCTCTGCCACTGAGGAAATCCCATAACGGCACAATTCATTAACTTGCAGAACCCAACACAATTAAGGCTCAAGTAATTCTGTTGCAGCCACTTTCTCTAGAAGACATCTAAAATATCTCTAACAGGAAAGAAAAATGGAAGGTTGACAGATAGACATACATACATACATACATACATACACACACACACATACATACATACATACACACATACATACATACACACACATACATACATACACACACACACACATACACACACACATACATACATACATACACACACACACACATACATACATACATACAGTATCAAATCAGAATTCTACCCTTACCAAGGAGACATTAAGTTCAAATCTAGACAGTAATCTCATAAGATTGACAAAGCTTAATGATACATATTATAAAACACTGTCTCATAATGAGCGTCCAGCAGAATTATGCTGAGGGTTGTCAAAATTAAAGATGATTTTCATTCTTGCAGACTCTGATTCAGGGAGGGTAGTCTTGGGTGCTTGTATTCTTTAGGGCTTCCAGGCTTATTCTGATGCACTGCCGAGTTTGAGGGCTGTGTTAGTCAGAGTTCCCTATAAGAACAAAATCAATTCTAATGTGAAACATACGTGTACAGCCTTACTTACTAGATTGGCTTACATGGTCCTTTGATGGTCTCCCAGTGGCTGTCTGAATGCTTGAGTGCAGGAGAGCTGGAGAAACCAGTAGCTGCTAGATTTGATGATTTGGATGCCTCTGAACAAAAAGGACCAATCATGCAGTCCAAGGCCAAGGCCTGGACGATCCCTGCAGAGTCACTGTTCTGAGTCTATATTAAAAGCTGAAGCTCCTGGAGCCTGGTGTCCATCAGAGATGGCAGCAGCAACAGACACACTCACTAAGGAGGAATTCCACCTGTGCACCTAGAAGGCTCCCCTCTTCTCCCACTTTTGTCCCATCAGGGCCTCCGTCTCTTAGGTTTACAGTGAAGGTAAGTCTTCCTTGCTTTGCTGACTCATATGCTATTTGTCTCTGGAACATCTTCACAGACACCATTGGATGCTTAACTAATTTCCTAGCTATCTCTCGATCCATTAAGGCTGACAATGGAGATTTAACCATAATAAAAGCCTTTGGAACAGACACTCTGATGCCAGGATTATTCCAGCAGGTGAGAGTCAGAAATGCACACTTCCAGGTTAAAGAAAAAAGCACTTGGGAGACGGCAAATTCATTTGGCAGCTTGTCCAAGGCAGAAAGCAGGGCTCTTTGCATCAGGTGTCAACTGCTTTTCCTCCACTGATAACTCTTTCCTGGCCTAAAGACTTCCACAAACCTCACCCCAGAAGTGCAAGCCAAGAGACATCTCAGGAGACAAAGGCAAGCTCCTCAGTGAGGTTAAAATGAATCAGGAAGTCATGACTTTATTCCTAGTAGAAATTCCATCTGGCCTGGACAAACAATGAATTTGATTTTTAAGATCAGGCTGCAACATTGGGTAGCATGGACCTTTAAGAAAGTCTATTATGTTGAAACTAGATCCTTGTTAACTGATAATTAGAGGATTATTGACCACAGAGATCCACACTCCACAGAAGGCCCCTCAGGACACACATTGTTTTTTTTTTTAATGTTTTCAGCACCAGAGCAACTATGTGAAGTTAGGCACACCTGGTTGCCCTCGTGGACAATCCAATCTTAAGTTTTAATTTATAACATGTAGATCCCTTATGGAGCAAATGGTGCATCTAACTAAATTGTCTCAAAGGTAACACTTATTGAGTAATATAACCTTAATTTGTTCATATTGTCATTAATCATAGCTTTTAGACACAGTTTATACCTCCTTAGACTACCATCCCTGATTTTCTGAGTTCCTGTCTTATGAATCCTGCCATCAATTCTGGTAATAACCTCCCCATGATGGCAAGATTCCAGGATAAACCCAGACCCCCCCCCCATGGCAAATGTATCCTGTGTACCACACTGAAGCATTCTCCACTTCCAGGCTTAGCTAGAATACTACACTCAGTTCATGGCATGGGGCTTTCTGAGCAGTAACCATGGAGCCAGTTAATATAGCATTAAGGGTGTCACCTTCCACTTATAGATGGAAGATGAGAGAGGGCTGTGTAATAAAAGGCTCAAGTCCTGTTCTATCAAATACTCATGTTCTGTGAACTACTCAGAGGACTGGGAATGAGTGGGCAGCTGGAGCATGTGTAGCAGCTGATGTACACACCTCTTCATGACATAGTGTCAAGTAATGGTGGCAGACTTCATTGTCTCAATATTTCTTCATCTCTCTTCCCGTTTTTCTTGACCCCCATATGCCTGTCCTTACACTTTGAACATGTAAAGACCAGCACACTAATCTAAACAGTTGTCCTAGAATGACTTTTGGGTAGAACTAAGAAGCCGAACATCCCACTTTTCTTAAAGTCCTAAGTACTCCAGGCACAGTGGCATACACCTTTCCTAACTTTACTCAGAAGGAAGATCTCTGTGCATTCAAGGCCAGCCTGGTCTACATAGTAAGCTCCAGGCCAGCAGGACTACATAGTATGTGCTGGCTTGAATAAGAATGGGTACCATAGGCACTGATATTTGAATTCTTTGTCATCAAGAATTGACACTATTTGAAAGGATTAGAAGGATTAGGAAGTGTGGCCTTGTTGAAGGAAGTATGTCACTGGGGCTCAGCTTTGAGGTTTCAAAAGCCTATACCAAGCCCAGAGTCTCTTCCTCTGCCTATGAATCATGAGATTGCTCTCAGCTACTGCTCCAGCACCTGCCTGCTGACCACTATGCTCCCTGCCATCATGATAATGGATGAAACATCTGAAATTGTAAGCAAGCCTGCCAGTTAAATGCTTTCTTTTATGAGAGGTGCCTTGGTCATGGTGTCTATTCTTAGCAGTAGAGGAGCGATTAAGACACAGTAAGAACTTACCTGAAAAAATTTTTTACGTTGACGGGAGTGAAGAACAGATTGGAGGGCGGGGGGGGGGGGGGGGTCAATGTATCAGCAGTATGGCTTCAACCGGTACAGAGATAATGTTAGTTACAAAGATTTTAGACTTGGGTAATGATTTATGACAACATTAAAAGCAGGAAAGAAATAGCAGGGTCAAGCCAGGTGGTGCTGACTCACACCTTTAATTCCAGCACTCAGGAGGCAGAGACAGGTCGATCTCTGTGAGTTCAAGGCCAGCCAGGTTTACAGAGCAAGTTCCAGGATAGCCAAAGATACTCAGATAAACCGTCTCAAACATAAAAGAAAGGAAACAAAAAGAAAAGAAGGGGGGGAAAGACTTAAGATTCTAAAAGACAGATTATCTCTACAGAAATACTAAAATAGATTTTATTTTTCTGTCACTTCAAGGAAGATTACACTGAAAATCAGATCTTAGATCAAATTCCCAGGTTCCCAGGTCAGCCATGAAGATGCCACATAATGCTGAAAATAATCTACACCAAGTCAGAATTGTAACAGGAAACTCTGCGACTTGAGATGGAGACATTGAGGTAAATGAACTTGAGAATCTAAAACCCTCAAATCCCTATAAATACCCTTTTTAAAAGATGTATGTCACCTTTGCCAGAGGAGGCTAGACTCTACTTCCCTGAGAGTACACCATGATCTCACCTGTAGCAAACTTCACACTATGACACTTGTATTTCTCAACACTATCTAACCTTCTGAGCCCTTTCATCTTTCAGACTGCCCTAATTAGCTCTAATGGTCAATTTAACAGATTCTAAAGTCATCTGAGAAGAGGGTATCACCTGAAGGATTGCCTAGATCAGATCAGCCTGTGGGCATGTCTATGGAAGATTATCTTAACTGTTAATTGATACAGGAAGGCCTAGCCCACTGTTGGCAGCACCACTCCCTAGGTAGGTAGTCCTGGGCTGTGTAAGAAAGCTAGCTGAATATGAGTTGCCCACAGACAACTTCCCTCAATGATAGATTGTGATCTGTAAGTGTAAGCCAAATAAAACCTTTTCTCTCCCAAATTGTTTTTGGTCACAGTGTTTTATCATAGCAATGAATGACGTTAGAACAGAGACTGATAGCTGCAGTCAGATATTAGTAAGCATGGAGACATAAAATCCCTGTTCCAGGAACAAATCAACCAAAGAAAGCATTTGGATTTTGAAGGTAACCTAGTATGAGTTTCTTCTCTAGTTCAGAGTTACCCCCCAGAAAACCATCAGTTTGAGAAGCAAATCTAAATTGTGATTCCAGTACACTCTGTGTTACTTTGGCCACGTGACCTACAGAACCAACGGTGCTAGTGGTATGTGCGGTGCATAAGGATGTGGCATTCCTCAGTGGAAGAGTCTCAGCAGCCCTTAGACTCTAGACCAGGACTGTGCACTACAGTACAGACTTCCCGTCTGAAAATAACTCTTAGCATCTTGTCAGTCCTAAGGGAGATTGAATGGATGGGTGTGGTCACATTGTAATCTTATTCTCTAGAGGCCCAGATGTTATGCCATCTACAAAGAAAGCAAGTCCATCAGGGTATACAAGTAGTCTAATACGCTGACAGTATTTCTTCTGCTTCAATTGTGCATTCATTTCCTCACATCTGGTTTCCACCTCCATAGTCTATCTTAAACCTACAGTTTTTACTTCCCTTGCCTCCTCATTGCCATGCCTAGGACTCTTGTGTGTTTTAAGCATCCATGGGGTAGGACTAGACATAAGGCAAACTGAAGAGTCAGTACAGGGGTTTCTCATTGAGTTCCTCGTGATCTTTCCCCATAATGAACAGACTATGAACAATGATTCTTTCTGAGTTTTAACTTCAAAGGGTGGACTTGTGGTAAGGCCATTCTTTTCCCCAGACACTGCCACCAGGGTTTCTGTTTGTGTGTAATGTGTCTGCCCTCCTTCACTCATCTAAACCACCCTGTCAGTGGTTAACAGCACCCAAAACAGGTCCGTCCAGGTCAATTCTGGGTTGTCCTCTTCCCTTTTGGATTAGCATTTGGTCACCAGGCTGGAAAGGATGAGCTGGGAATTCTAGTGTCTGGGCCAGATCAAGAAGACTCTCTAACCTTAGAAAAAGCAAAGTGAAGGAGAGACCTAGCACATAATTTCTGAAATATATGTATTTAACAAGGTCAAATTGTGATGCAACTCAGTCTAAGGTCATCTCAACCATGCTTTTAGCAAGATAGTGGGGATAGGGAAGGTCTCTGCCCTCAGAGGGGTAGTCTGCTACCGCCAGTAAACATGTCCACTTCTCCTAGGCGCTTTAGAAAACTCTCAGCCCAGAAGACTTCTATCGGAGCTTTGTCTTCTCATCTTTTTGTTTACCTTTTAGTGGATCATCCATTTCCCATACACCTCCCGAGCAATGGCAGAGACACCCCCACGCAATGGGAGCTTTTAAATATGACATCATATATCCCCAGTGACACCCCTCCCTGCAGGATGTACACTGGTTAGGACCCAACCTCTAGAGACTCTGCAGCCTCTCTGAATCAAGAAGCCAGATGTCTAATCAGAGGAATCCCATTGCTCTCCTGGAGGGTTGTCTCCCTTAACCCCTGACCCCACTTATATATATATAATCTTTTAAAAAATAATAAATTGGTGTTCGCAGCCTTCGCCGTGCCGCCGCCGCTCTCTAACGCCAGCGCCACCTCTCACTTGCCGAGCTCCAGCCAAAGGAGAAGGGGGGTAAGAAGGTGCCCATACCCATGGCTCGTACAAAGCAGACTACTCGCAAATCCACCGGTGGTAAAGCACCCAGGAAACAACTGGCTACAAAAGCCGCTCGCAAGAGTGCGCCCTCTACTGGAGGAGTGAAGAAACCTCATCGTTACAGGCCTGGTACTGTGGCACTCCGTGAAATCAGGCGCTATCAGAAGTCCAGTGAACTTCTGATTCGCAAGCTCCCCTTTCAACGTCTGGTCCGAGAAATTGCTCAGGACTTCAAGACAGATCTGCATTTCCAGAGTGCAGCTATTGGTGCTTTGCAGGAGGCAAGTGAGGCCTATCTGGTTGGCCTTTTTGAAGATACCAACCTGTGTGCTATCCATGCCAAACGTGTAACAATTATGCCAAAAGATATCCAGCTAGCTCGCCGCATACGCGGAGAGCGTGCTTAAGAGTCCACTATGAGGGGAAACATTTCATTCTCAAAAAAAATTTTTTTCCTCTTCTTCCTGTCATCAGTAGTTCTGAATGTTACATATTTTTTCCATGGAGTCAAAGGTACCTAAGTATATGATTGCGAGTGGAAACATAGGGGACAGAATCAGGTATTGGCAGTTTCTCCACGTTCATTTGTGTGTGAGTTTTTAATATAAATGCAAGATGTAAAGCATTAATGCAAGCAAAAGTTTCAGTGAACACATTTCAACAGTTCAACTTTATAACAATTATAAATAAACCTGTTAAAATTTTCTGGACAATGCCAGCATTTGGATTTTTAAAAAATAAGTAAATTTCTTATTGACAGCAAAAAAAAAAATATCTTTGTTATTGTTGTGACTCAGTTTCCCCAAGTGGTTAAAGCCCAACAAAAATTAACAAAATTACAATTATCCTGACTTCCACTCCTGGTCCCTCACCTAACGCTGCTGTGAGTACATCTGCAGAGCATTGGGAATTCTCGTGACCTTTTCTCATCACACAGCATTACCCTTAAGTGTCAGCCTCCAAAACCCCTCTACAGTGACTCAGCTAAAACCTTATAAAAGCAACCTGCTGTTACTTGAAAGTCAGGCGTCATGGCTTAGTCCTTATTTTTTGTTTTTCATTCTTAGGACAAAATCTTATTTTATCATACAAAACCCATCCTTGTCCAAAATATTCTTTTATTTTAACTCTTTTCACCAAAAATGTAATCTCATACTTACGTCCTTCTCAGTGATTTCTTCTATTAACCTCTCACTGTTTCTTTCTTATTCCTGCAGAGATGTTTTTACCTCTTTTTTCCTATGTGTAACCCTTTACTTGCCTTCTCTTCATCTATCTAGTGCTTGGAGCATGATGTTGGAAAGGAGGATGGCCTTGTCTCAGTCTTGATTTTGATGATATTGCCCCGTGATTTTCTCTGCTTAGCAGGGTGGGTTTGCCCTTTGCCTTTATTGCTGGGAGATTTGTCCCCTCCAGTCCTGGTCTATCTTGGCCTTCTATCATGAAGGCCCATTGGATTTTGTCAAAAGCCTCTTCTGCATCGATTGAGATACTCGTGCCTCTTCACTAAACAAGTGCTGAATCCCAACTACGGAAGGGGAGGTTCTAAGGTTAATTTCCTATTCCCCATTGGTTCTTAATTTGTCAGCGAAGAAGACCGGGGCCAATTGCTGGGCGGAAGGTGCAGGCAGACTCCTGGGTCCCAGGAAGAAAAGGAAGACACAGGGAAGAAGAGGGGCTCTTTTGGGCCATGTTTTGGAGGAAGAAGAACACAGCAATCATGTGAGGTCTCGTGGGAGCTGGGCCTGTGGCCTCCACTACAGGCAGGCTGCCAAGCATGTTTGACAGGGGCTAGGTGGGACTAGCCACTAAGTTTAGGGCAAGTGAAAGGACAGAGATAATAAATTAGTAAGGGCATGCTTTTCCAGGAGGGAGATTATCTGTGCCCAACAATTGTGCCAAGAAGGCAAGTTGTAAAGGAATTAGCTCTGTGTGTGTGTGTCTTTTATCCACAGATTCAAGGGTCTCAGGAAGAGGCTGGTAGAGATGTCACCTCCTGGACCAAAGGTGGGTAGTACAAAAGAGAAGCTGGGTGGGACAATAGTGGGGCCAACCCTGGGGAAAAGGTGGAAAATTTTAAAACTACCCACAGTGCAACTACATACATGGCACAACGTAGCAAATTAAGATTACCTTACACATACATTTTGTTGTTGTTGTTGTTGTTTTTCGAGACAGGGTTTCTCTGTGTAGTCCTGGCTGTCCTGGAACTCACTCTGTAGACCAGGCTGGCCTCGAACTCAGAAATCCGCCTGCCTCTGCCTCCCAAGTGCTGGGATTAAAGGCGTGTGCCACCACCGCCCAGCTTACACATACTTTTTAACTGTGAAGAATTTTTTCCTGTTTGAAGCTTCAAGCAAACCTCTTGGCTTGGTCTTTCATACAGCCACTACCACCATCACCACCACCGTCACCACCACCACCATCATCACCCTCTTTTTTTTCCTTTCCTGGGGTCTCATTGAGCCTAAGAGTAAGAACTTTACATTTTAGGAAGAGCCTTGGCACATTATCAATGACCTTGAGTGGAGGAATGCTTTTTTGTAAACAAGAAAAGGCAGAAAGAAAAGAACACAAGGAACCCAAAGTCTCTACATGTTGGCCCAGTAATTGTGGTTTTAGATGACAAAAGACATCCATTCCTCTTGCCCTAACCAGGATGCAGAGGGACATGCAGAATTAGCCAGGAAAGTAATTTTCCCCCACCATATCTACCTCAGTTGACTTTCTGACTGTGTCTGGCCAGCTGTCAGTTACAAAGTTCAGTGTTAGTATCCCCTGTCCTAAAGGCTCTTCTGTGTCCACTTCCAAGTATGTTCTCATCAAACACTTCAGCCTTCCCAGGGAGTCTGCAGGTCTCTCTTCTTGGCCCTGCTGAATGTCAAGCTCTCAGGCCAATGTCCTGATTCTCTTAAGCTAGTTTTGAAGACCCTTTGTGGGATCTCACTGTTACTATGCTATGCAGGCTGTTGGTTAAAGGGCTGTCCGGGAGAATCTTTTTCTCTGGTCCTAATTCCTTTATCCTTTTCCTTGTGTCAGAAGTTCTCTTCCCAGAACCTCAAAACTCATACTCATGGATTCTTGAGGGAATGTTGAGAGAGCATTTCATTTCTCCCTTTCTCTGTCCTCCCTGTAGTGACTCATTGTCCCCCAGCAGATACATACATACATACATACATACATACATACATACATACATACATACATGCACTCACTGATATATACACACTCACACACATACACACATACACACATGCACTCACTGACATACACAAACTCACACACATACACACTCACTCTGTCACACACACTCTGCCACACACACACACTCACACACATACACAAACTCACACATATGCATACACTGATACTTTCACTCTCTCTCTCTCTCTCTCACACACACACACACACACACACACACACACACTTGCACTGGAGATTTCCTATATTCTCCCTAGTGTAGGACAAGTGGATGGTGCCACCAGGCAGAAGAACTGGTAAGGCTGAGTTTGCTCAGACCTCGTAAATCCCAGAATTGAGAAAGGCAGGAATGGAACCATTCCCTGCCTACCTCTACCTGCTCTGGAACAGTAACCACGACACCCCACTAAGAGGAACATGATCATCAGTCAGTAGGGAAAACACCTGGAGTCCTTCTCTCTGCAAATAGCGCATCACTGACATCTCAAACTGAGCCAATAGGAAACACCTACCCCTAAATCCCACCACACTCCTCAATGGTTAAGTAGTCCCTGTCCACATGGAATAAATGCACAAGTTATTTCACTGAGGACTGTCTGAGAGTGGCTGTTTTATTGAGCTGTAACACTTAGGGAAGAGTTCTCTCTCCCTAAGGATTCCTCGCTGGACCTTGGACCCACCTGCCGCCGCCCCTGCCACTGCTGCCGTAGCAGGACCTCAGCTACCTGCCCTGTGCAGGCTGCTCAAACCTCCTTGCTTCTCTTCTAATAGCTGTAACACTCTGGCTTTCCCAGCTGGACCAAGACCCAGGGAACCTGTTTGTCCAGGTTCGCCTTCACCCTTCTGGCGGATAGAAGATGACACCCTGAACTTTATGTTTCCTTCTTTCAGAATAATCTTGTAATTCTTAGACATCTCTGCCATATTCTCATCCTTCAGATATGTCCGACCAAGACAGGACGAGCTAGTCCGATTTTCTCGGTGTGGTGCCTGCATGAAGTTGCCTGGTTGCCTCGGAGCTGACTTTGGGCTTTTATCCCTATGTTGACAATTTACCTTTGATTTCAAGTTTCCAGTATTTCTGGAGCCAGGGCCACAATATAAGGAGCACAGTGCACCTCCCAGGATGCAAGCCGTCAGTTATAGAGAGGGAGCCCCACATTTGGTGCCAACTGTTAGAAATGTCACACAAACACATATATTCACATACATACACACACATATACATATGCACAAACATATACACACATACACACAAACATGCACACACATATACAAACATACATCCACACACACGCCTGCTGTGGCAAGATGTTTGGGAGATTGTAACAATGTGTTGGCCATGTGGAGAAGTGAATGAACATAGGATAAGTGTGTGAAGTTCAGGAACTCTAGTAAGCCTCTCTTGACTTTTCCTCAATCCCAGCTGGAAGACAATCCTTTTTCCTGCTCCATTATAATTCCATTCAGACACACCCACATATACAATCTCCCTGATACTGCTTTCTTCCATGTTCTTCTCAGGTTCTTTCTGTTGGTAAAGCAGACAGAGAACCATATTGTTGCATTCCCCTATCATCTCATACAATAGGCTGTGTAGGAGACGGTACTATCTAGGTCCATTTCCTCAGAAGCCACAGCTAACCTAGCCTAGTCCAGACAGATGGAAAACAATACTTGCTGCTTCCCATCCTGGCACATAAGAAACTCTTAAGTGTCTCTCCTTGTTGACTCCTGGAGTCTCTGTGGCCATACAGTGTACAGGGCAGCACCATAACATGGAAGAAAGCCAGGGCTCTAAGTGCTGCATGGACCTGACTTGCATCAGACTCGTACATAAACAAGAAAGGTTGTCATCTTGTTAAACCACTGAGGATTTGAGAGTATTTCTAAAACATCTAGCCTGCACTGAACAAACAGGAAGACATGTGTGTACTTTATTCATTTATTTTATTTATGTTATGTGTATGAGTGGTTTGCTTGTATGTGTGTCCACATGGCACTTGTCTTCCTAGCACCAGAGATGGCCAGAAGAGGATATGGGTTCTCCTGGACCTGGAGTTAGAGATGGCTGTAGATATAGGTGACTGATACAGAGCCACCATGTAGGTGCTGGTCATTGAAGCTGTGACCTCTGGAAGAATAGCCAGGACTCTTAACCACTGAGCCAACTCTCCAGCTCAGGTGTGTAGTTTATTAAGAAGAATGTGTAAAACCCAAGAACCAAAAGAATGTGGTGTGTGTGTGTGTGTGTGTGTATGTGTGAAAGAGAGAGAGAGAGAGAGAGAGAGAGAGAGAGAGAGAGAGAGAGAGAGGCTGAAGAGATGGCTGAGTTGCTAAGAGCACTTGTTACTCTTTCAAAAGACGTGGGATTCGTTCCCAGCACCCACATGATGGTGTATAATCATCTATTTACTCCGGCTCCAAGGGATTCAACAGTGTCTTCTGGCCTCTGAGAACACCAAACACACGTGTGACACACATACACACATATAGCCAAAACACTCAGTCACAAAAACAAAAAAATCTAAAAAACTTTTTTAACTATATAGGTATTGAAAAATCACCTTGTTTCTAGGTCAACGCATCTAGAGAGTGTTCGATGGCTCAGTCATCCCCACTCTTGGTCCTTCCTGAACATCACTTAACATCTCTGAACATCTGGTTTATCTCTGTTAAAATGAGGAAGGAAATAACCATCCTGCAAGCTGATTACAAAGATGAGAGAGAATATTTACAGTGTGCCAGGTGCAGAAGCTGGCAGGCAGCAGTACCCAGTGAGCGACTAGTCGAATTAGTTCACAGAAACACACGGTGAGGAACATCAGAGCCAGGGTCAGAGCCCGGTTTTCCAAAGGTGAACCCCAAGTGGCCTCTACCGTGCCCTTGGTTTCTCTGAGTCCTGCTTTGTGCTCCTGCCAAACAACCACCTGTTCATCATAAAGGAGCCCTTGTTAGTTTTCCAGGAACAGGTTGCAAGTTTCTTCTGAACATTCTGCCAGCTCGTTTTGTAAGGGCTGGGATTAAATCTTAGGCACACTTAAAATGATATGGAATGAGCTGTATTATCACAGAATTCTGCTGCGATTAAAGGTGACAGAAGGGTCACAGACAGAAAAAGGTATTTCAGGAATGAGGGTTTTGTTTTGTGTTGTTTTGTTTTGTGTTGCTGTGTTGTGTTGTTTTTTGTGATCTCCATAATCGGCTTTAAACCTGCCTGCGTCTCACTGCGCCCTCTGGTGGCTGAGAGTTGAATTTAGTTTGTTTGTTCCTACACTCCCTGTGGATGGAAATTCTCATGCTGGATAGAGCGTGGGAACCTCTTCTGGTGAAAGATGCCAGGAATCAGCTTTCTGTCCACGGGCTCCGTAAGAAGGAAGGGTTAGGGAGGAGCCTGCACAGTGCACAGGCAGAAACTAACCTCAGGGTTAGGCTGTCTGGAGCCCTAAGAGTGATAAGAGTCTCCCTGAAAAGTGCAGGGAGAGAGAACTCGGCACTAGGCAGACGGGTACAGAAATGAATACAAATGAGAAGAAATGGGGGCAGAGAAAAGCTAGGCTTCTGGCTGCAGAATCCTAGTTACATTCTGGCCACTTTGGGGGGGGGGTGTCATTCACCTTCTAGAAGATACTAAGGGCTAGCTTTCACCAGGCGTGTTGTAGGCAGCACCACATTCTGCTACCAGGCTGCCCAAACACATTTTATCTTCATCCTGCTCTGCCAGAGGAGTGAGCAGATTAGTCCCCAGGGCCAAGGACGCGGTACTGGTGAAGCCAGCCTGAAACCCTGCAGCCACTGCCATGATGCAGACTGATTCCTGAAGGAGAGAGTTCCTGGGCTCTAGAGCAAGAGCAAGAAGTCCAGAGAAAAGGTGGCAGTTTTTAAGGATTTTGGAAAGATGGATTTCTGGAAAATGAATTAAGCCAAATGAAATAGCTTTTTGTGTGGTAGCAATTCTTGGAGCTGCTGCTCCTTCTCTTTCTCCTTCTCCTTCTCCTTCTTTCTCCTCCTCTTCTTTCTTTCCCCTCCTCCTCTTCCTCCTCTTCCTCCTTCAAATTTTATTTGTATGTTTGGCCCTGTCTTAGTTAAAGTTTCTGTTGCTACAATGAAACACCATGACCAAAAGCAAGTTGGTGAAAAAATAGTTTATTCAGCTTACACTTCCACATTGCTGTTCATCATTTCTAAGGAAGTTAGGACAGGAACTCAAGCAGGGCAGAAACTAGGAGGCAGGAGCTGATGCAGAGGCCATGGAGGGATGATGCTTACTGGCTTGCTTCCCCTGGCTTGCTCAGCCTACTTTCTTATAGAACCCAGGGCCACCAGCCCAGGGATGGCACCACTCACAATGGGCTGGGCCCTCCCCATCAATCATTAATTAAGAAAATGCCTTACATTTGGATCTAATGGAGGCATTCTCTCCATTGAGGTTCTCTCCTTTCAGATAGCTCTAGTTTGTGTTGACATACGACCAGCCAGCACAGGCTTGTATGGAGGCCAGAAGAAGCTAAAAGATGTCCTGAAATTGGAGTTATAGGCAGATGTAAGCCACTATGTGGGCCCTGGGAACCAAACCTGGATCCTCCTTAAAAGCAAAAAGGGCTCTTTACTGGAGGGCTGAGCCAGCTCTCCAGTCCCTGTATTCCTGGAGTCTCAAGGACACTGCTGTGCCATAAGAGTTGATATACGGAGGGTAGTGGGTATAGGGTACATTTCCATATTTACTTGTAAACTATTGCCTACTATTTACAGACTATCTTACAAGATGTGGCCCAAGATCCAAAACATTCATTTTGACAGTTTTGGAATTTCTAATCCATGATTAACGTGTCCAGGCATTCCAAGTCTGTGGCAGCATCATGACACCATTTGTGACAGAACAAAATTGCTTACCTGATGGCCAGGAACTGAAGAAGACTGAGAATTCTTAGACCTCCTACTCCCTTTGAGAACACACCCCCAGTAACTCACAAGGTCTGTCACTAAGTCTCCCCTCCCAAAAGTTCTACCATACCCTAATGGTGTCATCCTGGGGGCCAAGCCTATAAGTGTGTTTGGGCCCTGTCTTAGTTTGAGTTTTATTGCTATGAACCATAACCATGGCAACTTTTATAAAAGAAAATATTTAATTGAGGCTGGCTTACAGTTCCAGAGGTTCAATACAATATCATCATGATAGGAAACACGGCATCACGCAGGCAGGCATGGTATTGGAGGAGCTGGGAGTTCTACATCTTCATCCTTCTGGAGACTGTCTTCAGCAGGCAACTAGGAAGAGGCTTGAGATCCTGAGCTTGGGGACTGAACCAGGGACTATGAGGAGAGAGAGGACAGGGAAAGAGAAGGAAGAAGTCATCACAGGGTATTCGGACCCTGAGCACCTGGCCATGAAGCCTGCCTAGGCCTAGGCAGAACACAGAAAATGATATCTTGGGGGTGTTATTGACAGGGAAGTAGACAAAATAACAAAGAGTGTTGATATCTGCCCATCTCCAGTGCTTCTAAGGCTTATTATAAATATAAAGGTTGTATGTCTTTTGTTTGGGAACTAAATGATGTAAGGTGGGGTATAAACCCCCAAATAATATTTATCCAACAGTGTGGCTCAACCTTGGCATACAACTTTAATCCCTCTGGCTGGAAACAAACATGCCCTTAGTACACACCTTTAATCCCAAACAATGAAGGTAACATTTATTTGTAGAAGGAAGCACCTATGTTTCAAAGTGATGTCTAACTGAGTGTCAGACAAAGTGATGAATCAGAGAAAGATTTGACAGAATAAGATATAGCCAACTCTCATGAGGACAGTTGTACAGAGACAGGTTGCAGAGAGAACAAGCTAAACACAGGTGAAGACAGAATGAGCCAGAGAATGAGAAGGAGCCAAAGATTAGAACATATTCCCAAAGTTAGTATGAAGCCAAGCAGAGCAATTCAGTCAGAAGCTGAAAGAAGCTGGTTTGAATCAGTCAGCATGGAGAGGAATTTTGAGCCAGGACAGCTGAGTTGATCATCCAGTGAAGCTCAGAAAAGGCTGAAAGAGTGAACTTATTCATCAGTTAGTCTCAGCAGAGGCTGAAAATATTCTGAGATGACAATTACATCAGGTGAATAAAAGATACACTATTCTTCCAGGCTTCCAGCTTTGCTTTCAGGGCTATGAGGCAGGGTTATTATAAGTTAGAGTTAGGAAGCCGACCCAGGGAGGAAGCCTGGGTCGAGCCACAGTCTTTTCTTTTGCTGCCCCATAGAGTGTGACCTCAGGTGACTTCCTGTAAATAGCCCTTTGCTTGATGTCTGGTACCCAGGACACTACAACACATACCCTTTCGCCTTTGCAGAACTCCATAGGCAGGGTTCAGCAGGTAGCCACAGTCTCCATAACCAGCTCTGGATGATATGTGTACACAGACTTCAGACCCTTTCAGTCTCCCAGGAGCTCCGTTCCCTCAACTGTCAACCAGCTAAAGCAAGGTCACCTAGGGGAGGCTTGAAGATCTGTGTGTTTTCACAGTACCCTCCCACACCAAAGGATTCTAGTCAGACTTAGAGACACTTCTGGGCTCTGCTGCTCCTCTGGCTAGCCCTCTGCAGTATGGATTATGCCCAGAAGCTAGTTCTACACGGGCTTCTAAACTTCTGTTCCCTCATAAATTAAATATAAACAAAAAACAAACAAATGAAAAACAAACAAACAAACAAACAAAAATGGCAGTCTTGGAGTAGGGGCATAGCTCAGTGGTTCAGCTTTGTCTGGTGTGCTCAAGGCCTTAGGCTCTTCCCCCCTCCCCCGTGCTATGGAGGGGGCAATCTGATGACGTCACAGTAAAGCACCATAAGATATTCTCTCCTGGGGCTGGAGAGAGGGCTCAGTGTCTAAGAGCGCTTGTTGCTCTTAGAGAGGACTCACGTGGTGTTTCAAAGCCACCTGTAACTCCAGTTCCAGAGGATCTAACGCCCTTTTCTGCCTTCCACAGGCACCCAGCACACACATGGTTCTCACACATACACACAGGCAAAACACACAAAAATAAAATAAATAAATCTAATCTTTAAATTTTTTTAAAAAAGAGATATACTGTCATAATCTATCTCCATGGGGGATGGCCATCAATAAAAACAGAAAGCTGAGACAAATGGGCCCCTCACTTAGGAATATCAGGATACATCTGGACTAGGAACCCCAGACTTCTATGGTAAATAATCCTCTTCTGAGTCCTGCTTCATATATGTGCTAGAGTTTCTGTGCTCAGGACTCATATCCTTATGAAAGGGGGACTTGGCCTCAGAACTATATTGAGAACAAGACCTTGCTACTCTACTCTACTCCATTACCAGGGTGGAAACACATCAAGTAGCCCGTGTTTCTCATACCATAGTACCTCTGCTCTAAGAAAGCTAGGAACTAGCTTTAAGAAAAAGGTGTCATGATTTAAAGTGACAGAACAGAAATGACCCTTTGTTAAGTAGGAACAAGAGTGTGATGGCCTGAGTGGCAATGTCCCCATAGGCTCCTGTATGAACGTCAGGTTTTCAGTTGATGGACTGTTTAGGGAAGATTAGACGTGGCCTTGTAGAAGGTGTATCTCTGGAAGTGGGCTTAAATATGTCAGACCCAGTCTGTCTGTCTGTCTGCCTGTCTGTCTGTCTGCCTGTCTTCTTTCTCTTCTCTCTTCCCCTCCTCTTCTCTCCCCTCCCCTTCCCTCTCTTTCTCTCCTCTTTCTCCTCCTGTAGGGATAATCTCTTGTGCACAGTGTAAGAGCATCACCTGTCAATAAACAGCTGAACAGCCTATAGCAAGGAAGGAGAAAATAGGCAGAACATCCGGCAGTTAAGATCTCTGGGAAAGTCAGGTGCAGGGGATTTTCCACGGAGACATGGAAGAAATCAGATGTATGACACTGAAGAGAGGTAACCAAGCAGACACAGAATAGTGTAAATGGCATAGTTGAGAACAAGCCTAGATTAAGGCCTAGGCATTAGTGCATAAATAATACTCCATGTCATTATTTTGGAACTGGGCAGACATAGAAAAGGCACAAACAGTTACATCCTCCCCCGCCCTCCACTCCCTTTCCCCTCTCTCTGCCTCCCCCCCCCCCGCCCCCCCCTCCCTTTCCCCTTTCTTTCCCCCCCCCCCCGCCCTCCACTCCCTTTCCCCTCTCTCTGCCTCTGGAAAGAAGGCAAGGGGTTTTCCTCTGCACTCTTGGGTTTGTTGACAAGGCTTCTTCCTGCTCTTTTTAGGCATCATTTTCCTTTGTGGGGGAGGAGTTGAGAATTTGCAGATTTGCTTTGACTTGTGTGGATCAGTATGTAAGCTCCCAGCTACTGCTCCATGCCTGCCTGCTGCTCCTGCTCCGTGCTTCCCCTTTGCTCTCTGGAACTGTATAAGCAAGCCCCAAGTCAGATTCTGTTTCTTATCTAACAGAAATAAGAAAGACACTAAGATAAATATCTTTATGTGTCAGAATAAGGGGGTTCATCCAAGCAGAGTTTAGATAAGATTCATGACTTAAAATATTAGAGAATTAGAAAGAAATCCAACTAAGTTGACAACTTGCTGGGTAGGTGGTATGGGGTTGTAATACAGCACCCCAGGAGGCTGAGGCAGGAGAATGGAGCCTTCAGCCTGGGCTGCAGAGAGCCTCTCCAGTAGAGTGGACAGAGATGGGGAGGAAGAACACGAGGAGAGAAGGGAGAGGAAGAGGGGAGAGGAAAGGGAGGGAGCAGAGGGATGACAGGGAAGCCTCAAGGGCCAAATGACCTTACCTACCTGGCAGGTTAGCTTTTCAATTCCCCTGTTAACTCTCCTAAACACCAAGTAAACCAGGTATAATCTCTGTCTCTGTGTCTCTGTCTCTGTCTCTGTCTCTGTCTCTGTCTCT
>NW_021605455.1:707298-745019 GCF_004785775.1 Grammomys surdaster | reverse complement strand
CCTCTTCAGATGACCTCTAGCCTCTTCAGATGACCTCTAACCTCTTCAGATGACCTCTAGCCTCTTCAACACTGGGGAATGAATGTCTGAAGCAGCAACAGCAGGGCCAGGCTGCACAAGTCAAAACAACTCTGCAAATTCTCAACACACCCAACTCTCCCCACCACCACCCCCCGCCACCAAAGGAGAAGATGATGCCAAGGAAGAACAAGAAGAAACCTTGCCACAAACCCCAGAGTGCAGAAAACGTCCCTTGGGCACAAAGGTGGGGGAGGGTGCAAAGGGAGCTATGTAAAGATGTGGGTAGTGCTCAGAAATAAGTTCTGTACCAGTCACGCTTGAAGGAAAGAGCCTTCTGAAGGAAAATTACCCAAACTGGAAACCACGCTGAGCAGGACAGGAATACCCTGGCTGGGGGTGTTAGGATTGGGGCATGAGGAGCTGGAAAAATACCACGTCAAACAGCATCACCTGATGAAGGCCCTGGGACTCAGCAGGGTTCTCCCTGGACTGCAGGATGTAGCTACAAAGACAAGCTTGGAATTAAGAGATGGGGTAGCCTTGAGTTTTGAAGCTAGGACAGGAAGTATCCCAGGACATTTCCTTCCCATCTCCATTTCCCCATACCTGTTGAGAGGAAACTTCTCCAAGCCTAGAAAGGGCATCAACTTCCAGCATGAGGAAGAACAGGAGTACTGCTTAGTGTCTGCTTATTTCCTATTATCAGATTAAAACTAACCAAACGGCATCAGAAGGAGGAGGGGTCCACCACAGCGTGCGTGGTGTCCCATTGCCCATCTCTAGCCTTAGCCACAGCATCACAGGACAGATTCTCCAGAGCTCAGCCCTGCCTATCCAGCATCGGCCCTGACGTACATCATCAGAGCTGAAATAACACTGGCGATTCCAATCCTCTGCCAACGAAGATGCCAGCTTCCAGGCCCCTGTCTTGTTTCTAGTAATCTGAGTGAAGTCAAGTGCTGCTGCTCACCCTGATGATGATGTATTTTCGTTGTCCCCTTTCCTCCCAGCACCTTTTCTGTAGATTCCAGAGGTCAGCAACTGTGATGGTTTGTATATGTTCAGACCAGGGAATGGCACTATTTGGAGGTGTGGCCTTGTTGGAGGAGGTGTGTCACTGTGGGCATGGGCTTTGAGACCCTCATCCTAGTTGCCTGGAAGTCAGTATTCTGCTAGCTGCCTTCAAATGAAGATGTAGAACTCTCAGCTCCTCCTGCACCATGCCTGCCTGGATGCTGCCATGTTCCTGCCTTGATGATAATAGACTGAACCTCTGAACCTATAAGCCAGTCCCAATTAAATGTTGTCCTTATAAGAGTTGCCTTGGTCATGGTGTCTGTTCACAGCAGTAAAACCCTAACTAAGACATCACCCTAACCAGTTTCTGAAGTCCAGCTCCAGGGAATCTATGTCACAGTGGGGGGAGGGGAGCTCAGAATCAAGTGTGGTGTCATACACCTGTAATTCCAGCACTTGGGAGGTAGAGCTGGCAGGGTCAGCATTTAGCTTCATAGTGAGTTCAAGGTTGGCCTTTATGAGGCCCTGAATTTAAAAATGAGAGGAGTGGGGGATGCTGGAACTGGGGCCCTGGTGTCAGCAGTGTATAAGTACCAGTGACGTAGACTAGTGAAGAGGTCATGACCCCTCACATGCTCAAACCCACAGCACTAGCTGGACAGGGTCTATGCAGTGGGTGCAGACTGAAGAACAGGGAGTGTGGGACTCTGAACACACCTAGCTTGCACTGGCTGCTTATAAATCTTAGAAAAATAGGCTGGCCTATGTTAGGTTGGCCTTGTTTCAAGTCAGAATACTGTGGAAAGAAGTCCCCAGGTCAATGTTTACAGAGAGCCTTAGACCCTGCCTCTATAGAGAGGACTGCTCAAAGGCCCCAGACCTACTGGTAAGAATGGCAGAGCTGTGAAGGGGCTTTCTTTGCTGACAACTTGGCTCTAAATGGAAAAGGAGTAAGATACAGGGAGGGCCTGGGATGGCGATATTGGAAAAACGCTCTTGAGAGCCTGGACCTTCTGAGCCGCCATAGTACCTCTCCCCTCACAGAAGACAGCAGCTTTCTCTTGCCCCGACACTGTTCATATCTAGTAGGCTGAGACAGAAGGTTCACAAAATGAAGCTTGCCCCTACCCCAAGATCTTCCCTTTCTCCTCATATTAGTGCAAGAATGAAAATGAGCCAGGCAAGGTGGCATAAGCCTATAATCAAAGCACTGGAGAGGGAGAAGCAGGCAGATCTCTGTGAGTTCAAGGCTAGCCTGGTCTATGTAGTGAGTTCTAGGATAGTTATGGCTATACAGAGAAACCCTGTCTCAAAAAATCAATAAATCAAAGAAGAATGGGGTGGTGGTACATCCCAACTGGAGTGAGGATCCAGATGTTTTGCAGAACAGCAGCCTGGGTGTGTCTGTGAGGCATTTCTGAATGGCAGAACACGTAGACAGAGTTCAGCAGATGGCTCTCCCTGACGTGGGCAGGCCTCACCCAACCCACTGAAGAGCTGAGAGAGAAAAAAAGCTGAGTGGGGGACAGCTCTGCCTGGCTCCATGAACTGACACGTCCTGGGTCTCAAAGCCTCTGTTTAGATTAACATTAAATATTGGCTGTCCTGGGTTTTCAGCTTGCAGACCACAAAGCGTAGAAGCTCTCAGTGCCCATAATCCTGTGAGCCCATTCCTTATAGTAAACTTCTTTCTTTCCAAAGACACACCCATCCTACTGGCTCTAGTTCGCTACACAGCCTCAGTTGAGTACCTGGGATAAATAAAGTAAATATTCACTGTGACTTAGGGCTTAATGGCCTGGCAAGAACTAGGAACCAGCTCTATTGTGTGACTGTGACACCTTTATGATGCTCAGACATGATGATGGTGGATGAGAGGCTGGGTCCCACTTGTCAGCTGGAGGCTGGAGACAGATGGTGAGGTAGGCAGATGAGCTGCAGTCAATGCATCCACAGTTGGAATAGATGTCCACGGAAGGAGGGAGGTTCAGCGTCATCAACTTGCCATTGGGAAACTGGATGGCTTCTTAGCGGAGTGGTACCATACTCACGGTGAGCATTTTGCCTCTGCTATTGGTTGGAGCCATAGCCATCCTGACCTAGCAAGGGGAAACTCATGTTCTTAGGCCCAGGCATAGCCTTCTTTCCCGCTACATTGACCACTATATTCCTGGGTCCATTGAGGAGCATGTGAGGTTGGGGAAGGTGGTGACATCATTTGGTACACCTGACCTCCCCTGCAAAGGAAGTTTTTGATCAGAAACCATATAAGATCCAAATGTATTATCTGTGCCCATGCTAAAGGTCTATCTATTTCCAGTGGTCAGGGTCTGGGTCAGATGTATCTAAGCTCTTGGCCTCTTATTTAAAGAATTAAAATAAAGGCTCACACATATTTGCAAAGGGGCAAGGTTACATTATTCAAAAGGAAATCAATGGAACAGCTCAGGAAGAAATACATTGTCAAGAATAGCAGTGGGTCACGTGAGTGAAGGTACTCAAGGGTCCTGATTGTTGTTTGGGGTTACGATTTATGAAGTTCAAGAGAAGATGTTTGGTTGCTAGGAGACATGGTGTAGGGGTGGTTTTCTGTTTTGATGTACAGACTTATAAGTCATATATCTTTTCTACTGTGTGTGTCCCTTTCTGTAAAGTATATGATTTTAACCATGCACATGACCAGTTATACATACAGTGGCAAGCAGGAGACTCCCCTTAAAAGTTCAGAGGACAGAGTTTGCATTATTGTTCTTGCACCCCAAAGAAGTTCACACTCAATCAGCCCTCCTGCTCTCTCATCAGAGGGACTGGTAACGTATTTGAATCAAGTTAGATGATCATTAAATGGAAGAGTAATTTATCTCTTTGTTCACAGAGGTGTGCAAGCTGTTCCCTGTAGGAGTAGGTCCTACGATGCTTACAGATTGCCAGGTTCTTGTTCAGAGAGGAATATGTGTGTTTAGTACACACAGGTAAGAGTTTCAGACCACCTGGTGCATTACAAGAAGAGGTGTGTGTGCATAGCCCAACCCAAGCAGAGTCCTAAGCTGCTAAGTTATTCCGTATGCTTTTCTGCCTCACAGTCATATAGCTTTCCCAGACTACCTTGTCACCAATTCTCAAATCTCTGCTCTTTCCAAGTTCTTGGGTTTTTACCAAACCATTTCCAAATACTTGTGAATCAATGTAGATTCATATTATGAACCACTTATCTTTGTCTCCCTAAACCTAACATGTTGCAAACATGATTTACAGTATTGGGTCATATTCAGAGGTGAGACTTCTAAGGAAGTACTGAAGGTTAGATGAAATCATAATGGCGGCCTTTGGTTTGGTATGGTTACTATAGTCATTGAAGAATCTCATTCTCAGTCTCTTCCTCTTTCCCTCCCTCCCCTTTCTTTCTTCTTCGGCACACACCAAGGGAGGTCCATGTAAGGACCCAGTGAGAAGGCAACCATCTGTAAAGAAGACAGAGAGCCCTCAACAAACACTGCATCAGCTGGCACCTTGACCTTGGGATTTAAGCATCCAGAATAGTGAGAAAGACTCTTCGTGGCTTAAGCCACTCAATGTGTGGTGTTGTATTACGGCAGACAAATGACATACTCTATGATGTATTTATATAAAGGTCTAAAACATGCAATGCTGCCATATGTTGATTGGAATGCACACATATGTAGTAATAATATAAATGTATGCTGGGATGGATCCATGCCACATTTAAGAGAGTAGTTCCCTTTGCAGGGGCGAGTAGAGGGAACTGTGCTTCAGAAAGAGCCAGGAATCGTCAATCGTGTTTGTTATTTCCTAAAGTGAATGCTATGCTGCTTTTTAAAATGTTTATGCTTTAGGGTGGGCTATGAGATCTCATTTGCCAGCAATCCCAAAAGAGGTGATTCATTCCTGGCACTGAGCTTTTTATTTGTAAACCTCTGGTGTCAAATAGGGGCACTGCTAGCCCATTAGAGGATAACTCCATTTCAACTCCTATTTTAAATATGTGTATGGGTGCCGAATAGTTTTATGTCAACTTGACACAAGCAAGCTAAAGTCATCTGAGAGGAGAGAGCCTCAATTGAGAAAATGCCTCCACAAGATTGGGCTATAGGCAAGTCTATAGGGCATTTTCTTAATTGGTGCCTGATGAGGGAGGGTCCAGCCCATTGTGGGTGAGGCCAACCCTGGGCTGATGGTCCTGGGTTCTATAAGAGAGCAGGCTGAGCAAACCATGGGGAGCAAGCAAGTAAGCAGCACCCCTCCATGGCCTCTGCATCAGCTCCTGCCTCCAGGTTCCTGCCCTGTTTGAATTCCTGTCCCGACTTCCTTCAATAATGAACAGTGATGTGGAAGTATAAGCCAAATCAACCCTTTCCTCCCCAAGTTGCTTTGGTCATGGCTGTTTTGTTGCAGCAGCAGAAACTCCAACTAAGACAATGGGTATGTGTATTATGAAGCTTCTGCAGTAGTAAGTTTCTATGTGACTTTTGAAAAAGGTCTTTAGTGTTATTTACTCATCGCCAATTTCTCTCTGCTATGCCGTGCCTTCCCTTCACCCACTTCAACTTAACCCTTCCTGTGCCATTATTTTCATTTAGTCCTGCATTCATTACTTTTCCTCTGTTGCTGTGCTTTTAACCATAACCAAAAAAGAACTTATAGAAAGGAGAGTTTATTTGGGCTTATGGTTCCAAAGAGTAAGAGTCTAACATGGTGGAGAAGCATGGCAGAAGGTAGACATAGTGGCTGAAGCAAGAAGCTGAGAGACCACATTTCAACCACAAGCATAAATCAGAGACAGAAAACTGGAGACAGAGCAAGGATATATACTCTCAAAGCCCCACCACCAGTGGCATCCCTCCTCCAGCAAGGCTGCACCCCTAAGCCTTCCTAAATAGCACTACTGACTGGGAATCAGGTGTCCAAATGCACAAGCCTATGGGGGTTGTTCTCACTCACTCAAACCACTATAGATGCTTTATATTACTGTGTGCTTTGTCCCCTGCCTTGAAAGCCACCCTCATGGCCCCTCACTAGTTTCATAACCTTTATGGGTATTCCAAATGCAATGTAGGTCTGAAGATTCAAAGCTAACATCCACAAATAAGAGAGACCATACAGTGTTTGTCTTCTCTGTCTTCTGGGTTACCTCCCACAGAACAGTTGTTTCTAGATCCATCGGCTTACCTGTGAATTTCATAATTTCATTTTTCTTAACATTGTGTGTTGGGGATTTGATTTGTGCTTACATCACATGGAATTCACATGGCCATTGCGAGGGGCCCTGCCAACGGTTGGTTTTTTGACTAATCAATAAAGAGCCAGCAGCCAATGGCTGAGCAGGGGATAGAGACGGGATTTTTAGGGTTCCCAGGCAAGAAATGCAGAGGAGAGAGAGAGTAGGCCATGAGAGGGACATAGGACAAACTGTGTCGGAAGAGGCGCAGGAGGGAGAGCCCACCAACATGTAAGAATCAGGGAAAGTGGCCCCTCAGTTGGGTCTGGAGTAGCAGAGATGAAATATAGATTTAGCAAGTATTAACTCAGGAATATCGGAGGGGCATGTGTTAGCCATGTCGAGGTTCAGGAATGGCCCAGCCATCAAGCTAGCTTAGAACATGTTAAAAGTAATGCTGCGCGTTTGCGTCTTTCATCTGGGGACTTCAGAGCATTGGGGTGGATGGAACTTCATCACCCCAGCTGGAAAGTAAAGAGCGGATGAAGAGTTTACAGCTACAGTTGTGTGAATGTTCCACATTTTTATTACCCACTTATTAGTCAATGGGCATCTAGGCTGCAGTGAGTGGAGCATCAATGAACACTGATGAGCAAGCAGATCTGTAGTAGAATATAGAATCCTTTGGGAACGTGGCCAAGAGCAAGGGCTGGATCATGTGGTAGAGCTATTTCTTGCCTCTTGAGGAACTGCCACACTGATCTTTCGCTGCCCGTGAATAAATGTTCCCCTGTCAACACCTCCACACCTCCGCACCTCCATGCCAGTATGCATCACCATCTCTTTAAAGTAGTTTTAATTTGCATTTCCATGATGGTTGAGGATGTTCAACATTTTTAAAAACTGTTTCTCAGACATCAACATTTGAGAACTCTCTGTTTCATTCTATGGCCTTTTAAAAATTGGATTTTCCCTTGATATTAGTTTATGTATTTACTTAACAATGATTTATTATTATGTATTCTAGATGCTAACCCTCTCTCAGATGTCTAGCCGATAAATATTTTCTTTTCTCATCTTTTAGGCTGCCTCATCTTTTGCTGTACAGAAAGCTTTTTAGTTTCATGTGGTCCTATTTATCAACCATTGGTCTTAATGCCTGTTCTAGAAACCTCCAAACATGACAGGCTATTACCAATGCCCTCGGTTACCCTATAGATCTTGCTGACGATTCCATATCCTTGAATCAGAGCATAGAGAAACCAATCTGGTGCACACCTGGAATGCATCCCTAGAGGCTAGCTTTTTATAGTGCTCTGTAGCTACCAGAGGATAAGAGTAATCGTAAAACCCACTTGTAGACCTTGAGAGCTACAACACCTGGCCCAGTGTAACAGTGGTATGAACATTCAGGAGGTAACAAACCAAATTTTTAATTGGATTTAAGACCCACTCCACAAGACAATCCTATATCTGGCAACATTACTGAGCCAAAAACTTACGGCTAGACAGGTCATAGGCCCTGGGAGAGAGTTTCTAACTATTTTTCTCCTAAATAGACACAGTATAAGCCGACTGCTGATGACTTCTTACTATGCACATAGATTAGGGCATCTCTCAGTGCTCATCCAAGAAGGTTCTAAGGGCACAAGTTAACCTTGATAGGAGAAGGAGAAGAAGGGAAGCAGGGAAGGAAGAGGAAGAGGAGGAGGAGAAAACAAAATTGGGTGGGAGAGGCAGTGAATCTGGGAGAACTGGGAGGGGGATGAAAATGCCCCAAACGCAGTATAGAAATTCTTAAAGAACTATTTAAAAATGAGAAAATTTGTATGCTATATTATATTATGTATATAATATATTATGTATATACATAATATAATATGTATATTATGTATATAATATATATGTATATATCATAGTTTTTTAAAATATCTATGCTTATGCATATGTGTGTTTTGCTTGTGTGTATTCATGTGCATCACACACATGCAGGGCCCATGGAGGACAGAAGAGAGTGACCCCTGGAATTGGAGTCATATAAGTTCGTGAGTCATCATGTCAGGTGCTGGGATTCAAACCCAGGTCCTCTGCAGAAGCAGCCAGTGCTCTTAACTGCTGAGCCAGCTCTCCAGTCCCTTACATTTCACATTTTTTTTTAACAGATGAAGTGGGGGTCTGGATCAAGTCTTACCAAGTTAGACAGACCAACATACTCCAAAACACTGTCAGCCAGGTGGAGTCCAGCTTTTTCTGTGGCTGCGACCAGAGGCTCCTATGGGCTTTGGTTTCCTCAGAGAATCCTTGCCTAACACAGGCAACTCTGGAAGAAGCCCATTTCCTAGATTCTAGATGCTGCAGACGATGAAGTCGGTCCCCATTTGCATCATCTGCACCTGCTGCCTCTCGAGTGCCTTCCATGTGCTTGCACAGAGCTTCAGTCTATCCCTCTTAGCTCCGAACTCACTGTTACCAACTCCATTTTGCAAACCAGGAAACTAAACCTCAGAGATGTATTTTACCCACTCAGGATTGCACAGCAAAATATACATGCTAAGCTCATCCATGTGCTGTCAGCTCTTCAGAGGCAGGACCTTGGCTACCTTCTGTCACCCAAGCCAGTCCAGCAGTGAGCTGAGGCCATGCTACTCATATGCTCCGTCCTGAGCTCTGTAGAACAGGGCCTTTTGTGGAAAGACCCGGGTACAGGACAAGTGACCACAGAGACCACTGGTGAAGGATACACTGGCTGGCTTTGCAGAGGTCAATGTGTCCCTGGGCCACAGCAGACTCATGCCCCAGGTCTTACCAACCTGTTCTCCACCTCCTGTGCTGACTTCCTGAACACTTGTCACAAGCACCACTGGGGGTCACTGTTACTTTATTTTTCTGGGACCTGAAGACCTTCCAGTGCTGTTCAGAACTGTTTAAAGCAGGATTGAGGCTGCCCAGACTCCTGTGCTGGCTTCAGAGAAATCAGACTTCCACTGTCAGCACCAGTGGCCATGACCGGGAGAAGGGGAGAGAACACGCTTCCAGTGAGGCTTCAGCACACGATCCAGCTTGTATGCTTAGATATTAGTTATAGCCAATAGTGACACTTAGCATGCACAAGACGGTAGTAGCATGTGCTATTTACAAATAGTAACTCACTTATATATGCGTGCAGAAGAACAGAGAGGTTAAATAACACGCCCGAGGTCACACAGTTAGCTTCTTCTGGTATTGCTTCAAAGGAGAGAGGAATAATCTTCCCCATCCTCTCTGCCTTGCTATAAACCCTTAGATTACATCCCTAAAGCTAGCCGCCAAGTCTATTCCCTTATTTGGCCAATTCCTCTTCCTGAGGCTGACTACCAACGTATCAAAGTCCAGCAATCAAGAGCCCCTTTGACTCACCTAATTAATGTGCTCAATTAAAACTAGACACCTCATCATAACACAGGGTTCCCACTTTTACCTTTATAAAGTGCCATTTGCCTTTGGTCTACATCTGTCTCCTCCCTATTGAGAGGCTGTCCTTTGTCCACCCCCCAAAGCAAATACCCCCTTTCTCCTTCCCCTTTCCCTTGTTCCCTTCCCCTTCTCCCTCTTCCTCTACCTTCTGTCTGTCCCTTACCCCTGCCTTTTGTCACTCTGGAGCCGATAAATCTCCTTTGTGCAGAGAACTTGGTCTGGTAGTGTCTTGAGCTGACTCTGAGGTTCCCTACAGGTCCTACATCATATCATCTTTCTCCTCCTGTTATTTACATGGTGCTCTTTACTTCAAAAGGTGGAAACCAATCTTTTATTTTGAGTTGATTCTACTTATTACAGTGACATTTTAAGACCTTCACAGCTAGGTCTTTAGACACTGTAGTCTCTTAGAACAAGCAACACCTATTGTGTAACAGTTCCCTCCAAGATTGAAACATGGCATCCTGCAGAGAAGCTCCTTAAGCAGGAAGGTAAGCAACTCAAAAGAGCATGAGAAAGTCCCTGAAACTGACCAAATTCACTAGGCCCCTCCCTGCCAAAGTAAACAATTAAAATCTCTCAGAGGAAAGGAAACTGAGCTGCAAAGATGACTTCAAGACCAGACCAGCTGCCTGGAAGGAGCAGAAACCCAGTGAGGTGCCTGGAAGAGGTATAGAACAACAGAATCACCTGGAAAGGTCTCTCCAACCTGCTGAGCTGCCTGCAGGCTGTGTATTGTGCTCCATGTTCCCGCTTTTGTGAGCTGTCACCCACGCAGAGGTGGGCTGTCTTGGTGAGGTAGTTGTCTTTGAGTAATTTCAGCTCCTGTAAGTAACCCCCCACCCATATTCCTGTAAGTAACCCCAATAAAACTCAGCAAGTTGGACTTTGATGGTATCCATACTTTGGAGTTCTGTGAGATCCCTATCTGGAGTAGGTAGATGTGTATGTTGTGTCTCCCCAGGAAAAGTTTTGTCACACAACAACACCTCATCTCAGAAAGCAGCTATCATGGATAAGAGGCCCACCCCACCTCACTTTAGAAAACATTGCTATAGAGGTCTTACTGTGGAGGGAAGGTGATATATGGCCTTTTGAGAATTTAATAATTATGCACATTCTTCCAATTAGACACACATGAAGGCATTTTGAGGTCTTCATTGTCATTATTATTTTGTTTTGAGATAGGGTCTTACAATGCATTCTTACCTGGTCTCTACTGCCCTGAAACTTTCTCACAACCCCCAAAATCTCTGCTAGGTGTAGAGAGGGTTTTAAATGCAGGCATGGTGGTTTGAATATGCCTAGCCCGTAGGAATGGCTCTATTAGGAGATTTTGCCTCGTTGGAGTAAGTGTGTCAATGTGGGGGAGGGCTTTGCCATCTCCTAGTGCTCAAGCTCCACGCAATTCAGAAGAGACTCTCTCCAGGCTACCTAAAAGAAGACAGTTTCCTTCTGGCTACCTACAGATCAGGATAGAACTCTTGGCTCCTCCAGCACCATATCTGCCTGCACACTGCCATGCTTTCTGCCATGATGATAATGGACTACACTTCTGTAAGCCAGCCCCAATTAAACGTTTGATTTTATAAGAGTTGCTTTGGTCATGGTGTCTCTTCACAGCAAGAAAACCCAAGCTAAAACACCAGTTCAATGAATAATGATCAGCATAGTAAACGTTGTCTTTAGGGCACTGAAGCCATAAGGGTTACGTATTTTGGACTTGAGTATGGCTCTTCTTGCTTGTCAACTTGACATCTATAGGAGAAAGTTATTTAGAAAAAGTACCAGCTCAAGACCCCTGAATGGCTTTCTCTCTCCCTCAAAAATGAAGATATAGGCCAAATTAGATCAGATTAAAAATAGATAAAGGCAGAGGTTTATTAGGAGGCAGCTTTCAGGCAGGTTCACTGATCTTGCAGATGGAAGGCAGTAGAGTCACGTGTCCAGGCTAAAGCAAGGGGGTTTTATAGAGCTTAAGCGAGGAGGGATGATGATGTGTCAACTAGGAACTGGGATGGTGTCCACACATGGTCAAAAACTGAGCCACTAGCCAGGCACCCTTGCGTGGGTTGATGGAAAGGCTGAGCCTAGCAGTGGTAGACGCCATGTTAGCTCACAGTTCTCACCATGCAAACAGGGGAATTTAATCCATTTGGATGGAGTTGTGGGAAGGAGGGCAAACAGGGTTTCCCATCTTGTACAGGCTGGGGCAAGCAGGGGTTCCACCCTAACACCCCCAAGACCAAGTTCTCAGCACAAAAGTGATTTATTTGCCCCCAGAGAGACAAAGGGCAGGAATAATGGACAAAGGCAGGAGATAAAGGATGAGGGAGAAGGGGAAGGGAACAAAGGAGAGGGGGTAGGGGTATTTGTCCCAGAGAAACAAAGGACTGCCCCTGGATAGAGAGGAGACAGATGTGGCCCACAGGCAAATGGCAATTTATAAAAGGAAAAGGGAAAAACCCTATGTTATAATGAGGTGTTTAATTTTAATTGGGCATGTTAATTAGGTGAGCCAAAGGGTCCTTTTGATCGCTGGACTTCAATACTTTGATATTGGACCTTGGTAGTCAGCCTCAGTGAGGGAAATGGTCAAACAAAGGAATAGACTTGGTGGCTCGCTTTAGGGATCTAAGCTACTGGTTTAGAAGGAAGAGGGAAGGGGACAGGGAAGGCCTGCCAGAGCCATGCTCACCACACTTAAGCTAGCATGGTCCTTTCAACTACATCTGGATTAACTAAACCCTAAGTGTCTGGTTATACCTCTGAGGGATTTTTCTCAATTAAATGATTTGAGAT
The DNA here is from genome assembly GCF_004785775.1 of Grammomys surdaster. Classification (NCBI taxonomy): domain Eukaryota; kingdom Metazoa; phylum Chordata; class Mammalia; order Rodentia; family Muridae; genus Grammomys; species Grammomys surdaster. The sequence goes on along the minus strand of NW_021605455.1, from coordinate 732,550 downwards.
GGGAAGACTTACATTTAATCTGGATTTTATGAGGTGATGAGATCCATCTTAAATCTGGGCCACACCTGCTAGCAGCCTGTATAAAGGACATGGAAGAAGGAAGCTTTGCCCTTTGCCTGTCTACCTTCCATCTTGATTGACTGGCTTTAGAACCTAATCCTTAGAACCTAATCAGTATTCTGCCATGTACTGAAGACTGGCTGCGATATCCAGCCTCATAGACTAAACAACTACTAGATTCTCAGACTTTTTCTTGGAAGACAGTCATTATTGGGCTAGCTGAACCACACCCGGTAAGCCACTCTAATAAATCCCCATATATATATATATGTGTGTGTGTGTGTGTGTGTGTGTGTGTGTGTGTGTGTGTGTATGTAATGAATATATACACATATATAAAATGTATATATATTATATACATATAGCATATGTATGTGTATTATATATCTATTTTATGCATATGACATATGCATTATATATTATATTTGCATTATATACTTATAATATATTATATACATATAATATATTACTTACATGTAATATATCTTTATATTATTATATTATGTATAATATATTATATAAAGGGGATTAATTTATATTGTATATATTTATTTTTTATATGTTTCTATTCTTTTTTCTATCAGCTCTGTTCCTCTAGAGACTGATACAAAAGCAAAGTTAGCCTGTCTGTGCAGTTCTGGGGACTAAAACTTGGACCTCACACACACCAGGCATGTACTCTAGCACAAACTCAATCTTTTTCTGGTGGGTTGATTTTACTATTTTATGATTTTAATTTTTAAAGCAAGATTTTACTAAATTTCCCAAGGTGTCTTGAACTTGTAATGTTCCTGCCTTAGTCTACTATGCAGCCAAAGTTACATGGCTATGCCACCAGACTGGGCAGACTTTCAGTTTACAAAGGTTACAGTTGCTGTGAAGCAACGAATGGATGAATGTCACTGGAGATGGAGAAGCTACTAGGAAACTGCTAAGATCCAGGAAGAGGTTACGATGTCTAGAATTTAGTGTATGTATTCATTCAGCAAATATTGATTAACCCCAAATATAGCCCAGACAAGTCTTCAAGAATATAAATCACATTGTAAATCAATTTAAATTTTTTTAATTAAATTAAGTTTATGTTTATGTTGTGTATGTGCCATGCATGGTGGGGGGAGGGATAGACCTTGGAGGCCAAAGGGGATTGTCAGATCCCCTAGACTAGGGTTAGAGGTGGTTGTGTGCTTCCTGATCCAGATGCTAAGAACCAGTGCTCTTGCCTGCTGAGCCATCTCTTTGGCCCCTCTTGTTATTTTATTATTAAACACTTATAATTAGATACACCTTGGTGCAACTAAAGTTTTCCTTTTGCTTTCTCCTTAAATAGAAATTGAGTTGATCAAAACAAAACAATACAACTCTTACCATTCTCCCTACAAATGACTAAGCCTCGGAGGGAAGAGAGAGATCTAACAGATGTCCCTGAGAGCAACAGGAAGAGCTCCCATGTCCTGGATCCAAATATACCCGCAAGGGCCAGCATACTGTCAACCAAAGGAGTCACAGTAGCATCTGTATACTCCTTTTAAAAGTCTGTAGGCAGGCCTGGGAGATGAGTTAGCTGATAACATGTCGGCCTTGAGGACTGAGTTGAACCCCAGAACCAGTGTAAAAAGCATTCCTTTATAATCCCAGCACTGGAGATATGTGGTAGGAGGGGCTGGCCGGCTATCCAGCATAGCACACTTGCCAAATTCCAGGTTAGTAAAAGACTCTTCAAAAAGAGGTGAGTGGAACCTGAGGGATGGTGGCTAAGGCGTGTGCACATGGGCACACATATGCACACACACTCACACACATTCATACACACACACACACACACAGTCACATACACATATGTGTGCATGCACAGACCCTCATATAAGTGTGCGCCTAAGTATACATGAATACACATGAGGGGGAGGGGGAATAAGTTAGTTATCAGGGTCAGAACTAGCTTTGCAGAAGCCCAGGGCAAAGTGTGGTGGGATTTTCTGGTTCCCTTTGTCTTCAGACCACTTACCAATAATAAAACTCCCAGAAGCTTTTAGATTTTGAAAAACAGTACTTTCCAAAGAAGGTGAAGGAAGGTGGAAAGCCAGCTTAACAACTGAGACAGGGGAAAAGAAGGAAACGTGTTCTTCTCAATGTTTCCAAGAAGGGCTTGTTGGAGATAGCTCATTCACAGTGGTTCAGACGCACAAATGCAATCAAAAGCTGATGCGTCTTTGTTTCCAGAATTCCAAGAGCTTTTAGGCAAACGCTCACATCACCCTGGTTTGCATAATAGTGTAGACGGCAGATGACCCTCTTCCTAAGTCCTTGGCGAAAAGGCTTTGCCCAGTGAAGGGCTTGTTTTGACATGAAGCAACTCAGACTCGGCATGGACACTTGCCTGTAAGTTGGGAGGAAAATGAGCCGCAGAATCAATGGGGGGTATTGCCTGTTGGCTGGTTGTTTCAAGTTTACTTACACCTGTAAACTCTGCTCAGTCATCTCCATTTCCAGAGAAGGTAAGACCTGGCTTCTGCTTTTCCACTGATGAGTTTTTAGTCATTCAACCACGGGGATCTATGTCTTTATCTGTCAATCAGAAAATGAAATCTTAGGCCCATTGTGCTGTGAGCATCCCTAGACAATATGGTTGATAGTGTGGTTTAAAATTTTTAAAGTACTTTTAAAACATTATTTCTGATGTTCAAATTACCATCTATTCCTCCTACAATCTGTGGATCCATTGGCCACTTCCTCCCTCACACAAACACAAATGATCCATCATCTGTTTGCTCACTCAGGAAATACATTAGAGCCCTGTGTCACTGTTTTAAGCATAGGGGCTATATCATTTAAAAAAAAAACATCCCTTTGGAGCTTAATATTTCAGGGGAGGAAGGAAAATAAATAAGAAATATATTAGGTAGTAATATAAAGAAAATATTTGCCTTTAGGTCTAAATGGTATACTAGTCAAAAATAGGTGGTTTGTGTACAGTTGTGAGCGTGTGTGCCTTTGTTTGCTTGCACAGAAGAAAATTAAAGAAGAAGAAAGAGTGGGGGGAGTTGGGGAAGCTGAGGGCTGAGGATGAGTGTCCTACATAATAGATGCGAATGTGTATCACCTGGGAGGTGAGATTTAGGTTGGAACTGTTCTGACTTTCCAAAGAACACAGAGTCCAAGGGCTATTTATTCTGTGATTCATTGTTCTGGCTTTGTCTAGACTGGGTCAGAGAGAATGTCTAACAAAATGTCCTGTGGGGCTCTCTACAGATGACCCAGTTGTGAGAGGCTGAAGGGGACTGAGTTTAGGGACCAATCTGTTGCTGTCCTGCCCCCAGTGCTGGGTTAAAGACTGGATAAGGGTTAAGTGGCACCTCTCTGGGACCCTCTGTGTTCCTTGTTCACGTCTCCTCAGGCTCTGTTCCTGAGAGGACACTGGCTTGGAAACTGGGTCTTGCTGTTACTGTCATCCCCAGGAGGTGAGAGATAGGCTTTTCTCCCTGCCTTGATCCTAGCTAGGCCTCAGCACACCTGGGCTCACCAGAGTTGTGCTATGCCCACTGATCCAAGGACTCTGATTCCCCCAAAGATTCAGCTTCTGAAGACTTCAGGAAATGGTCACCTTCTATGTAGTTAACTATTAGTATCAAAAACTGTGAGTTTCAGTCTCCATACATGTAAAATGGGCATAATGGTGACAACCTTGAAGAGCATGGGTATTGTTCATTGTAACAGTAACACACTCCACACACAAAATGTTATTATGTGCCAGGCACTGTATCAATTACTCCACATTCAGGATCTCATTTCTCTTAACAAAACTCTATAAATATTATTGTCATGCCCATTTGTCTGAGTCCTTTCTCTATGTTATAATAGATACCAAACGGTAGGCAATTAATCAAGGAATGAAGTTATTTAGTTCACAGTCTCTAGAGGCAGGAAATCCAAAATTAGATGGTTGCATCTGGCAAGAGACTTGTGCATGGTAGAAAAGTAGACAGAGAAACAGGCACCGAAGAAAATAGAAAACACAACGGCAGCCTTGCTTAAAACAGCCCTTCTCGTAGGAAATAATCCAGTTCTGGGAGAGACACTGAGCTCTCTAGTCAGCCTTGTAGCTGCCTCCAGTGGCAATCAACTTTCAACAGTGGTTTCAAACCATAGCACCAGTCCAGATGAGGAATCTTGAGTGATAGTTCAAAACTATTGCCCCGGGGCTAGGGAGATAGACGGTTTAGTGGTTAAGAGCACTGGCTGCTCTCCAGTTTCAGGAAATCCAAAGTCCTTTTCTGGACTCGGTGGACACATGGTGCATAAACATACATGCAGGTAAAACACTCATATATATAAAATAAAGGCTCTGGGGATGGCTCAGCAGTTAAGCACTTGTTGCTCTTGCAACTGGCTTACAGTTTCAGATGTTCAGTCCATTATCATCACAGCAGGAAGCATAGCAACATCCAGGCAGACACAGTGCTGGAGAAGGAACTGAGAGTTCTGCATCTTGATCTGAAGGCAGCTAGGAGAAGACTGGCTTCTGCAGGCAACCAGCTTGAGAGTCTCTTCCCCATTGGGCAGAGTCTGAGCATAGGACTTCTGTGCTCACCCCCACAGTGATACACTTCCTCCAACAAGAACACACCTATTCCAACAAAGACATACCTTCTAATAGTGTCACTCCCTGTGGTCCAAGGATTCAAACACATGAGTCTATGGGGACCCAACCAATTCAAGCCACTACAATCATAAAAACCTAATGCCTTCAGACAATTATTATCTAAGAATTCCATAGGCCAATGCCAAAGGCTAGGCTCAGCCTTGCTGGATCCATTCATGCTTCTGCAGTCAGAGGTAGAAGGCTTCTGGGCTCTGATTGGTTATGGTCTAGTGTTTTGGCTGTCTGCCACATAGCGTCTTCTCCTCCCAAAGGCCAGCCTCAGCTTCCTCTCATGGTGCTGACCTTGGCTTAGGACATATACACTGGCATTATGCTGTATCTTCCTGCCCAGAGCAAGTAATAAGCCATTCCAGATTCCAGTAGGGGAATGAACCCCTTTTCTTGTTAGAAGACGTGGCATGAGACATAGAGGACAAAGATGGGGAGGTTGTTAGTGGATCCTACACAAGGATGAACCCTCAACAGACATTCCGTGAGTAGCAGGAAGTGTTACGACGAGTGATCAGATACATTATCCATCAGACAATGTCAGAGAAATCAAGACTCCGGGCAAACAATTAGTAGAATTATAATCATCAGGAATCTGTCTTCCTTTGGGATAGCATCCTTCTCCCTCATTCCCCAGAGATGACCAAGGGGACCAGGAGCTGCCCCAGGCTCCTGCTCTTATTTCTTTTTTGGTTGAAAGAAACAATCTTGACCCTACACACAGGACATTTGCAAAGTTTAAAGTGTCCCCAGAGCTCCATAATCTTCCATATACAAGCTGGATTCATGGTACCCAAGCCCCATCCCACAGGTATCCTTAGCCACCAACTGGCCATGTCTGACAAAGGAGATCCCCCTCTCTGCGTGCGCCATGAACCTCACAGGTACTGTTATCAAGAGGAAAGGCCACTATCAAGCCATTCAGAGGATATCAACTGCTGGCCCCTTCCACCCTCAGAGGACCCTCCTCACTGCCCTGGAGCCTGCCCTTGCATAGTTCTGAAGTTTCCAGGACCAACCGTATTTACCAGATCTTAAAAAAAATTTTTTTTGCATGTTTTAAAATCCAAGAATACTTACTTGAATCTAAGCAACGTTGCTTTAAGATGCTAACTGTGAAATCTGAAATACGGATGTAGTGCAAGGCTCAGAATGAGAACCAGTCAGATTAGAAGGTGCAAGGAACAAAACAAAAACACTCATAGCAGGACAGACAGGAAGTCAATCGGAAAAGAGAGAGGCCTTCTGTATACAGAATATACTGGATGCTTTATTCAAGGGCTGGGGAGTGTCCGGAGGGAAGTCTTCGCAGAGGACTAACAAGAGAGAGAATTCCTGGATCCTTCCCTGGAGGACATTATCACCTCTAACCTTATGACTCCTGCAGTTCTAACTCAGAGTGTCCTGTTTGCATCCTGTCCCCATACTGACTAGCTATGTGGTGTAGGCAGGGGGGCAAATTTGCTAACATCTCAGGACCCCTCTGAAAATAAAAGGAGATGCTAAAACAGTTTCAACTGGGGAGCACAATGGGGCTCTTTAGAATCTCCTGCATGTGGTCATTCTTTTCATAACTGTAATAGATCTAGGGGAAAACTTGTCACAACCGAAGATTTCTTAAACATGACAGCTAAAGATGATTCATAAAAGAAAAATGTGGTAAATTAGTCTTTAGCCTTACTGTGAGCTTTTCCTGAAGAGACAGTAGTGAAAAAAGGGAAAGATAAGCCATAGCTGGGGAAACAAATCCCATACCACCATTCCAGTTTGGGCTGTTTTAAATAAAACTGTGGTGAGCAATTGGTTGGAGTTATTGGTATAGATAGATGCCTTCATTTCTTTGGTGTGTGTCTGATATTGCTGTGTTTCAGAGTAGTGAATCAGTCAGGATTCCCCACAGGATCTGAACCAGTAGGAGACAGTAGGCACATAGATAGGCAGTTGGGTAGATAGATGGTTACATACATGGGTAGATGATAGAAAGTTGATCAGTTAGAAAGAGACAGACACAGGCAAAAGTTATAGGAACTGGCTCTCACAGGTATAGTCAAGAAGTCCCATGATCTGCCATCTCCAAGTTGGACATCTAAGGAAAGTGCAATGTAATTCAGTTCACAACTGGAAGCCTAAGAACAAGAAACTCCAGTGTCTGGAGGCAGGAAAAGATGGATGTCCCAACACAGACTGGAGACAAACTGTTCTTCCCTACATTCTACTCGGATCAACCTGAGTATTCTAGTTGCTTTTCTACCACTGTGATAAGGCATATAACCAAGGCAGCTTATCAAATGAAATGTTTCGCTGGCTACGGTTGTAGGGGGTTAGAGCCCATGAGGGTGGAGTGAAGGCTTGGTGGCAGGACAGCTGAGAGCTCACAGCTTGATCACAATGGGAGGCAGGAGGAGCATACTGGTAATGGACTCCAGTGACATGCCTCCTCCAACAAAGTCACACCTCTCAATCCTTCCCAAGTAGTTCCACCAAATGGGGACCAAGTTTTCAAATAACAGAGCCACTCAAGCCACCACACTGAATCCAACCCACACTGCCAAGGCAACCTAACTTGTTGATCTCTCCTAGAAATACTCCGAGACATTCCTCAAAATTGTGCTTTCTAGCTCTCTGAGAATCCTGTAGCCCAGTCAGTCTGACACTTAAAATTCATCATAACAGGCAGGTGTGTGTGTGTGTGTGTGTGTGTGTGTGTGTGTGTGTGTGTGTGAGACTTTAGGAACTGTCAAGCTTTTGAAAATAGCTAAACCACACTATCCTTCTACAACAATGTGTGGGAGTTCCAGTTACTCTATATCCTCTCAAAAATTCAGGTTGCTTATCATAATTTTAGCCATTTTAGTGGATGAGTACATCATGGCTTTCATTTTAATTTTATTTTACATTTTTCAATAATAAATTTTTCTTTCAATACTGTACATTTCAATATTAAAGAATGACCCCATTGTACATTAGGCAAGCTTCCTAACGCTGAACTCAATCTCGTTTTCTTTCTACATCTTATTTTATTTGTGTGTATATGTATGTATGTGCGTGTGTTACATGTTTGTGGTGGTATGTGTGCATGCGTGTACAGGCACACATGTATGTTGAGGCCAGAGGACCTCCTCAAGTGTAGTTCCTTAGATACAGTCTGCCTTGCTTTTCCAGTCAGAGTCTCTCACTGGCTTGGAGATCACCAAATTAGACTACCTGGCCAGTGAGGCCAGGAATCCAGTTGTGTCCCAGAGCTGTAATTGCAAGGCTTACCACCATACCCATTGCTTCTGGGGATAAACTGAGGTTTCCTTGCTACAAGACAAGCATTTTATTACTAGAGCTCTCTCCCAAACCCCTTTTGGGTTTTGATTTTGGTTTTCTGGGTCAGGATCTCGTGTAGGCCAGGCTGATCTCAAACTCACTATATAGCTGATGGAGGCCTTGAACTCAGAATGCTCCTGCCTCCACCTCCTGAGTGCTGGGACAATGGGCATGAGCAACTGTGCCCAGCACTGAACAGGTTTTCATGTGCTTCTTTATGTTTGCATACATTTAAGTGCACACGTGTATTTACATAGAATGACACTCATATATTGTGTTTTCTTGAAGCCTTTGTATCATTGTCATTGGATTGACTCCTTACTAATTCTTTTTTTTTTAACTTTTTATTTCATATGCATTGGTGTTTCGCCTGAATGTATGTCTGTGTGAAAGTTTCAGATCCTCTGGAACTGGAGTTACAAACAGTTGTGAGCTACCATGTGGGTGCTGGGAATTAAACCTGGAAGTGCAACCAGTATTCTTACCTGAACCATCTCTCCAGCCCATACTAATTCTGTATATATCATGAACACAAATTCTTTATTCTTTATTTTAGAATTTTTCCTCCTGGGTTTTGCCTAGCTATTAATTTTCTTAGTGATGTCCTTTTCTTTTGATGAATATAGATTTTTAATTTTGACAAAGTCCAATTTATCCATTTTCCCTTTTATTATTATTGTTTTCTGTGTCCTACTTTTAAAAAATCTTTGTTTATCCAAAAATAGTAAAAATATTCTTCTGTGTTTTCCAATAGAAGTGCGGGTCTGCAATCCAACTTCAGCTCATTGTTTCCAGTGGTATGAAGTAGGGACGCAGGTTCAGTTTCTTTCCTACATGTGTGGTACTCTATGGACCTAGAGCACTGCCTGGCTTATGCAAGAAACCAAAAAAGAATTCCCCGTTTGTAATGAGATTCCCCACACATATATGGATGCTCTTTCCTTAGGGGTGCATCCTGGGGCATCCTCTCTGCTAAGTCAGCACTGTTTAATGGGATTGTTGTCTTCCCCATGACCTGCTTTGCTGACTGAGATGCAAGTCAATGGGTGACATAGGCTTGTAAACCTATCTTTCCACACTTTGTTCCTTTGGTCTTATTTGTTTGTCCATACTGACTCCATGCTGCCTTTCAGTATTGCAGATCTCTGAAGAACCTTTGAAATCAGGAGGCTTGGGTCTCAAATATAACTTTTTTCGTTCAAGATAATTTAGGCTCCTCTAGGTTAATTGTGGGTTCTAGTTTTGTTTCTGTTGCTGTGGTAAACATCACCACCAAAAGCAACTAGTGGAAGAAACGGTTTATTCCATTTTACCACTTTCAGTCCACCATCAAGGAAACTCAATGCTGACACATGCATTGAGAACCACAAAGGAGAAAGGCTGCTTACTGGTATGCTCCTTCTGGTCTGCTCCCTCTTGTGTGCTCCCACTGGTGTGCTCCCCCTGGTCTGTTCCCCCTGGTCTGCTCCCTCTGGTCTGCTCCCTCTGGTCTGCTCTCCCTGGTGTGCTCCCTCTGGTCTGCTCCCTTGGTCTGCTCCCTCTGGCATGCTCCCTCTGGTGTGCTTCCTCTGGTCTTCTTCTCCTGGTCTGCTCCCCCTAGTCTGCTCCCTCTGGCATGCTCCCTCTGGTGTGCACCCTCTGGTGTGTTCCCCCTGGTCTGCTCCCTCTGGTGTGCTCCTTCTGGCGTGCTCCCCTGGCTTACTCAGCCTGCTTTCTTACACAGCCCAGGGCCCAGCTGTGTAGGGAGGGCACAGTCCATCCACTATGGGCCAGGCCCTCCATTAATTAATTGGCAATTTAAAAATGCAGACATGGCCTCAAATCAATCTGATGGAGACAATTCACCTGAGTTCCTTCTTCTAGGTTTCTGTAGGTTTGTGTCAAATTGATAGCTGAAGCCAATGGCAACATTTTGCTTCCATATAATTTTAGGATAAACACATCAATCTCTATCACATACCCTATGATGCTTAATCTGCTGATTAATCTGAGAGAAATGTATACACTAGTCATATTGAGCATCCTAATATATTTATTCAGACAACATGTCTCTGCAACATTTTATATATTTTTTTTATAATTAGAGATCTTGCAATGTTGAAAAAATCCCAGAAGCAGAGAGATAATAGCTCAGTGGTTAAGAATATTTATTGCTTTTGCAGAAGACTTTTGATTGGTTCCCAGGGCCAATATCAGGTGACAGGTGTGAGCCACCTGAAAGGTTAGCTCCTGGGTCTAGCTCTTCTGGCCTTCAATGGCACCAAACTCATGTGCTCATACCCACACATAGACATACACACAGAAACACATACTCACAATTAAAAACAAGTCTTTCTTTTTAAAATAAAATCTCATTAAATGTGGGCTTTTGTTTTTACTAGATTTTTTAAAAAATCAAATAAAGAGCTAAAGTATCACTCACCCACCTTATCGACAAATGATCAAATAACCAGTAGAAGAAAGAAATGCTAACCGATACTCATCCAATAGGTCAGATTGTTCTGTGAGGATAAAAGAGTTTCTTTGGCTGGATTTAAGCAACCTGATTATATGTGCACACTCTCATAACATTCTAAAAGACTCACTATATTTCTCAGCTAAGCATTACTTATTTTCCAAGACTCATCTCAAGTGACACCTTGTCTAAGCAATGCTCTCTGATGACCGCCTGCGAGCCAGTACCTCATAGGTCTCCCGTGGAACCCTGTCTTTATCTCTGTCTTACCTTGTGATTAGTTAGGCTGTGAGTGGTTGAATGCTAAACGAAGCACTGATTTCAATGCTCATATCCGCTCGCTCCTGTAAACAACTGTCTGGAGGAGCAGCCTGAGGCTGGCAAGGCGGTTAGTCACCCAAGTCACCTGGGAGCCTTTCTCTTTCTCCTCCAGCATGCTTACTGGACGGTTCTCAGCTGCAAGATCATCCATTTTGGACCCGGTGGTCCAAGAAGGCTCAAGTTTAAAGGCTCTCTTTCAGCTATCTGTCCAGATGTTGTTCTTGGCGTCAGACTGGCAGAAACTGCTCAAGAGACCACAGCCAAGTCAAAGAACCTGGGCATTGCTATGGTGCTGCAGAGGAGGGGGGAATGGTCCAGACTGGAAATCTTCCTACAGAGCCACCGCACCTCAGACAGTGTTGTGATTGCCTGGCTGGCTGACTGGCTATGTTCCACTGTGCACTCTGAGACCCCAGAGCAGGAGTTAGTATATGGTAGAGATTTCCCCCAAATATTCGTTTGTATTGAAGTTTATCATATACCTGAGCATACTCAGTCCTGAGAAATTTCCACATATGAATACGCTGAGGTGTCTCAAGGTGTAGATCACTTCCTGAAGGTTTCTTCCTGCCCCTTCCTGGCCAGCAACTCTTCAAGGCAGCCTCTATGGGTGGTGGTGATGGTGTGTGTGTGTGTGTGTGTGTGTGTGTGTGTGTGTGTGTGTGTAATCCTGGTGACTGTGGGGGCCAGAATAAGGTATCAGATACGCCAAAATTGGAGTTATAGTTGGTTGTGAGCCACCATGTGGGTGCTGTCAATCAAAGCAAGATTCCCTAAAAGACTAGCCAGTGATCTGAACCACTGAGTCACCTCTCCAGCCCCTATTTTAACCTCTTTCTATAAAGAGGTCTTGACATGTAACATAGGATAGCTCCACGTTGACATCTTCCTGCCTGAGTCTCCCATGTGCTAGGATCACAAGTGTGTCCCTGAACACCTAGCCAGCAGATTTATAGTGCCACAGAAGGATTTTCATCATGAGGACCACGTATGTCATGATGGTCTTGTAAGACCACCTAATGACATCACTCCTACTTTGGTTTGAGGTTCACACTCCAAGGACATCACCCAGTGGTGGATTTTCTCAGAACTTGTTTCTGTGGCTAAGAGATGCATGAATGTCATGGGTCCCTGACTGATATTCTAGAAGCCAGCACACAGAGATGTTACATAGCTCCATTCTGTTTACCCAAAGCATTTCCCGGAAAAACTCTTATCTGTCTTCCTTGTAAAAAGACTCCATCCTGCTGCTGCAGGCTTGAGTGTGCTTGGGCAGCCGTGAGGGTGTTGTGAGCCTAGCGGACAGCGAAACGTGAACAAAAGCCAGCACTGGAGGTAAGGAGACTCCAGGCTGCCATCTGGAACACCTGCAGCCAGCCCAGCATGATGCCCCGTGCCAGTCCAAACCGCCCAGCTGGAGGACGGCTGCCTTTACCAACCTCCTTGCAGCTCTCAGCTCTTTCTTGGTTGGTCCAAACCAAACCGAGGGCTCTGGATTTGTTAATTAGGCCCAGCAGGATACTGCAAAAGCTTGGCAGAAGTGTGAGCTACAGACAAAAGCCTGACAGAACTGGCTCTGATGGAGAGTCTTTGTTAGCACAGGCAGAGCATCTCCCTCCAGTGTGACAATGACCCTACTCTCTGGGAGCCACCCCAGAAAGTTTGTTCTGTCACGTGTCCTGTCAGCCCCCCAACCCCCGCCACAATGAGGGTACAGTCCCAAGAAAATGTGTATGTGAGAACCATGGCACTTCTTCTGCTTCTCTCCCTTTCAGTTCAAAGTGGGGTCCCCCCAACAGGTCCTGGGGGCAGAGCTCAAGCCTACTATCCAATGTCTGAGGTTCAAGGTGAGGCTGGATCTTCCAGCACAGGTTCTTCTCCAGAGCTATCTGAGTCCCTCCCCCTTTGCCTACCTGTTCACACTGCGAGCTCTGGGACCTTCCAGTTCAGCTTTACAGAATCGGATCCATTAGCTTTGCATTGCTGTGACAAGACCCCTGGCATTAGAAGAAGGGTTTGTTTGGTTTCAGAAGGATTCAGCTCACCGTGGTGGGGACAGCATGGCAGGCAAAGTCAACCATGTCAAGGCCGCCTGGGATGCAGAGAAAGGGGAGGCCAGCACACTCTTTGAACTCTTTGATCTCTAGCATCTTTGATGGTGGTTGTCCATATTCTGTCGGTTCCTGCCTCGGCTAATCTTCTCTGAAAACATTCTCATAGACACATCCAGAAGCATAGTCTTCTAAGCAATTCAAAACCCGGTCACGGGGCTGGAGAGAGGGCTCAGAGGTTAGGAACATCTCTGCCCTTCCAAAGGACCTGGGTTCGATTCCCAGCATCTACACGGCAGCTTACAACTATAACTCCAGTTCCAAGGGATCTGATACCATCATACCAAAGCACATAAAATCTAGTAAATTTTAAAAAAGAAAGAAAGAAAGAAAGAAAGAAAGAGAGAAAGAAAGAAAGAAAGAAAGAAAGAAAGAAAGAAAGAAAGAAAGGAAAGCACCGTAATGATCTGAGCAACTTTCCCCAGAGTCACTGCTCGCCACCTTCCCCTAGGGTATTACCACCTTGTCTTCAGAAGGCAGCTTCGCCTTTAGTTTCTTAAGCATAAAAGTTTGGCTAATCCACATTCAAGGAAAGTTAATTCAGAAAGGTCTAGGATCTAGCTAAGGGTCTAATGTCTAGTTAGAGCGCCCTCCTTTGTCTCAGACCACACAGGGAGTTAGTTCACTGTACTTCCCACCAAAAAAGAGAAACAAAGATGCTGTCTTAGTGTGTACACTGAGGATGGGGGGATTCTGTCCTAGGCTCTGCTTAACTGTAACTCCATTTTCAAGCCCTCCTCAAGCAGAAGTGTCACCCCAATGTTCATGTGGAACCCAAAGCCTGCTCACTATATTTAGAGATAGCATATTTCAAGAAATATTAAGGCACAATGAGGATCTACCTGTAGGTAGATCCCAATCCAAGGACTAATGTTCTTGTCAGAAAAAGTGGAGATGCCAGGGACTTACAGAGAGAAAGTGCCGTGTGGAGACACAGTGGGAAGACAGTTGTCTGAAAGCCAAGGAGAGAGAAGAAACTGGCCCTGCTTACATTTTTACCCGGGACTCTCAGGAATGAATGTCTGTGATGCAAACCACTCAGTATCTGGTGTTTCATTATGGTGGTCCTTGCCAAGTAACCCTAACTCCTTAACTAAAGCTTTCACTCCCCATTGAGTTTGTCTACCATTCTGACAGCTTACTAGAAGCTTTCTCAAAAGCTTGTAGTAAGATGGATGTGATGGTGAGCGCCTGGAATACTTGAAGCCTGAGGCAGGAGGATCAGGAGTTTCAGAGCAGTCTGAGTTACATGGTAAGATTGGGTCTCAAACAAAACAAAATAAATGTAAAGTGGTATGGTGATTTTGATAAGAATGGCCCCTATAAGCTCATGTGTTTGAATACTTAGTTATCAGAGAGCAGCACTACTTGAGAAGGATTAGAAGGCGTGGCCTTGTTGGAGGAAGTGTGTAACTAAGGGTAGGCTTTGAGGTTTCCAAACTCGAAGCCAGGTGAAGTGGTTTTCTCATCCTGTTGCCTTCAGAACTAGGTGAAGAACTCCCAGCTGCTTCTCCAGTACCCTGTCTATCTGTGCGATGCCATGCTCCCCACCATGATGATAGTGGATTAAACTCCTGGAACTTTAAGCCAGCCCCAATTAAATGCTTTCTTTTATAAGAGTTGCCATGGTCGTGGTATCTCTTCACAGCAATAGAACACTAAGACAAACAGTAATAAATCAACTTCTTCCTGGTACATAGCCACATGAACATTTCCTTCCCATAAACTCCAGAAAGGTCTTTTATTTTTCCTGGAAACTCATCAGAAAGTTTATCTCGCTCAGTGCCATAGCAACGGAAGCTCTGGTAAGAAATGACTCCTCACTGTGAGGCCTCCATCAGATGTGTGAGGGAGTTCAGCATGCTTCGACAACTAGCCTCCTGGGTTGGATTTATCACCTGGAGCTGAAAGTCACAGTCTGGGTCAGGGAGGTGGCTTAGTAGGTAAAGACATTTGTTCTCAAGCTAGACAACCTGAGTTGAGTTCTTTGGTCCCACTGATGAGACAGGCTGACTCCATGACAGGCTTCAAATTGGCAGTTCAGAAGAATAGGCCTAAAAATCCAGGCTTTAGGCAGCTAGTCAGAAACTGCCCTGTCATCAGAAACTGCCCCACCACCTGGCCTGAAGCAAGGACAATGGGTCAGCAGTTCCCAGCTAGTTCTCAGACCCGGTACTGGAATATCCTTAGAGATAAAGTAAGGCAAAGCCCACCTACCCTGGGACTCCCCTAATGTGCTTTAAATCGGCCCTGCAAGCTCACTTCAGAGTCTTTCTATCTTGGCAATGGGAGACTCCAGCACACTGAACTTCTGCAGAATAAAACACTCTTTGCATTTACATACTATTTGAGTCTGAGGTATCATTCTTCAGTGAGTCACGGACCCTTATACCACATGGTAGGGAAGAAAACTAACTCTGGAAAGCTGTTCCTTGACCTCTGTTTAAATCACAAGTTTGCACAGCACACACACACACACAATTTAAAAAAAGAAAACCATGTAGTTTAAAAACAGCTGCCAATCAAAGCACTTGGTGTTATTGCCGTGTAGCCCGTCCTTTTTGATTAGGTCCATCTGTTCTATTTGTCTTCCTGACACAGCCCAGTTGTCCAGAGAGCAGAGCCTCTGCCTGAGGCTTATGTGCAAGTGTCCTATTGGAAAGTGTGACCCCAAGGATTGAGAGTGAGGGAAGGGGAGAGAAGAAAAACAAGAATCAGGGGTGGGGCAGGGAGTTGGGAGGTGGGGGTCAAAATGATATCAGGGCCTGCTATGAATTGGACTTGAAGTCCTAGAAAACACACTCAAGATCACATATCTTACAGATGGGTAAAGGGATATTTCCTAGCACCCAGACAACACTGGTCCATTTTGCCACCCTACAGTGACTACATACGCAGTTACACTAACTGTATTCCCATGTGGCAGCACCGGAGGCAACCTCAAAATGGAAAATGGAGGGAACAGGAAGGGCTCTCCCTCTATAGCTCTATGTATAAACAATCTCTCTTAAAAGTATATTCCAGAATCAGGTACAATGGCACACACCAGTATTTGGGAGGTAGAGTCAGGATGATCAAGAGATTGATGCCAGCCTGGATTTTGTTCCAAGCCTTTGTCTCAAAAACTTAGTTTATTTTATACAAATATACAACGTGTATACATTGTATATGCTCCAGATTTCATAGGCCTACATGAGACATTATTTGTCAATGACATGTAAGAATAGGTGACACACACACGTTTGTTTATTGGCCCTAGTGTCCAAGAGCTATTGCTATTTGTTCATACCTATGAAGCCCACTGAAGTTAGTTAGCTTCCTCCACACTGTGACAGAGCACCCGACAGAAGCAGCTTAGGGGCATGTCTCAGTTAGGGTTTTACTGCTGTGAACAGACACCATGACCAAGGCAACTCTTATAAGGACAACATTTAATTGGGGCTGGCTTACAGGTTCAGAAGTTCAGTTCATTATCATCAAGGTGGGAACATGGCAGCATCAAGGCAAGCATGGTTCAGGAAGAGCTGAGAGTTCTACATCTTCATCTGAAAGCTGCTAGCAAAGTACTGACTTTCAGGCAGCTAGGATGAGCGTCTTACAGCCCACGCCCACAGTGACACACTTACTCCAACAAAGCCACACCTATTCCAACAGGGCCACACCTTCTAATAGTGCCACTCCCTGGGCCTAGCAAATACAAACCATCACAAGTAGGAAGAATTTACTTTGGTTCTCAGTCATGATGGCTAACCTTCATAGTCAGGTTGCCAGGATTTGGGCTCACATGGGAAATAGTCCTCGGGCATGTCTATGAGGGCGTTTGTGGGCTACACCGTTCCATGGGCTGAAACACCAAAGTGAGTGGAGCCCCAGTGGTCATCACTGCTTCCTAACTACAGGTGTAGTTTGAGCAGCTGCTGCACACACCCACACCTGTGCCTTCTCACCATGATGGACGGTATTCCTCAAACTGTAAGGACAAAGAGCCCTCTCTCCCTTAAGTTGCTTCTTGTGTGGTACTTGGTCAAGAAAAAGAAAAGTAACTTGTACCTAGTTTAAGAAGACAGACTTCACATCCTTGTCAACATCTGCTGTCACCTGAGTTTTTGATCTTAGCCATTCTGACTGGTGTGAGGCAGAATCTGAGGGTTGTTTTGATTTGCATTTCCCTGATGACTAAGGATGTTGAACATTTCTTTAGGTGCTTTTCGGCCATCCCATATTCCTCAGTTGAGAATTCTTTGTTTAGCTCTGTACTCCATTTTTAAATATGGTTATTTGATTCTTTGGAGTCTAACTTCTTGAGTTCTTTGTATATATTGGATATTAGCCCTCTATCGGATGTAGGATTGTTAAAGATCTTTTCCCAATCTGTTGGTTGTCGTTTTGTCCTATTGACAGTGTCCTTTGCCTTACAGAAGCTTTATGAGGTCCCATTTGTTGATTCTTGATCTCAGAGCATAAGACATTGGTGTTCTGTTCAGGAACTTTTCCCCTGTGCCTAGGTATTCTAGGGTCTTCCCCACCTTCTCTTCTATTAGTTTCAGTGTATCTGGTTTTATGTGGAGATCCTTTATCCACTTGGACTTGAGCTTTGTACAAGGAGATAAGAATGGGTCGATTTGCATTCTTCTAACCTTCAGTTGAACCAGCACCATTTGTGGAAAGGGGATAACATTTGAAATATAAATAAAGAAAATAGCCAATAAAAAAAAACAGAAAAAAAAAAAGAGACAGACTTCTTGGTGAGAGTTGCCTCACACTTCAGCAAGCTAACAGAGAGTGCTCTGGTCAGAATTGAGGTCAGAAGAGGCTGGTCCTCAACAACCCATTTTTTTTCCAGCTAGGCCCCACTTCTTAAAGGTTCCACAGCCTCCCAAAATACCACCAACCAGGAATCAAGTGTTAAAACATAGGAATGGAGGACAGGACACATGCAAACCATAACATCACCACGTCTACTGACCCTATCTCTCACTGAGAATCAAGAATCTTGTTACTCCAGTGCTGTGAATCCCGGGAGCCTGCATGTATAGCTCTGCTTGCCGTTGCAGTTCCCTGAGACCTATAATTAGGGCTAGTTACCTCATCACCCAGAACGCTGCCTCACGCTTCCAGCTACCCTGTGCCTTGGCTTCCTCTCTGAGCTTAGTGATTAATGAGCTTCACTGATGCCCATCACAAACTACAGGTATCAGCTAGTGTGTGCAAGTCACTGTGAAGGATACGTCACTCTCCGGACTTTGCTGTCCCCTTTAACCTTCTGAACTTCATGATGTAAATCCAAACAGCATGGCTTTCCACCACAGCTTTCCAACAGTCTTCCAGCAGCAGCAGCAGCAGCAGCAGCAGCAGCAGCAGCACGTCCTGGGATCTGATCTCTCTAAATGTTGATGTCACCCTTTCCTATCACATTGCGACCAGAAGAGGAGACAGGCAAGAGGCCTGAAGAAAAGCTAGAGAACAGATAGTTTCCATAAGAAATCTCCACCCTGCATTTAGCAAAGCTTTACCAAACTGGGAGAGCACAGTGTCTCCACATTCCTCAGAAGGACTCCTCGTTCATAGGTATTGAGGCATAATTCTGCAATCTCAGCATAGAAGTCAGGGCCACTCCAGAAGGACCACTTGTAATGTCACACTTCTTTGATATCTCCAAAATGCCTTCATAAAGATTAAGCCATCTTTCTCCACACTTACAAAAGAAACCAGTGCCTCATTCCACCATCATAAATAAGATGTGAGGGTGACAGGGTGGCTCAGCAGGCAAACGCACTTGCCACCAAGCCTCATGACATGAGTTCTAGCCCGAGTGACCTGTATGGTAGGAGAGAACTGACTCATTCAAGCTGTACTCTGAGCTCCACATGTGTTTCATGGCGTGCTCACATGAACACACATGTACCCATGCACACATGTATGTGTGCACACACACATTTTTCTCAAAAACAAGTTTTTTACCATTATTTATTTACTAATTTATTTTACTTATTTACTTTATATCCCCTCACTGTCCCCCCTCCCAGTCACCCCCCCCCACATTCTTTCTCCCCATTTATCCCCTTTTCCTCTGAGCAGTTGGGGGCTCCCTGGGTATCCTCCCTCCCCAAAACAAAGATTTTAAAATATAAACAAGATATAAAACGCCTAAATAATTAGTGAATTAATTAACGCCTAAAGACCTATAATCTCAGACTCACCTATAGTCACAGCCCCGCAAATCGATAGCTTGAGAACTTCACATCAGAACCCCCAGAGCTTTTAAAACACACAGGTGCCGTGACTTAAATGGGTTTGCTGCACCCTGGACATCAGCCAGGGACTGTGATTTGTCCTACTCCCCCTTTCCACTCCTCCCAACTTTACCCATGAGAAGATGAGAACTAGAGAAGACAGGAGACTTGTCCAGGATCACAAAGCCAAGGAGTGGCTAAGCCAGGGTTAAACTCAGTCACTTGATTCTCACCGAGACACCTGCTTCTCCTTTTCTGGGAGGAATGGCGGGCTCCTCCTGAGTGTGGCTTCAACCAGAGGAGGAGTGGGGAGAAAGACTAAGGGTGCCACATTTACAGGGAAAGGAGAAGAGGAAGACCGCAGAAACCTTGGTCAAGTTTGTTCCATTTTGCATGGGTAGTGCGATCATGTGTTGTCATGTTGCGTGTTTTCCACCAGGGGACGCATGCAGCCTAAAGTTACACTCTGTGGTCATTGTTGAAGCCTTGCAGTTCCCCAGCTTTACCACAGTCTCCCAACTCAGGTACGATTCCCAGCTCTGAAAGGCCACGCTGAGCTGATCTTCCCCCTTTCTCCTGCCAAGGGAAAATTGCAGGTGACACAAAAAAATGGCCACTCCTTGGGGACAGTTGTGTTGAAAAGGCCCTGTGTCTTAGAGGCTGCACATAATACCCAATTATCCCCTGGCTCCCCTAGGGAGAGAAAGGAGAGGTGAAGGCTTTCAAAAGCCAGGATCCCTCCAGGCTCCATTATGGGTAGCTTTGACACAGCCTCCTTTCTCCACACAGCCCAGAAGGTCCCTGGGACACAGGTTCCAGAGGCAGCTCTGTGGGTCTGAGTGAATAGCCCTCGCTGTCCACCCAGCCCAAGCAGGAAGCCCCATTGTCGTTCTTTGCTATAGAAATGAAGATGTAGGATACCTCTGCAGAAACAGTACCACACAGAGGTGAGCTGTGGCTTCCTGCACAGGCTTTGGACAAAGCCACAGAGAGGTCTGTCTCACTGTCCACCAAAAGCACTCTGTGGCCTTGCCCCCAGCCCCACTGAGCATCCCTGGGTGTATTCTCCACCAAACAGATTCTATGAGGAGTTGTCATCTCTGCTGTGTTACTGTATGTCTCGGCCACATTAACAAGTCCTGGGAGTGGGAGTGGGGGATACACACACTGTCTCTGTGGTTTTCTCAGCTGTTAATGCTGTGGCAAGCATACAGGACAGGCAACACTATAAACAGCTGTTGACTAATAGATACTGGGAGGTAAGATATTTTCATGTCTCTGAATCTGAGTATCTGGGCTTTATATTTTCCCCTTTTGCTCCTAGAAATACTTAAGGGTTAATAATGCACACACAGGTCGTGAAAAGCACCCATTTTAAAAGCCCATACCTATCTACAGGAAGATGTACCTTGAAGTCTTTAAGGGTATGAAATCTTAATGTCTGCCAGACCTTTGTTCTCTTTTTCATATGTATGTGGGTGTGGTGTGCACGCATATATGCATGTTCACATGTATACATGTGTTCAAGTATGTGAAAAGACCTGAGGCTGATCTTGGAAATCCTCTTCAGTCTCTCTTCTATCTTATTCTTTTGAGGCAGGGCCTCTTTATCAAACCCAAAGCTTCCCAGTACAGCTCATCTCTCTAGCCAGCTTACTCTAGGGATGTGTCTATTGGCTTTCTCAGGGTGGGCTTACAGGTGGGTTGCCACGACGACTTGGCATTTGCCTGGGTCCTGGGATTCTGCACCCCAGTCTTCTTGCACAATTACCACATTAATCTCCGTGCCATCTCTCCAGCCCTGGATGCCTGAGTTTTGACTTCCTGTTCTTGAATCTAATAACTAGGTTACACTGGGCCAGTAGCAGGTTTTGCCAAGCCTCATATTTTCATGTGGAATATGGTGACGACGTTGGTACCTTTGACTTACCGTAACAGTTAAACAACATGATGCGGGCAAGGCCCTTACTGTGTTTGCCTGGCTCACAGACAGCAGTGATAAAAGTGAGACCTCATCATTTATTGAGACCTCACATCTGGCCAGCTCAATACATGGCCCTAGGCATTTGAAAAATAAGACAAACAGTAGTTTTAAGACCTGTACAACAGGGGGATGGCAAGCATAAAGGGCTTTTACAGAACAGTATTCTTTATAGCAACATGGAGATATGATTGGGTAGATTTGGAAGTCCAGAGAGAGAACCCTAATCAGATTTCTTGGAGCAAGTGGCATGCGTGCACAGAAGGCTGGATGTGGGAGGGGCTTGGCTGTCTAGACTAGAAATAGAAAGACCTGGGCTGGTGGGATGGCTCAGCAGTTAAGAGCACTGACTGCTCTTCCGGAGGTCATGAATTCAAATCCCAGCAACCACATAGTGGACCACAGCCATCCATAATGAGATCTGATGCCCTCGAATGGGCTGTCTGAAGACAGCTATAGTGTGTACTTACATATAATAAATAAATATAAAAAGCTTTGGGCCAGAGCAAGTGAGGCCAGAGCAATAGGGAGAAGGGAAGGGGGAGAAAAAAAGAAAAGAAAAAGAAATGAAATAAAAAGACCTAGGGTACAAGATCTAATGGTGAGAGGCAGCCTGTTAGGTGTGCGTGTGAGGAACAGGAGCCTGGTTACTGGATCCCGCTGGAACATTGAACAGAAGGCAGGCTGTCGCACGACAGTGATTGTCTCACTCCTTCACCTGTCCCACATATTGGACAAAAAAGAAGTGCCTCAGAGTGAGAGATGCTGGGACAAAACACCTTCTTGCCATCGGCAGGTTAAGTCAGCTCCCAGAGTTCCTAGGCTGGGACCACTCTACCCCCAACCAGGAAACACACTGGCTAGTTGTCTGGTAGTGGATCCATCCCTTAGGTAAGCCCCCTGCTTCCGCACCTGCTCAGAAGCCATGTACAGAATCCAGTAGCCAACTTCCTGATCACTACAGAGCTTTCCACACACCATGCTGAGGGAGGAACTCACAAAGTTAAAGGATCAGTTGGCTTTGGAGTACCTTTATAGCTTTGTTCAGGGGGCAAAGACATACCAGAATCTATCATATACAGATATACTCCAGCAGCTAGGTCATGTATTTCAAGACTCTATTACATATCATGTCGCAGGACCCACCACTCCCAATAGATGCAGGGAAAGAAGAAAGATCTTACCCTCTTGTACTCAACAGTCCTAAGTTGGATGCAGATTCTAACATGTCCACAAATTAATAATCTCTCCGCCCAAACCTTAATCTCTTTTATAAAATGGAAAAGATACAAATAAGCAAACCCACAGATTCTGTGAGGATTCCATGAAATAAGATATTTAATAAGTTTGATACATACTAAATATTCAAGAAAGGTTAGCTGTCATCATGGCTCATGTTACCAATACGACACGGATTATCCCTGAAGTCTAATTCCTGCGTTTCTCCTTTGATAGGTATTGGAGGGACATAGCTTCATTCTCTGGAATGTATAACTCAGTGATGGAAGGAAATAGATAAAAAGATGTCACAAGTCAATCAGAGCAGATGAAGGAATACAAAAGGAAAGTCAATGTGAGGCTGGCAAGGACCCAGGCATGGCGTCCTGAGGACACAGCCCATCAGCCTCAAAGATGGAAAGTATAAACCCAGGGAAAGGATGAAGGAGAATGAGCTATAGCTCAGGGAGAACGTTCTAGGCAGTGAGGATGAGGGCACTGTTAAGTGTACCAACCTACAAACCATCTGACTCTATAAGCAGAACTGTGGCTTGAAGGCAAAGGAACCACTAAGACAGGGCAGTAATGTTCAATGACCTCTTCTGTTGAGTGTGGCAGAACTTATCAGTTGCCTATCAAATATCCATGTCCTCCTTCTTCCTCATCAATAGGACTCCCCATGACTGAGTGTGACAATCATGTATGTGATTATTCAGAGGAAAAAAAACACTTCTGAGATTCTCTTGTATATGGATGGCTAGGGAAATGTATAAGAATTTGTTTTTACATTTTACAATAAAAAAAACAGCCATATACCTCTTACTATTCGTGTGTATGATGTGTGTTCTTACGTGTGTGTGTGTGTGTGTGTGTGTGTGTGTGTAAAGGTCTGAGGTGATATTGAGTGTCTTCATTGCTTTCTATTTTATATATCGAGTCCAGGGCTCTCATTAAACCAACGGCTCACTGAGTCAGCTAGTCTGGCTAGCCAGCTTGCTCCAAGAAAGGTGGGAGGTGTTCCTGTCTCCATTTCCAGTGCACTGGGATTACAGGCAAGTCACCATACCCAGCCAGCTTTTTTACTTAGGTCCTGGGGGTCTGAACTCTGGCTCTCACACTTGGGTAGAAAGCTCTTTGCTCATTGGACCATCTTCCCAGCTCTTCCATACCTCCTACCTGCCTTCCCCCCTCCCAGATTCCTCTAGAGCAAATGCAAGGTGTTACACTCTTTCCATTCATAAGTAACGAACTGTGTAGCCCCAAGAAAGAAACACTTGCATTTTTAGCATAACTACTACACCAGTATCACACTCAACCACATTAATAATTCTTTAGTTTTATAAAATACATAAACTGTACTCATTTGGGAAATGTTACAGGTTGACTCTGGGATGTCTCTCAGACCATTGCTCTATTGATGGAGTTATACTGAATGGATTATTGGAAGGTAGGATTGGTTAAAGGACATGGATCACGGGGAGGGGACATATGAAGGGTATATTCTGTCCCCAGATTCCCATTCACCCACTTCCTGGCTACCAGGAAATGAGCAGTTTTCCTTAGCTGTTTCTTTGCACTGCCTGTTTCTGGCTTGTCACAAACCCCAAAGCAATGCAGCCAGCCAGCCAAGGACTAGTTCATGAGCAACAATGAATCTTTCCTTTCTTGTTTCCTCAGGTCATAGCAATAACATTGTGACAAAATGCAGGCACTGACTTGGCAGCTAGCAGGTGTCCCTCAGCCCTTCTCCTGATACCTCTAATGTTAGGTGATGTTCAGACCGCCAGTGTTCAGGCTTGCCACTTGATGATGAGGAGCCAACTTTGAGGCTGGAAATCAGGCACTGTCATACCCACAAGAGTCAGCCTAACTAGGGAGTGTAACCGTTCTCAGTCTTGCTTTTTCCTACAAAAAAATTTATATCTTAATTTTTAGATTTTCAAATATTGAGTAGAAAATACAGAGATTTCCCCAAACTCTCCCTCATCAGGCCTTGCTATTTTGCCTAGTATTAGCATTGTATGCTTAAGTGTTTATTAAAGCCTATGAGTTAAGATAAATACGTTTTTAACTAGCACCTATAGTTTACATTAAACTCCACATCTGGTGTCATATGTTCCATGGGTCTCAGCAAATGTATAATAATATCTATTCACCGTTATAATATATAGAGTAGTTTCACTGCCTTAAAAATAAATGTTTATTGTATATAAATATGCATAATCTTGTGATACTTGGGACCTAAACCAACCATAGATATTTTTACTGGTTCATCATTTTGTCTTTTCTAGAAAGTCCTATCATCAGAACTCCATAGCCTGGAGCTTTTCCAGCTTGGCTATTTTCTCTTTTTGATATACTTTTTAGGCTACTCCATGTGTTTTGGTGACCTGACTCCTCACTTCTCACTGACTCACGCACGCTCCATGGCTGGTTGGACTACAGCTTATTTATGCATTCATCTGCTGAGAGACACCTTGGTTGCTTCCGAGTTTGGGCAGTTATATATAAAGGTGCTACAAACATCTGTGTGTAGGTTTTTGTGTGGATGTAAATTTACAACTTATTTAGGTAAATACCAAGGAACATGGTTAGCGAGTTGTAAGGTATGCTTCATTCTGTAAGAATCTGCCAGCTCTGCTGTGATGGTTCCATGGGTAAAGGTGCTTACCAGCAAGCCTGATGATCTGAATTTGATCTCCGAGACTTACACAATGGAAGGCAAAAACCAATCAACCAAAGTTGTACTCTGACCTCTACTTGTATCACACACACACCACACACACACATACACACACACACACCACTCCACACACACATAACACACACCACACACACACCACACACACACCACACACACACATACACACACACACACCACTCCACACACACATAACACACACCACACACACA
>NW_021605455.1:654101-702298 GCF_004785775.1 Grammomys surdaster | reverse complement strand
TGGTGTTGTTTTTTTTTTGTTGGTGGGGTGGGAGGAGGAGGGGGCGGAGGAGGAGGAGGAGGAAGAAGAGGAGGGAGGGAGGAAGGGAGGGAGGGACAGAGGACAGAGGGAGAGAGGGGGAGAGGGAGAAGGACATAGAGCATACAGTTGGGTGGTATACTGTATGAAAATTTTTTCAATTAAAAAATTAGTATTAAATGGATACAGTTTCAGTTTTACAAACTGAAGAGTCATAGGAAAGATGGCAATGAGGTTGGCCACTTAATGTCGTTGATCTGTGACTTAAAAATGACCAAGATGGATCAGGTAAGGTGGCACACACCTTTAATCGCAGTACTCGGGAGGCAGAGGCAGGCGAATCTCTGTGCATTTGCGGCCAATCTGGTCAACATAGTGAGTTCCAGGCCAGCAGAGCTACATAGTAAGACCCTATCTTAAATTAATTATAAGTAATTAATTAATTGGGAAAAAAGAAAAATGCTGAGACAGTAAATTTTATATTGTGTGAATTCTACCATCATGTTTAGGGAAAAAAAAGAGTAAAAATAATATGACTCCAATATTGGGAAGTATCTAGGTATATGTCTAGGAAGTGGGGGAATGAGGTGAAAGAGAGGTTGGGAATGGAGAGCCAGAGTGTGGACCAGTGGGACATTTTCACGTGGAAACAGCTTCCTCCCTTTATTCCCTCCCAGCAGCAGACAGGCTGATGCTCAGGGGCCACTGATATTGCACAGGGATCCCTCCAGCTAATTCCGAGGCCCAGTGGCTTACAAGCAGAAGTTAAGACCAGCATCTGGGTAACCACAGTTCCCAAAGACAGGCCCTACCCAAAGAGCTGCATCCAAAAATTACAGCCCAGCTGATAACAGAAGCGTTCCACGGTGCTAGGCTAGTAATTAAGTAAGGAGGTGATTATTAGTCTGCTCAGGCAGGAAGAGCACATCTGACGACTGCGAGTAGCCCAAGACTCAGAGTCCTTCTAGAAGGAGAATAACCTGTAACTAAATGAATGGCATTTTCCACCAATTATAGATGCCCTCTGGTAACTCTGCTGTTGTCATGGCAACATGCCCACTGAAAGGGTACCTTTGATGAGGTCTGAAGAAAAGGCTTCAAATCTTATCTCTGTGTCAGACTAAATTTGTTTTCTGGGAGTGGGGAGGGGACCAATGTTGGTGGCCCAGTCAGAGGACCTAGGCTGGCTGAGCACTCAGACACTGCCCTGTGAAACCAAAAGTCTTCCTTCTCCTCCTTCACTGGACCTGTGTCCTGGGACAGTCTCCCAGTTCAGGTCAGCCAAAAGGCATTTCTCCTTATTTTTCTGAAAATTCCTTTACTTCTTCTAACTAGCACCCGGGTGATCTCCAGGTCAGCTTCGGTCCAGTGGCTCATACAGAAGTCTGCAAGGGCTTTACACACCCTTCGTTTCAACTCCACAAAAATCAGCCGATTCCCACAAAGGTGTTAGTGCTGAGCAACGCGGGAACAGGATGATGCCATAGGAATGTTCCAGAAGAGTTGCTAGTGCAGCAAAACTCCACCAATCAGATCTGAGACTGTACAAGCTATTTGAAAAAGCCATGCATCCTCTTTTTGAAGGATTCATCTCGTAAGGCATCCTGGCTGTTAGCTCCTATTTCAAATAGTAGTTCTGCCTTAGGTCTGGAAAAGCTGCCACTAGCCCTTTCTGGAAGGAGCATGGGATAAATGTATCTAATAACCCTCATTGTTGGAAAAGTAACATGGTTGGGGTCTGCCTGTGTCTCTCGTGCAAGAGAAGGGCAGGGACAGTCACCAGTCACTCCTCATTGTACGGGACCCCCAGAGGTGAGGTAAGTAGGGGAGATGAGAGGTCCCACCTTCTCAGGTCAGGTCCAGATGGGATCTTGTAAACTAGTCCACCCAGCACTGTGTGGTTTAACTGTCCCTTAACAGCAAACTCTGATGTCCTCTTCTTGGGTCAGAGAATACAACTCAAACTGGTCATATTTTTTTTCCCTCTTCCCATAAAGTTAGGTAAGATAACAGCCAGGTGTGGTGGCACATGTCTTTAGTCCCAGTGTTTGAGAGGCAGAGGCAAATAGATCTCTGTGAGTTTGAGGTCAGCCTGGAGTTCTAGGACATAGTGAGTTCTAGGCTATATAGTGGAGAGATCCCATCTCAAAGAACCAAAAGGAAAAACAAACAAACAAACACAACAACCAAAACAAAGATAAAGGCTAGCCTTGCCCTGCATACCATTCCTCACACATAGTCTCTCTCCTTTAATGCTTTAACAACCTTCTGATATGATTCGTGATTTCACTATCTTACAGAGGAAACAGAAACTCGGAGTAATTTGGTTTGTCCAAAGTTAAGTAGTTTTAAAGATTTGGCTCCTGGTCTGCCTGCCTCCTGAGTCCAGCCTTGAACCCACTGCATATCACTAACAGGACAAACTTAATTCTGCCTCCTTTCCTGAGTATATACCCTTCCTCTGACAATTCCCATACCCAACTCCTGCTGACTGCCCCTGGAAAAGTCACCCCTGTACCAATTCCATAGCATCCTTCTCGACCCCAGCACATTCAGATGCAGACTGTGCCTTGACACATCTAACCTTGACACCTTATCTTTTCTTCCTTCTTTTTAATAACTTTAAAATTAAAATTTATTTATTATTGTTGTATGTGCATGGTAGACCTGTGCATGCTTGATAGTGGAGGTTGGCAGGCAGTTTTTTGTGGCCTCAGATCTCTCCTACCTTTCGGTGGATTCTAAGGTTCCACAACACAAGTTGACAAACTTGCATGCCAAGTACTTCAGCTGTGAGCATCTCACTGGCTCCATTCTGGCTTGGAGAGTCACCTTTCGGCCAAACAACCACTCTGTCTATAGTAAATACTTGTTCTTAATTTGATCCCAGCCCCACCCCAGTGCTGGGGCTAGAATCTAGGTTTTTGGTGCATGCTATGCAAATGTTAGCTCACTGAATTATACCCCCGCCCGCCCTGAATTTGAATCCTATACTGCCATTTCTTTTTAAAACGTCTGACATCTTCTGAACTGTGCAGTTCCTTAAGCCTTGATTAATGCACATTTTAATGTGTCACTGTCATTCTTGACGTCTTAGAACAAACATGCACTAGATGCTAAAAATTGTCATTCAAATAACTCTTCAGGGATTGTCTACAAAGACTGCAATAACACGGAAAACATCCTTTTAATTTTATTAAGTGAGTAAAATAGGATGCAGACTACATACACAGAGTCATTTCAATTACTGTTATTACATAGCAAACTATTTGTTTAAAGAAGAGCCCTTCAGGGTGGTACATGCTTGTAATCCCACTAGGAAGGCAAAGCAGACACACGAGGAGTTCAGAACCATCCTTGGCTGCGTAGCCTTTGGATCTAGATTTACATACGTACACACACACACACACACACAAATATATATATACTGTAGCTGTCTTCAAACACACCAGAAGAGGGCATCAGATCCCATTACAGATGGTTGCAAGCCGCCATGTGGTTGCTGGGAATTAAACTGAAGACCTCTGTACCCTTAACCACAGAGCCATCTCTCCAGCCCGGAGGCAAACATTTTTAATGAGGCGTGGCCTTTCTTTTGGCTGCTGAGATGATGGTCTAGGTGACCCAGGACCGCTGCTCTTGACTTAGAATCATCTGAGACATCCAGTGGTGTCTCACACCACTGAGGTCTCAGAAGAGAATAAAGAGACCTTATTGTAAGCATGCCAGTGAGGATGAATGATACGCTTATGGTTTCCTGCAGCTGGGTGAGAAGGTGCAACCTGACTTTTGAGATGTGGGATGGATTCAAGCTCGCTGGCCCTGCTCACAGTTCCTGCAGGCCACCAGCTCCTACCTGTTATGGAACTCAGCATTTAGTTTAATTAATAAGTTAACTATTGTTCTCTGAAAAGTACTCTAGGCGTGGAAGGTTCAGAGCAAAGTTACTTTGAAGACGACATCCAGCATAAAGCTTTAGTGGACAGGATGTGTAAACCAGTTGAAGGAAGACATATCTGGGACTTAAAGAAAGAAGGGGTACTAGAGAGATGGCTCAGAGGTTAAGAGCACTGACTGCTTTTCCAGAAGACCTGAGTTCAATTCCCAGTAACCACATGGTAACTCATAACCATTTATAATGGGATCTGATGCCTTCTTCTTGTGTGTCTGAAGAGAGTGACAGTGTACTCAAATTCATTTAAAAAAAAAAAGTAAAAAGTAAATCTTTAAAAGAGAAAAAAGAAAAAGAAAGGAGAGAGAGAAGAGATTTCTGGGAGAGGATAGCTGCTGGCTTGAACTCCTGTCTGCACCCATATAACCTGACACAAAGCTAAAGAGAGCACAATAAGGATGCAGAGACCAGGAAGTCAGGAGAGGCACTGCAAGGGATCCAGTGAGGGAGAATGGGCAGAGGGAGGGACCAGGCTGTTCTGGGAAGCTTCCTTTCATCCTCTTTCCCTCATCTTCTCCTTCCTTTCCCTCACTGAGCACTTCTTTGTCTTCCTTAATGTTGGGCCAGCTTACCTTGGCCACAGGCCTTGACTTAAGGAACTATCAGCAGCGGGCAGTTCTTCAGACTCTTCCTTCAGATTCTTACAAGAAGAAATTGGGTTGGCTCAATTCGATGGAGCCCAGTCAACCTAGCCATTGGATCAGGTATACATCTCTGGTTTAATTAGCCTTAGCTACCCCTCCCAGGGGACAATGATTCCATTTCTTTTGAGTGTTGTCTGGCTAAATAAATAAATAAATAAATAAATGGACAGTATCTTCTGCAGAGTAGTGCCTGTCTATTTTCCTCCAATCCCTCATCAAGGTCAGGAACAGATGTTCATGTCACTGACCTGAGACCTGACCTTTAACTCTTAGGGCCCTGAGAAATACATGGGCCTCTCACTCTCCTTGAATCTCACCAGGCAAAGTCTGCTTGCTTTATGTTCCTGTTTGGGCTCCTTCAAGCCCTCCCTGCAAGCTGAAAGTTTTCCAGGATGAAAATTCAGCCTCTTGGCCACTTAATTCCACAGCCCCTTTTGCCAAAAGATTGCAAACTTCTTAAAGGGAGATAATCTCAGAGATCAGATCCAGTGGTCTCATCTTACAGATATAAGAACTGAGGCCCAGATGGAGGCAATGTCACACAGTGAGCTAGGGTCAGGTGGTACCAGGAACTTCTCAGGCACCTTGCCATGACTTCTGCAAAGCTCGTTACCAGTAAACACTCCCACACTCCCTAATTTATTTTTTTTTTTAACTTTGGCTCTTCTCAAGTTCACAGGTCCCTCTCTTGCTGATGGCCACCTCCAGGATCGATTTGTATCTTCTTTCCCAGCAAGGATGGTCTTTGAGGTTGTGTAATGGGAGCTGAGATGAGGCAGAAGTGAAATTCAACCTGGGTCTATCAAGCCTGTATCTCTCTAGGCCAACACCCCCACAGCACAGGACAGACACCAGAAGACACCTTCCTTCTGTGGGGTTAGCTGTCACCACAAAACACCAAGCTCCCATCAAATGCCATTGCTTTTGCTGTGTCCCCAGGCCAGTGCTAGCTCCTTGTCAAGTTGGGCTTCTGTTGACTTCCTCCCAGTGAGAAAGTATGTATGGCTGTCTATCCATTTTCCCCCTTTTTTGATCATTGTATCCCCCCATCTTTAGTTCACAGAAAGTCACCTTATTTGGGTGGCAGGGTTGGGGGTCGTAGGGGGTGGGGTGGGAGGAGCTTCATTGCCTTCCTGGGTATCAAGATGGACTCTCAGCTCCTGAAGGCATCCGGCTTCTCTCCAGCAGAGCCTTTTTCTGGCTTCCCAGGGGTCCTCAATCACTGTGAGTGGGCTGAAAGAGAAGATCCCAGTAAAGTGTCTGCTTAGCATGTATGAGGCCCTGTGTTCCTAGCACTGCAAGATAAGTAAATACACAAATGCGTGAATGTGAAGCCTGCTGAGGGTACATCTCACCTGAAAAGGCTACGGAGAGAGCTGAGATGAGGACTGGGAGGGGAGGGGAAGTAGATTTTTGTACTAGCATCCTGCTTTCCGGAAGTTTCTCGATACAGTGTAGTTCCCCTGGGCTCTGCACTAAGCCACTTTTCTGGCTTCAGCTTGCAGGCGAATGCTGGATCAACCATGAGGCTGGGAAGGAAGGTCCTGGGCAAGCTAAGCAAGACAGGCCTTCACTCTGGGCATTGCTATCTGATGGATATACAAAGCCTCCTTCCTAAAGTTCCCATCCCAACCAACAAGGCCTGTCACCAGAGGCCACGTTAGAGAGCTCTCCGCAGGAATCATGTAGGTTGGGGGAGAGAATGCAGAGAGAGTCTGAAGGGTTAGTAACAGTCTAGGAATTGGGAGAGAGCAGAGATCTGGGATCTGGGAATGCGGCAATCAGGAAGTAACCTGATGGCCACCCATGTAGTGTCTCATGGCACTGTCCACTCTCCAAGGGGAAACAGCCTTGGGCAAGAGGAGTCAGTATGGGGTCTTTAAGAACAGAAAGAACATAGGGAGACCTCAGTCAGCATATGGAGAAAGCACAGAAATGAGCCAAAATTCCTTGAAGACAAAGGCATTTATTTCCCATTTTAGGATGAAGTGCTCAAGATTCCTTCTCACTAGGTCAGCTCTGATGACCTGTATCTACAGAAAGGAAAAAAAAATATATAGTCATCCTTATGGACCAGAAATATCTCTGTACAGGAAAGAAACTCAATCACATAGCCATTTTCCATGGGTCAGACACACAGAAAGACTGGATCATCACTGGTTCCCATAAGGCCAAAGTTGTTGAGTGAACTCCTCAAGGTATCCTGTCTAGAAGTTAAATCAGCTACTCAAGGTCACAGCCACCGGAGATAATGCCAGTATTCAAATGCAGGGTCAGACTTAGTTCCCTCTGCTGTGCTCAGCCATGGTACCAACTCGGCAGAGCCTCCACAAGTGTTCTGCGTGCATGTCTTCCTTTCTGCAGGTTGTTCGGCCTCTCCTCACCTCTGAAAGGTGAAGAAACTCACAACCAGGTCAAAGACCAAACCAGACAGCTCATTCTCAGTTGCTTTGCAGGTGGTGTGCCTGTTGCTGGAAGTGCAAAACCCCGCCCTGACAGCAAGGTAAGGGACCCAGAATTGGCTGAAAGGCTAGACTCTGGTACTATTAGCTAAGATTGTGGAAACCCAAGAAATCATCCAGATAGTAGTGGCATAAAAATAACTCACTGCTGAACCAATGAGGCATACTGCTAAGAACAAGCCCCTAGGAAGTCAGGTACGCTCATGTCCCTTTAGTAATAGAAAGAGAAAGTGATGTGTGTGTGTGTGTGTGTGTGTGTGTGTGTGTTTGTATGTGTGTATGTGTGTGTGTTTGTATGTGTGTATGTGTGTGTGTTTGTATGTGTGTATGTGTGTGTGTTTGCGTGTGTGTGTATGTGTTTGTGTGTGTGGTGTTCCTGTGTGTATGTATGTGTTTGTGTGTGTGGTGTTCCTGTGTGTGTGTTTGTGTGTGTGTGTATGTATGTGTTTATGTGTGTGTATGTGTTTGTGTGTGTCGTGTTCCTGTGTGTGTGTTTGTGTGTGTGTGTATGTATGTGTTTATGTGTGTGTATGTATATGTGTTTGTATGTGTGGTGTTCCTGTGTGTGTGTGTGTGTGTGTGTATGTGTTTATGTATGTGTATGTGTTTGTGTGTGTGGTGTTCCTGTGTGTGTATTTGTGTGTGTGTGTGTGTATGTATGTGTTTATGTGTGTGTATGTATATGTGTTTGTATGTGTAGTGTTCCTGTGTTTGTGTGTGTGTGTGTATGGGGGCAGGGGAGACAGTGCCTGGCACGCAGACATTTGGCTTACAGCACACATTCTGCCTTGTACCAGAGGCTTGTTGTGGATGATGGGCTAAGATCTCTGAGTTTGCAATGCAGTGTGCCCTGCCGTGAAAGACTCGAGCCCTTTGGTTTTGGTTCAAAAGTCAAAGGAGCCCTCCACAGGCCGTGAACATATATTCTGCTTTGCTTTCCACCAGTGGCCTGGTTCAATCAGTGTTCAAAGCTCACTACTAAACAAAATCCCAATCATCACCGCAGGCCCACTCCAAGCCCCGCCTCTTCTAGCAGGCTGTCCAGGTTCCTTCTGCCCTCTAGACTCACTTCCTAGCCATTCCTTCCTTTCTGCAACCCCCTCACACCCACCCCCCCCCAGCAACATGCCCCCTATCCAACCAGATAGCTGGAGTTACAGAATTAGCTCTCTTCTCTTGAATCTAGAGCCTTCCATAGCCTTAATAGATACTTGCCTCTCGTTAAAAACCTTAGTAACTCTTCATTCCGGTACTGGGTCCCCCCAAGAAGCCTTCCCACCCTCATCCTGGTTCCATCGGGCTTTGGATTTGTCCCTGTATCAAGTGCTCACTTATCCCCGAATCTTTCTCAGCCTGTGGCCCTCCCCCAAGATTGAGCTCCTGGAGGGCACAGACTGAGGGCCTCACAGGTCCCTGCATGTCCAGATGTGCTCATTAGATGTTTTACATATTAATCACTCAGAGGATTTGTTCAGCAGATCTGTTCCAGCACCTCCAATAAGCACCTGACTCCACTGCTCGGTGAGACAGGCAACATCTCATATTTCTCCTGGAGGCTTCTGTGCTAATTTCAGTTTTAACCAAACCAGTGGAGATCAAGTGATGACCGAATTACCCACTGCATCGAATTCTTTCGGCCAGTGTCCCAGCTTTTAGCATGGCCAATGGAAAATTAATTGGTCGCAAAGTGCATATCTAATTACAACATCCCGCCCCTGCCCGAACGATGCGCAAACGTTAATTATAACACATGAATCTCAATAACCGACGGTGGCACTTAATGCCACATTAATAACGCCACTTGCCCCCCCCCCCCACACACACACATCGATCCTAGAGCATACACTACGCTTTCTTTTATTTGCCATTGGGATAGACTTTACACTTTAAGCACCGAAGTCCTTATCCCCACAGCCTGTCTGATTCTAAAACCAAGGGTTTCTCTGCAAGCCCAGACGTTGCCTTCGCCCTCAGTTCTGTCCCCCACCGCAGAGGGCCCCGCTAATGCAAGAGGTCATTGGTATCGGCGAAGCAACACTGGTCTTTCCAAGCAGTTCAGGCGGTATCCCCGGCGTCCCCCGAGGTTCCCAGCTCTCCAGGGCCCGCCATCCTAGGAAAGAAAGGCGAACTACATTACCCAGCAGGCTCGCCGTCTCCCTCTTTCCTTTCAAGTCTTTGCACGTGGCCGGAGGGGGAGGCGGGGCCCGGACGTCACTCTCCTACATTCTCTTTCCCTGTGTCAGTACAAGGATCATTTTTTTCCTTCCTCTACTCCCTCCCTCTGCCTGCCCCTCCCTCCCTGTCTCCCTTCCCTCCCTCCCTCCCCTCTCGACTGGGTCGGTCCGCTGAGGTGCGGGATCCTCCTCACAGCTGGGACGCGCCGAACTCCCAGCAGGAGTCCGCTCTTTGGAGCCTGGTCCCTCCCTTCCCCTTCCCTGCCCCTTCCCCCACCCCCGACGCGGGCTGCGCGCGGCTGCCAGAGGAACCCCGAGGTGAGCATCCCTTGTCCTCCCTCCTCTTTTAGTCACCTCGACTTGCGGGTGGATTCGGGGACCCAGGAGGAGGGCTACGTGACGTGTTCTCGATTATAGATAAATCCGGGAAAACCGCTCCAAACAATTCTCCCCCTTCCCCCTCCCAGTGCTTTTGCCAGCCCGGTGTCCGCACCCATCCCTAGTCCCCTCCTCTGGGTCTAGTGGGTACCGCTCTCCCCGGTCTCGCCCTGTCCCAGGGTTTGTTCTGTAGTGGGCCCAGTTCCCTGCGCGGTGGAGACCGTGACACGAGAGCTCCGGAACCCAGAGGGGTTCCTGGGGGGTACGCGCGTCTGGAGCCCCGCTCGCGTTGGAGCC
Organism: Grammomys surdaster; assembly: GCF_004785775.1. Taxonomy (NCBI): domain Eukaryota; kingdom Metazoa; phylum Chordata; class Mammalia; order Rodentia; family Muridae; genus Grammomys; species Grammomys surdaster. The sequence goes on along the minus strand of NW_021605455.1, from coordinate 692,373 downwards.
GCGCGGTGTAGCCGGTGTCTTGTGGCTGGTTCCGACCCGCGGGGAGGAAGCTCGCGAGCGAGATTCCTTTTGTTTTGGAGCCTCGTCTGCTGCAACGAGCAGTTGCTCCAACGCCAGGCAAACTTGCAGCTGTTCCGACCGCGCGCTGCACCGAGGTCGGAGCGCGGCTGGGGAGGCGGCTGCGGGCGCGGCTGCAGCACTCGGGGTTGAGAGAGGGAACCCGCGAGTGTGTGTCCACGCTGCCCTTTTTCCTGCCGTGCCGACGGCTGTCCCTGCGGGCTTGGGGATGTCTGTGGATGGCTCTCGTCTAGACAGGCAACAGACCCCTCCCTTCGTCCCCGGTGAGCCCGCGGGCCGCGGAGGGTGCGGCGGATAGGAGCAGTGGTGGGAGCCTCGGCGGAGCCATTGCAGTGGTGGCTTCGGTCGTTCTACGCTGTGCTGATTCTGCCGGCATTAAGAAGGATCATTCCTGTGGCTTCGGAGTGATGGGGCCTGGGGGATAGATACGCCCTGAAGAGCTGGGGTTAAGTTGACAGGTTCCGAAAAGCCTGTTCTCGCTGGCGAGTAACCTGAGGGCTGTGGAATGGGCTGCTGAGCGGAACTAGCTAGTGATAGTCACAGGCGCGGGTTTTAGGGGGAGCTGGGAGCGGTGGCTTGGCTGAGGTAAATGTCTAGGGGATCGGGAGGGGCGCGTGCGGGTTGTTTGTCGGCATTAAAAAGACAATCCAGGATTCAAACCCTGAACTCGGGAGCCCTGGCTCTGATTTTGCAGAGTTCTCAGGGTAGGGGCCAGGAGGCGTGTGAGCCGGGAAGGGGGCGCGGCTTTTAGAGGGGAGGGATCTGTGGCTGTGCCCTGCGTGTCCCCAACAGGAGGGAGGCGTCGCCTCCCCCGCCGAACTGTTTGTGTGTGTACACACAGCTTGGTCTTGGAGGGGGCGGCATAGTAGAGAACAGCGTGGGGTGGAGGCCTCTTGGGATTGGACCAGCTAGCCCCAAATGGTGTGAGTTGGTCTGTCTCTTATGTGTGTCCACGCTCGGGTTACTAAGGAATCCTTAAGCTGGCGCTGGGGAAGACCTTGGGGTGGCTTGGGCTCTCTGGCTGCCTGGGAGTCCCAAGCTCTGTGTGGCCCTCCCTCTACGTTTCTCTCGTCCCCCTAGCCCAGTGACTGGCTGCCCACGGGACCCACCTGAGTTCTGGTGCCCCATCCCCCACCCCCAGCAAGCCATGCTTGGGATCCTTGACCCTAGCACGGAGGTTCCCCGTGATGCTCGTGCCTGCGCGTTTCCTCAGCTGCCTTCCCAGATCCTAGAGAGAATCCACGCGTTCTGCCACCCCTCCCTGCTCTCAGTTCTTCAATTGAGAACCAAAGCCTGCCTTGCAGACCCTGTCTGCCTCTGCCCTCAGGCCTGCGGGATCACACGCCACTGCCTACCCCGCCCTCCCGGCTGTCATTTCTGAAGCTCTGAGATTATCCTTCTCTGGCTAGGGCCTCCTGCAACGCCTGGACACCTCGGAAGCTGCAGGCTCGGGTGTTGAGAGCCTCCCCAGGTCGAAAGTGACACAGCTTAAGCACCGCCTCTGCTCTGAGGGAGGCGCGGCAGAGCACTGGGAGGAGCGATGGGCTGTCCTGCCGGGTTCCTCTTGGCCCAGTGTAGGGGCTGGGCCCAAACCTCTGGAATCTCAGTTCCTAGCAGTCCCTGAAAGGAAACCTCCAGGACTTTCAAACAACCCACAATTCAACCCACAATTTCAAACAAATTGTGTAGGAACAGATTGCCCTCAACAGACGCTAGATAGAGGCAGGATGCTCTCGGATGGCCGGAGGAAAGTCCTCTGAGTATGTGAAACAGTACTCTGCTGATAGCAATAGGCTCAGCGGTGTGTCACGTCCAGTGCCTATCCTGGTGAGGATGGTGATCCGCAAGGCTTTCTGGGTATCATGCAGTCGAGGTGAGAGATTGCTAGAACGTGTCTCTGTGAATTTATAGAGCAGGGTTTCCTCACCACATAGTACAGTTATTAAGAGGATCCTGTGAGGTAGGGAAGGGCTAATCCCACTGTACAGATGAGGACACCAAGGCTCAGGAAGTGATGTCACTTGCCTATGGCCTTTCAATAGATAAAGGACAGCTTTCTTCCTCTTTGCAGACCATTGCTGTTTACTTTTAAGGCAGGGGTTCCCCCCAATGTTGCCTAGTCTACCTCTACCTCCTCAGTGCTGGGAAAATGGGTATGTACCTAGTACCCACAGCTTTTTATTTAAACAGTGATGTGTGTGTGTGTGTGTGTGTGTGTGTGTGTGTGTGTGTGTTCGTTTGAGAGTGGGTTTTTGGTACCTTGGAAAATAGATAATTTACCCCAAGAAAGTTATCCTGGGACATATTCCTTGTCAAAATGCTCTTGCTGCTTTGAGACAGGGTCTCACTATATATAGCCCTGGTTAGCCTCCCTAGGTAGATCAAGCTGGCCTTGAACTCACCTGCCTCTGGAGTGCTAGGATTAAAGATGCATATCACCTTGCTTCGATTTCATCAAAGTGAATAACAATGAGTAATGACAACAGCTACTATAAACTACCGGCCTTTATCACTCTTCTAATAATTTGATGTTGATGAGTACATGCCGGATGTGGCGTACCTATTATATATTAACATATAATAAGCACATAGGGTACACCTACACTTGTTCATGGAGCTCTTGGTGATTCCAAGATGTGTTGTTTGCATAGGGTTTTGTTTGTTTGTTTGTTTGTTTGTTTGTTTTGAGACAGGGTGGCCTGGGATATACTTATACAGCCTAGGCTGGTTGGTCTTAAACTCATGGCAACATTTCTGCTTCAACCTCCCAAGTGCTTCCAAGATTTATTCTTTACTGATTTCAGTACCATTAAATTGAAAAAGTAACCCCTTGTCTTCCTCCGTGTCTCAAGATGGTCAAGCCTAGGAACAAGCAAAGCATGCCTACACATCTGTGTGAGTGCCTCAGCAAAGCATGTCTACACATCTGTGTGAGTGCCTCAGCAAAGCATACCTTCACATCTGTGTGAGTGCCTCAGCAAAGCATGCCTACACATTTGTGTGAGTGCCTCAGCAAAGCATGCCTACACATCACATCTTGTGTGAGTGCCTCAGCAAAGCATGCCTACACATTTGTGTGAGTGCCTCAGCAAAGCGTGTCTACATATCTGTGTGAGTGCCTCAGCAAAGCATGTCTACACATCTGTGTGAGTGCCTCAGCAGCATTTGTGCAAATGAAGGCTCTCAGACATGGGCTTGGGGGTTTTTAAGGTTGGCAAACTGATCAGGAGACTATCTGACCACCCATTCATTCACACATGTGTACTGGGCACCTTTGACTTTGTGTATCTTAAAGTACATATAAGGGGAATTAACAGCTGGTTCTTGCTGTGTTGGAGCAGCAGACCTCAATCCGTGTTACTTTTTTGGGAGGGGTCAAATGGCCAAATGACCCTTTCACAGGGGTTACCCAAGACCATTAGAAAACACAAGTGTTTATGTTATGGTTTGCAGCAGTACCACAGGTTATGGTTATGAAGTAGCAATGAAATAGTTTTATGTCTGAGGGTTCTCACAGCATGAGGGACTATATTAGAAGGATGCAGCATTAAGAAGGTTGAGAACCACTGTGTTAGACTCAAAAACTGGTCCAGCTGTTGTTGTGGATACAAGGGTTTCAGTTTCTCAAATGCTTGTGATGGACCCATGGAGGCTATACAATCCGTGTTGCTTTGGGCACACAAAGGCAGTACAGCAGGAATAGTTACATTACACTACAAGAATGGAGCCCCAAGGAGGTAACCAATCATCAATATTTTATAGTACTCATCCTAGGACTTAATCAGTGTCCCATATGTTGGTTGCCAGGCCTCATACTGCTTTGTATCTTAGAGCGAAGGTGGAGTGAAGGCAGAGGTAGGAAGATCCTCATGTCTCTGTTACCTGAACTGCAGGCTATCTAGACCTACGTCCTTCTTCAAAAGCTAGGCAGCTGATGGAGCTGTACCCTGAAGACAACCAGCAGGTTCCTCTGAGACCAAGGCACTGTGAAGATGTTCTTTCTGCCCCCCCCACACACACACACTTTAATGTGCTGTGACTCAGAGAGAAGCTGTTGTTTTGGTCAAGGTCTCACTAGGCCCTGCAGGGCTTATAAGATCTGGGTAGAGTTAGTATGAGACTGTCTAGTCCCAAATTCACTTGTGAGGCCTCTGTCGTCCTCCGATTCCATGTTTGCTGCCCTGACGCGGAGGTTATATTCTCTGCAATGCTGATCATGATGGTAGACGCTGTAGGTTCGTGGTTGAGACGCAGAGCCTCATTTCTGGAGAGACAAGCAAATTACAGTCTCTGAGAACTCTCCCACAGAGGTGTTTTTGTAGAACTTATCTGATCACGTGTTAGCTGAGCTGTGGTTCAGAGCTCGGTGAGAACAGACCCAACCCTGGAGCCAGGCAAACAGGTAGAGAGGCAGCTTGCCTGATCTCCATGTAGAGACCTCAGGGCCTCTGTAGTAAGGTAACTTAGCAGAGTCACATGGAGCTCTTGTCAGAGGTGGGCAGGGAACCTTGGTCTTTCATGCCTCAGTTTCTTTCTCATGATCCTCCTGCCGCCACCTCTTTGGCATATCCCAATAGTATAGGTATATGCTCTCACAACTGACCCTGTTTCTTTTTCTACATCAGATACTTACCAAAAACAAATACAAAAACAAAAACAACAACAAAAGTGGATCCTTACTTCAAAGTCTGCTCACTTTGTCTCCTTTCTTTCTGTGACATTCACTTGGCTAGTGATTGCTTTCCTTCCGGGCTGGCTTTTGTTGCTTTGTATTTTGTGTTGGCATCCAGGAATACAAGAGGGCTTTTCAGGAGAGGAGGCCCTGTTCTTATTTGGTGTGTTGCTTTCTGGCCCAATGGCGTGGACACTAGTGTACTTGCTTTCCCCGTGGTCTTTAAGTAAATTAATCAAGGCCAGATCAGCAGTGGGGAAGAGTATGATGGGGCTGAAACCCAGGCTTTACATAGCTTTATGTATATTACATGAATCACCCCATGGACACTTTTCATTTCTGCCCATGAGGTTGGTTTCATCTCCCTGGCCCATGTTTCAAGGGAGGAGGCCAATTCCATAAAATGGGTTTTAGGGATGTGACCAAGTCGCAAGTAAGCTTTAGAACAGGCATTTGGACCCCGTATCTCCTGGCTTCACACTCTCCATGCCCAGTGCTAAGGAAGCTGCTGTACCATCTGACACTGTCATTATTGTGAGTGGAGACCTGGTCATGTCCAGCCAGGGAGCTGGACCCAACTGCTGACTCCTGAGAAGGGTTGTGGAGTACATAAAGGATGGGAGGCAGTTTCCGTAGCAATAATAAATAGAGTAGGACCAGTTTGGGATGGTTTATTGGAAGAGGTGTATTTGGGAATAGGTATAGGTATTCTGTATGATGAGTTTTAGATTGGATAATGACCCAGATGTGGATATGGGGCAAACTGTGTGTGCATGGGATGCATGGGGAGGTTTGGTTGATCATCATGCAGTCGGCAAGACCTTCTTCATTGCGGCTGGGCTTTGTTTCTAGGCCTGGCTCTGTGTTAGACTTGAGCTATAATGAAGGAAAGGCATAGAGCCCTGACTTAAAAAACAGTGAGAGCGAAACACAAGTTGTTCCACTTCACCACAGTGGAAAGGAAAGGCCTAAGACTTTTCAAGTACATGATGACATAGAGTGCCTGCTATCAGGAAGAACTTCCTGAAGCAGGCATCCTAAGCATTGACTCTTAAAGGAGAGAAAGGAACTAGCCAGAGGAGATAGGAAAAGGGCCTTCTGTAGTAAGGAACAGCAGGGACAAATGGAGTGGAGGCCTGAGCAGACTGACTCTGGGAAGGAACTGTCAGCAGTGAGGTCAAACCCAAGGACTCAGCTGAGGAAGTAGTTCACGACCAGCTGAGGACCAGCTGCTAGACTGATGTTCCATCTAGGTTGGAGAGGGGGCTTTGACAAAGTGGCCTCTGAGCTCTTGGGGCTGCAGTGTTTGTATCATAGAGAGGAGATCTAAAGCCAGGTGAGACTGGTGATGAGTCAAGGGTCACATGTTGTCTTAGTTAGGTTTCCGTGGCTACGGATAACATAACTAGGACCAAAAGCAACTTGGGAGAGAAAGGGTTAATTTCCCTTCCACTTCCATCACTGAAGGAAGTCAGGGAAGGAACTCAAGGTAGGAACCTGGAGGCAGGAGCTGATGCAGAGCTTTCTCTGGCTTGCTCAGCCTGCTTTCTTATAGAACCCGGGACCATCAGCCCAGGGATGACACCGCCCACAATGAGCTGGGCCCTCCCCCACCAATCATCAATCAAGTTAATGTCCCACCAGCCAATCCAGTGTGGACTTTTTCTTCATTAAGGTTTCCTTTTCCCAAATGACTCCTGGTTCTGTCAAGTTGATATAAAACCAGCCACGTACATGCTAAGCAGTTTTGGGGAGCACAGCCTATGGTTATTGTTTAGGAACCCTCCACCACAGACTGCCAGGCTTCTGGTCACACTGGCTGACTGTGAGTGGCAACCCAAGCATAAGCTGGAATAGGCTGCTGGGTTAGACCAAGGACAAAGAGCAGGGACAAGTTCGGTGTCACAGGCTTTGGACCGGAATCACAGATAGTACAATGTCAGGGGAATGCCAGGAGAGGAAGACGGGCAAGTAGGAGCTGCTGTGCTGAGTGAGGCTGCATCTGTGAGGTGTTGGAGGACCTAGACCCTGGCAGGGCTGCAGTAGACAATAGAGCAGACCTCTTCCTCCCTTTGTCAGAGAATCCTTTGTCACACAGGGCTGCGGGCTCCTTAGGGAAGCCAGGCAGGGATGCTGTGTCATGCAGGAGGCCCAGCTGGCAGAATCAGGCTGCAGCCTCTTCAGCTGGATGCATCAGAGTGAGTTTAGGCGAGAGAGACACTTTCATCTTTTAACATCCACGGGGATGAACGAAGCCCTAGCCCAGGCCCTTGAGAAGGGGAACTGCTTTGAGGAGCAGGTGGTGTACTTGAGGTAAGATGGGGACACACAGAAAAAAAACAATAAAATAAAAGCCAGAGAGCTGTACAAGGCAGAGGAGGGGAACTAGTGCAGAAGATCCCCACTTCATTCATCCATCATCGTGCAGGGCTGCTGCTGGGGCCAAGCCTTCTCCTGTTTAGACCCAGAAACCCAAAGCTACGCCAGGCACACAGGAGGTGTTGGTGTCCCATGGTCTTTGCAGGGAGGGCCTGTGTCTGGGATTCGGAGGTCAGCCAGAGAAGGCATCTATGCACAAGTTCTAAGGGGCACCCCAATACTGACTTAGACACTTTCAGTGCCACAGTGGAAATCTCTGGAAGCCTTCCAACTACAGAGTGCCTGGAGATGCTGCAGAAGATGCAGCAGCAGCCTTTCTAAGAACAACCTGGCTCGCTGAATGCAGTGGAAGCCCTGCCCCAGATGAGACGTGGGAGCATGCTCAGACACAAGGCTCAGGGCTCAGAACTCCAGGGACCAAGCCCTCACTGTTCTCCAGGACAGAGAGCCCTGCCTATGGAGGGTGCAGGGAGGTGTGCCCTACCTGGAGAAAACACAGGCTAGATATCAGCTCTCTGCACCCTGGCTTCAGCATGGGTGGTGCTAGGCTATTTGGACTTGAGGTTGGGAGAAAAATACCTCTGGGTAGTTGGAAATCTCGGGCCTGTTACAGCTTTGGATGTCCACCTGTTATTTATCGTAGGGTTCCACAGAAGAAATTAGCCCACAGTCTTGGGTCCAGATCCTTCCTATTGTGGAGGCTAGAGGCTCAGAGAACCTAGGGAAGATGTGGAGTTCTTCACCCATTGTTGACTTAAATCTGCCCTCAGAGTCCAAGTCCAGCTTTGGGCCCAGAACATCGAGAAGAGTGATTGAAGCAGAGGAGAGGAGGGCAGAAGGGCCTTGAGAAGGACCTAGAGAGCAGGCCTTGAAGACAGCTGCACAGTGGTGGGGGCAGATGCATGGTGTGGAAAACAGGCCCTGCCTCACGTTGGGGATTAGCAAAGGACTACACATGACCTGTACATGAGATCCTGGGTTCAATCCCCAGCACTACAGGAAAAAAAAAGTAACATATTTGTAGATGAGTCCCATGTGCCTACAAAACCCAGAGCTTTCTGTCATGCGGCTTGCCCTCACGCTGGCATCTTTCCAGGCTGCTGTTTGGGGCCTGAGAGGATTCCCATGGTTACTTCTTCTCTAGACCATATTCCACATGTCCTTCCTGTGCCCTAAGATATAGTTTCAAACTTGGGGAGACACCTGGGGTCAACTGGCTGGCCTTTCACCTGCTGGGGAATGCAGGCCAGAACAGCACTTAGCCAATCCTGTGAGGCCGTTTTCTGCCTGTGCAAAGCCTCTGCAGCCACTGGACACTGCTGTCTGAAGCCCCTGAAGCCATAGTGACACAGAATTTTTAGTACTTTCACTGTCTTGATTCTGCTAGAAAGGCCCCTGTTTCCTGAGCTAAGACTCTGAATCCAGCCAGTTTCTCTCTTAATTGCTTTAACCACACAGAGGGCTTGTAAGGATAGATGTTGACTGAGCAGAGCTGGCTGCACAGGCATAGTCTGTGATACCTCAGTTACTTTTTAAATTTTTGTTTGATTTTGTTCTTGGTTTCCGAGACAGGGTTTATATATGTAGCCCAGGCTCACCCTGAACTCTCTATGCAACCCAAAGTGTCTTGTGTCCAAACTTGTGATCCTCCTGTGTCAGCCTTACAGGCACTATGATTATAGGCATGAACTACCATGCCTGTCTCGATATAGACATTCTTAACTACTTTACAGTCATGAGAGACACTTTTCTTTTTTCTTTTTTCTTTCTTTCTTTTTTTTTTTTTGCCTAGAATATGCTTTTGCTTGTAAGGAAGTGACTTGGGAGCCATATGCACAGAACTGAGTGTCTGTTGTATGCCAGGCTCAGTGTTGGGCACTTGGTATGTACTGGACAGAATGAAACTTAACTTCTGTAAGGAAGACTTTGAGGGACAGAGACATAGAAATGTTTGGCTGTGATGGTGGCCACAGAACCCAGAAGTTACTTGGAAGGAATGTTTGTTGGGTAGGGTGGATGCCACCCCTCTGAGTCTGTTATAGGGAATCCCTTAACGTATACAAGGTCCCTAGACTACCACCTGCTGGAGACATTCAGTCCTTTGCCATGATCTTGGGGAATTTGCTAGGAGTTGAACCATGAGACTGAAACAGTGGCCCGCTGTTGAATTCTCATCCTGGCCTGTCCCCTATCAGGCGTCATGGTGTGATTTTTACAGCATATGTGTTATTTGAGTGCTGTGTCTGTCTGCAGCACCCCAGGCTCTCCTATAAACAGAGACTTTCGCTCTTCTGTTCTCTTTGCAGTGCAGGGCAGCTAGCATCTGTGAGGCTTACATGTCCATGCTCATGTTGGCTAAGGAGAGCATGAGCTGCTCCTGCAGTAAGGTTGGCCAGGTTGGGTCAGCTCTGCCTACTTCTGCTGGACTCCTTGCCATGCTGACAGGGCCAGTGGTGAGGACCAAAGATTCTGGAAATAGACACAGTTACCACCCTACTCCCTGCAAATGTCACTTTGTCCACATGCCACTGGTTCTCCTTAATCTTTTTATCCTAAGGCTCTTACCTGCCAGCATTTGGTTCAGGTTAGCTGTTATCTGGCACTGGCTAGGCTGTGGGAAGGCGGGGGTTGGGGTAGGGATGAAATCGGCGACCCTGAGAGGATCCCTCTTCCACATCTTTCCATCCTGGTGGGAAGGACAGAGTAGTCTCATGCTGAGCAGTGCTAGGGAAGGAGGGTGACTACAGCAGGGTTTGTCTGCATGGTCAGTTGTGCCAGGATACAGATGTGATTGTCATTGCTCCACTGACTGCAATAACCTGGAGAGTCCCTTTAGACTTTTGGCAACAGGAGTTAGACACCTTACTGTAAATCTACCCTTCCCAGTGGTTTCATTCTCATCTGTAGCCAGTAACATCTTACAAGCCAGATAGTAGTTCTCCCTCCAGACTTCTTCCCCAGTCTCACAGTGTACCCTAGGACACAAATGTATATACATGGTATGTCCACTGAGCATATGGACCACTGAGCCTGCATACTTGTTCTTATCCAGGGACCAGTCAGATGCTAATACGAGCTTCTTAGTAGCACAGGGTCAGGGGATGAGGCAGGTTTGTCCCAAAGGGCTTGGAAAGCCCAGTGATAACTTTAAAAATTGAGCACTTGTTGGATTACTAATATAAGAGCACATAGTGAGTGCTTTTTATATATTAGCCTTCCAGACCTATGTTTTATCCATGAAACAGTGAGGGCACAGAAAGGGTTTGCCTTAGGTTTCATGGCTAGGAAGTAGCCTAGCAGATTCTAGTTCAGCTTTGCCTTTTTGCCCTCACTCTCAGGGACTGACTGGTTATACTGAGTCCCCTGTGATGTTCTGGACAGGCTTGTCATTCATAATCTGGGCAAGCAAGTCACCCCCATCTATGTTTTTTCTTCTTGATGACTCCAAGACTTACATGAGATTGCATTTTGGGGCTTGCCCCTTCTCACCCTGTGGTTCCACGCCTATCCCTTATTCAGAGTTGCCTATAGTGGGTTGCTATGGAGAAGGAAGGGACCCTGAGCCTCCTTTTGTTTTTGATAACACTAAGGCTACAGCTTCAGGTTCACCTGGGCTGGCTGCCTGAGAATGATGGTCTCTCCTTCTCTGGGAAGAGATAAATTCTTTCAGCAGCAGAACTGATGCTACCCCAGGTCCTATAAGGAGGGTCCAGGCTGAGTTATATCCACAGAAGTGTGTGGTCAGCTGGGGCTGCTGCAGCAGCCTGAGGCACAGGTTTTTACCCATTCAGCTTCCCTGCACGTAGGCCCATGTAGGCAGCAGCAGAGGGCCAAGTAAGGAGACGCTGTCTGCAAGTTCCAAGGACACAGCTGAGAACAGGGCCATCAGAGCAGAAGGGAACTTGATTGTCAACCTCTGGCAGGCCAGCAGGAGCCTATCCCTGAGGAGGCTGACTTTGCTCACCGCACTAAAGACAGGCTTGCTTAATGGATCCGTAATAGATATGAGAAGAGGAAAGCGTCTTTCAAAGTGCCCAGTTCCTGGTGGCCTGCTGTGACCTCATTGCTTCTCTAATTGTGACATTAGGACATTGGAGTGGAGATAGCAAACCCCTATGACCTCCCTTCAGTTGTTAGGGTTCCCAGGAGTCACAACTCCTATGATTTTTGTGGGGTCCCTGGTGGGGCTGGTGAGACTCACACACTAATTCTAGCGGGCTCTTAAAGGAGAATAGTCCGGGGACCTAGCCAAGATCACACACACTCACTGTAGAACAGCAAATGAATGAGAGGCTTTCTGAGCCACACCTTCCCAGCTCTTTAGAATGCTCTGTACAGGCTTTCAGGTACACTGACCACTGAGCAATCCTGTCAGCATTGTGGCCAGCAATAGGGTCGCCTCCCAGGCTAAGACAAAGATCTCACCAGTTCAAATTTACCCAATGCACTAGATTGGTTGGGAAACAGCTTCTCAGAATATCAGGGCAGTGGTACCAGGTCTGGATCTCACTGAAGATGGGATCCTGGCAGGGCCGGGGTGCCAAGTCTGGATCTCACTGAAGATGAGGTCCTGGCAGGGAAAGGCAAAGTCTCATAATGTGTCACCTGATTCTCCTTCCTAGCAGTGTGTGTGTGTGTGTGGGGGGGGTGTCTCATACAGTTGAGAACTATCTGAAGGTCTCTGGTCTTTGTCATAATCCTTGTTCTGGAAGTATAGGAGTAAGGGGATGGAAAATCTGAGGAGTTTGGCCTTCAGCAAGTGAGTACCTGGAAACCTCTCAGAGTGGAAGGCTCGCTACATTATGACTCTGGATCCGAGGACCACAGTGTGCCTCCCATACTGGCTAGGATCTCAGAGCCCCAAGACTGCATAGTCCATCTTTCCAGGCTTTTGAGTTTCCTGAACCCCTAGACTTCTCTTCGAGCTAAGCACTATCCCTTCACGGTATCTCCTGACTGAATGCCCAGTATCTATCCATTGATCTCTTTCCTGCTTTTCCTTACCACCTGAAACAGGACGCAGGATGAGATAGTGCTCTAGGTATGGCATGAGCAGTCTAAGAAACAAACTGTAGTCAGTTCTCTCCCTTTGTATTGCTTCTCCTGTGACCCATGACAGGCTAATCTGTTTTAAGGTTTAGCTTCTTCATGGGAAAATGCCCAGTTCTTCTCTGAATAATCTGGGGTAAAGATCTGTTTTCCTAGCCTGGGCTCCACCCAGCCCTGGTGACAGCCAAAGCTACCTCTGCCCAGAGTCTTTTGAACGGTCCTGAGAGCCAAAAATCAGATGCAAAAACAAAAACAAAGACAAAAAACAAAAAACAAAAAAAACAGTGAGATTTTTTAGATATCTTTATTTTATGAGTATTTTGTCTATATGTATATCTACCACATTTTGCCAGTATGCATGCCTGCTGCACTTGGAGGTCAGAAGAGGGAGTCTGATGCCCCGGAACTGAGTTAGTTTGGTAATGAGCTGCTGTTTTGTGGTAGGAACTGAACTCAAGTCCTCTGTAAGAACAGCAAGTGCTCTTAAACCGCTGAGCCATCTCTGCATCCCCAGAGGCAGAGAGTTTGTATTTGTTTTGTTTCATGGCAGGATCTTAATACATAGCCCACACTGACCTCCTGCCTCAGCCCCTTGACTACTAGGATTACAGACATGCACTACTAGATCTGGCTGGGGAGTTAGGTTCTTAAGAGCTGACTCACCAGGCCTGAGAAAGCTGGGGGTGGATCACACAGGGCCTGGCCTGGAGACCTGCGACTGCCCCCTTGTTTTAGAACCTGTCCCCCACAGCTTAGGGCCATGGCTGTGGCATCTCAGACTCTTCAGCCTGGCCTTTACTCTTTTCTGCTCAGGAAACAAAGCAGTCTGGCTCCTCACTTTGGCTCAGTTTTCAAGGCCCCGTGATGAGGAGGGACAGGGGATGTGACAGAGACCCTTGGTTGTGGATGTGATTGGGTTGCGAGAGGCCTGAGTGGGTAATGACACGCAGCTATGAGTGTGTCTGTCTGGCCTGTCTCCAGAGCCCATTAGATCATGAGCTCTCTGACCTCTTACAATTTTTATCTCCTGATGGATCCACAGTGTGCAGAGACTGTTGGAGGCGGTGAGAAACGGAAGGTGGAGCTGGGCTGAAGTACTCTCTGGGGTGTCTTAGAAGGCCGCTCTTGTTCTGGTACCTTCCCATCTTCACTCTGCTTCTTTGTCACCTGGAATGGAACTCTGTTCCACAGTCCTCCTGTGGTGATGGATGAAGTTACCTATGTAGCAGGAAACAAAATAACCTTTCCTACCTTACAATGTTTCTGTCAGGTATTTTTGTTACAACATTAAGTAACAAGCGGTGAGTTCCTACCTAAGCCATAAACGAAGGGGCCACTTTCCAGATGAACACAGCAGAATCTCTTGGCCTGTAGCCCCGGAAGTTTCTGGGGCTTGAGTGAGCAGGGCAAGGGTGAGTTCAGTTTGGGGTGCAGTAGGGAAGAGGATAAAGGACAAAGGAAAGGCAGACTTACCCTATCTCTGGAAACTTTAGCTAGAAAGAACCATGTAATGAACTCAGTGAGGACCTGCATTTGTTCTGTGTCTGCAGAGGCAGGCACAGGGCTTCCAGCTCTTCCTGTCTCTACTCTTCTGGAAGCTTCAGTTGGGACCTGTCTCTGTTTCTAAATAGTATGTCTTCAGCTGTCTGTCCAGCCAACCATTCAGAGTGGGGAACTGTGGGTGCTGTGTTCCTCATTGTCCCAGCATCCAGGACATGGAGGTGCTGAGAAATTTGATTTCTGGCCTCCCTACTTCTCAGTGCCACCTTCTTGTTGCTTATCATGGCCTTATTTTGTACACACACACACACACACACACACACACACACGGGGAAGGAAAGCAGCAGGGCCTTATTCTGTGTACACACAAAGATACACAGACACACACATACAGATGGACAGACAGAACGAAAGCAGCACGTGCGTGTGTATGTGTGTGTGTGTTATGATGACACAGCTCCATTGAGTTTGGGTCTTACCCTTTGGCCTCACCTGACCTTCATCAAATCTTCACAGCCTCCTTCTCCTGGTGTACTCACATTGAGGGTTAGGCCTCCAACAGATGAATTGGGAAGGGACATAATTCAGTCTATAACTAGCTCTATCCAGTGAACCCTTCCTGTGACTTAAAGGAATACATTCCGACAGCTGGCAGAATGGGATTTTAGTTGATTAGATAGGCACATGTAAAACATTTTATACCTTGTCTTTGTTTAAATGTGCATTAAAGGAATCAAACACCAGCTGGGCATGATGCTACAAGCCTGCCATCCCAGAACTTGGGAGGAGTAGGAGGAGGAGGAGGAGGAAGAAGAGGAGGAGGAGGAGAAAGAGGAGGAGGGAGAGAAGGGGGAGGGAAGGAGAATCAGGAGTTCAAGGCTAGTTCTGGCTGCACAAATTTCAGGCCAGCTAGAGTTGTACTATAACCAAGTTCTGAGAGCGTAGCTTAGGGGCAGAGTGCCTGCCTGTTGTGCGGGAGGCCTTGGCTCATCTGTTTGCCTTCTTCACGGGGAACTTGGGCTTCCTTACAACATGGCAACTGGGTTCCAAAAGTGAATGTCCCAAGAAACAAGAAAAGCAGCTGCCCATAGCTTCCGGCTCAGTTCAGACATTGACTGAGTGTATCGCTCACATGCTAGTTGCAGGAGTCCACATTCAAGGGGATGGACAAGGCTTTTGAAGAATTTGGAGGCCGTGGTTTAACCATACAGTTGATCTCATCCTTTTTCATGGAAGTCTAAATTCACTTCCCACTTGTTGTCTTTTATTGGTGGGGGACGGATGGGTGAGAAAGACTGTATGTAAAGATTGGTGTGTGCGGGCTTTGAACTCAGTGATAGTTAATAAATACTTCATTTTATTCATCCTTTGAAAGTTGGCCCTACCCCATGGTACTAGCTACTTTTTTGTTGCTGTGATAAAACACCAGGACCAAAAGCAGCTTATGGAAGGGAGAGTTTATTTTGGTTAAGGTTTTAGAGGGAGACTCTATGGTAGAGAAGTTCAGCAGCATGTGACAGGCATGGCAGCCAGAGAGCCACATCCTCAGCCACAGGCACAGAAAGTAAACTGCAAGTTGGATGTAGGAAAAAGTTCCTTGAACATCTCAAGGCCTGCCCCCAGTGACTTCCTCTTCCTCTAGAAATGCCTGACCACCTAAACCTCCCCCAAAAGTGCCACTAGCTGGGGACCAAGTGTTCAAATGGCCGAGACAGGGGCATCACTCTCAAACCTCCGTACCCTATGTATGGCAATTTTCATTTTATCTGACACTTCTTCAGTTCTCTCCGATGTAAGCAGCTAGCCTTGCAAGACAGAGCCTTTCCCTAGGAGGCTGCCTATGTATCAGCGTCCTCTCTTGAGAGGCTTCCCTGTGGCTGGGCCTAGGCTGCTGCTGAGCTGCCGGCATGGATCTGAAGGCATGCTATCTCATGCTTCACTTCCAGGGATTCCGGGCATCGATGGGAGATATCATGGCCTCTGCAACACTTCTCTCAGGGTGTTGATTTCAGCAGCATGGCATTGTATGTGGTGTTGGTAGTGAGGTGTTTGTGCCCTGCCTATGCTGTTCCTTTGCTGGCCTGGGACTTGGCGTTATGGAGTGACTGACTTAGGGCAGTCAGTGCCCTGGCCTCTGGTTTTGTTAGCTAACATCCCCAGCCTTGGTTCCTCACCTGTAAAGTAGAGGACTCCATTTAGCCTGAGGCTTGGGAGCCTGTGGCCTGCCCATCAATGCAGCCCAATGCCAGCTTCCCATGGCGAAGCTTTACTCAAACAGTCATGTGTGGTCCTTTATGTGTGTCTATCCTGATTCTTGTCATAGAAAACACATGGCTTGTGAGGCAACATGTCTGGCCTTTTATGGAAAATGTTGATGACCCATAGTGTAAAATGTAAAATACGGTTGCCCCTCCCTCCCTCTCTTTCTCCCTTTCTTCCTCCCTCCCTCCCTCCCTCCCTCCCTCCCTCCTTCCCTCCCTCCCTCTGTATCTGTGGAATTTGCATCTGTGGAACTTAATCAAGACTCACAAATATCTTTTAAAGAACTATATCTGGGGAGGCCATGGTGGCTCGTGCCTGTAATCCCAGCGTTAGGGAGGCAGCAGGAGGATCGGAAGCTGAAGGACATCTTCGGCTCCATATTATGTCGGGCTTGAACTTGATCACTGGCTTGAGCCGTATTAGGCCTTGTCCCAGCAAACCAAGCTAAACAAATAAATTATATACTGAACATATGCAGATTTTTCTTGTTTCTTATATAATACACTTTAGCAACTATTCATACCACACCTATATTGTATTTGGAATTTTAAGTAATATATATTTGAGCTCAGGGATATGGGGGGGTTTATGTAGATTATATGTAAATACTGTGCCATATATTAGAGTACTGAAATGAACATCTGGGTCCTAGAAACCATGATCCCTCGTCCCTCATGTATACCAAAAGCCTGGCATGTTTGTCAAACGTAATTTAGCCAGAAGGTCCTTCCATCATCTTTAATTTATTTTCTTAATAATAGAAGCAATCTATATAGTATTCACCCTACACATTATCCCAAGAGCTTCAAAGTAATTGACTTATTTAATCCTCTGGGAAACTCAAGAGGGTTCATGGAAACACCATGTTCACATTTCAAAGAGGAGAATATGGAAGCTAAGTTTACAGAGAGGTCAAGTAACTCACCTAAGGTCACACAGCTATGAAGAAGCAATGATTTGACTCCAAATCTGTCCTCCTCCCTGTCCCATGCTACGTCTCCTTAGTGGCCTTCATGAGCCTGGAGAGTGGACTAGAACTGAGGTGGCTTGGCCAGCATCTTATTTTCCCTTTAACCTTTCTCCCAGTGCTCCCCACCAGGGTCTCAGGACCCTATGAGACAATTCTCACTTGCCACAAAACTGCCGTGTGCCTTAAAGAATAGCATCCACGCCGTTGGAGGAACAGAGGGATGTGTGAAAATGTAAAGCTTCATATTTGTTTAAATGTACATTAAAGCAAACAGCTGGGCTTGCTGGCACAGACCTATAACCCCAACACATGGGAGGAGAACAGAGTGGAGAATGGGAGGAGGGGGGAAGAGGAGGAGGGGGAAGAGGAAAAGGAGGAAGAGGAGGAAGAAGAGGAGGAGGAGGGTGGTGGCGGGAGAGGAGGGAAGAGTCCTAGCACATAAGTTCTTCAGAATGCTAGCACATAAGCTCTGTCCTAGCCCTTGCTGGGCTGCTGTGACAGAAAGCCACAGGCTGGGTCATGTATAAACAATAAGGGTTTATTTGGCTTCCAGGTCTGGAGGACGGGATATGCAAGATCCAGGGGCTGTATCGAGTGAGTGCCTTCTTGCTGTGTCCTTACTTGAGTGATCTCAGAGCTAAGTCTTTTTTCAGTCTGTATTGATCTCTTTATACAACTGGAACCCTGTGACCTCCCAGCATCCTCCCATCAGGCCTCACTTCCCAGTGCCAGCCTTTGAAGGGCACATTTAGACCAAAACATTCTTCTGTGGGAAGGAGGATGGGAGATAAGTAGGCTTTCTAGTGGTCATCTGGTGGCATATTTCATTTGATCTTAGAACAATCTATTTGGAGCCAGTTCCCAGGGCCAGAGGGTCTCAAACTCTGTGGTAACAGACACAGCCAACTAGAGCCAGAGGGTCTCAAAATCTGTGGTAACAGACACAGCCAACTAGGGCCAGAGGGTCTCAAACTCTATACTAACAGACACAGCCAACCAGGGCCAGAGGGTCTCAAACTCTGTGGTAACAGATACAGCCAACTAGGGCCAGAGGGTCTCAAACTCTGTGGTAACAGACACAGCCAACCAGGGCCATAGGGTCTCAAACTCTGGTAACAGACACAGCCAACCAGGGCCAGAGGGTCTCAAACTCTGTTGTAACACATACAGACAACCAGGGCTATAAAGTCTAAAACTCTATGGTAACAGATACAGCCAACCAGGGAGAAGCAGCAGAAAGGAAGCCTCAGAGCTGGAGAGGCTGTAGGCAGAACAGAGCATTGGACCACAGAAGGGTCACCTGGAAATCTGACATCACAAAATAAGATCCCAAAAGATCAAACCTTCTAACCACTGCCAAGTTCAGCTTCCTGTAGTCAGTCAAAATCAAAGGTACCTCAGAGAGACACCATAATAACCAGCTCGGTGACTTCACTCCCTGAAGGTCACCTGCCAAGCTTCCTCTCCCAGTACCCCTAAGCCAGCTGGAAGGTTAAAAGGTGGCATCACCTTCTTGGGAAGGTGTAGTCTGGGGCTTTGGACAGCCCTACAGGTGCTTCCTATGGCGGGATAGGTGCTGTCTTGGCAAGCACTCCTCGCTATAATGGGGCGTTCTGTGGGAGATGAAATACAGCCTCCCTTGAGCCTTGCAGTATAGACTCCAAGGAGTTGGGAGGTGAGGTGACCTTAAACCTTTTTATTTTTACTCTAGAAGTGTCCTAGCTTTATTCAGACTGGGGATCCCGTTTGTTTACACAGGCTAGCTTTTCTCAAGTGCCATTTGCCCGCAATCCTACTGGTCTTAGGCGTGGAGTGGGTCGCTAGTGTTCTGGAGGCCAGAGCTTGTTCTGCACAGAGGACGTTGATGGAAGTGGAAAAGTATGGAGGAAGGACCCTCGTGTCCTTAAGGCAACACTCAGAGAGCAAGCAGGTTCCTTCAGGCCTGGAGAGTCGGGGAGACAATCCTTTGCTGATGGACCCGTACTTGTAGCGGATCATGACGGGTGCGGGTTAGCTCTACATAAGCCCTCTGAACAGCCCCTCCTAAAGTCCTCTGAAGCCTGGCTCTTCTGTAGCTTGTCCTGGGAGAACATTTGACCTCATTCGTTTAATAGTTAACTATCGAAGGAAAGTAGATATTACATAAAAGTGAAGTTACTTAATTAAAATGTTTTCTTTTTCTTTTGTAGATGTATTTATTTTCTTTTGTGTGCATGAGTGTTCTGCCTGCCTGTATGTCTGTGCAGCACGTTCATGCCTGGTGCCTGCAGAGGTCGGAAGAAGGCATTAGATTCCCTGGAACTGGAGCTGTAGATGGTTGTGAGCCTCTATGTAAGTGTTGGGAATCAAACCTGGGTCCTCTGCAAGAGCCCTTAACCACTGGGCCATCTCTCCAGCCCCTGAACTTACTTAATCTGAACAGCCATTGTAGGAAATAAAAGTTTGTCTTTCTCGGAATTTCCGCGTTAGAGTGTGGTTGGCCAGGTGCATTTCAATAGTTTTTAGGGAGGTCTTGCAAATAGACGCCACTCTGTTGCATTAAGCTACAAGTAGAGAAGTGTGAACTGCTCTGTTTATCTTTATGCCTTAAACCACCTTCCCCCTTTGCATGGGAACTGGCCACAGTACAATTATGCTTAATAAACTCGCATACTTATTTAGTCCAAAATCTCGATTTGCACCCGACTCTGTTTATTATCCTGGCACTGTCTGCACCTCTCATGTGATATGGAGACCAGGAACTCAATTCCATGATGCAATTCCAGCAGCCCTGGGCACTTACAGCCCTCATCTGCTACCTTCTGGGCAGAATGCCTACTGGGGTCCGAGCTTCCTGGCTGCTGTCATTGTCCTCCCCTTACAGGAAACAGCTGAGCAGTTGGCTGGACTGTTGTAACTTGAAATAACACCAGATGCCACTCATTTGAGCTGTAGTTTGTGAGTTTCCTAAGTCCCCTCCTGCTTGCTTTGTAGCCATGGAGGTTTTTCCAGGATACTCAGGGGGACTAGAAGTGTCACACAAGGCTTTGCAGCTGGCACAGGACCAGAGGCCACTTTGTGACTTTCAATCTCATGCTCTTCCTGTCACAGCGTGGAGTCACAGGTGGGCCACTGTATTTTTTACTTTCCTGGTCTGTAATATGACTGTGCTGCATGGTGCACATCACTGAGCCTAGGCCTGTTTCTTCTCTGGTGCGGTGGGGCTGGTCTGTCGAAGTAGGGTTGGCTCTTGGAGGTATTTTAGGTTTATATTACCATGACAAAACATCAGAGTCAGGCTCCTTTTAGAAAGCAGTGAGGCTTCTTTACTTCATATGTATAGAGGTTTAAGGATGTGGAACTGTCAGCATCTAGAAGCCTGTGTGGTGAAGACAGCGTGTGTGGCAGGGTTACACTGGGAAGTCGGAAGCCAGGAGAACCAGAGCCCTGCAGTCCTCTCTGAGGGCACACCCCCAAAGACCTGCCACTAAGCTCCATCTCCTGACACTCCCAACAAGACCACACTTGAGGATCAAGCTTTCAGTCTGAGGCCCTCTAGGGGACAAAGCCAGACCTCAGACCAGGTCAGAACAGGCAGGGGAGTCAGAGGTGAGCAGCACCTAAAAGCAGTGGGGGTCTGGGGAGGGATAAGTTCGGACTCTGGGATCTGCTCAAGTTCTGGAGGCAAAGTAGAACCAGCAGTGAGGCAGCGGAAGGGAGACAGGAGGGAAGAGCTAGCAGGGCGTGCAGAAGGAGACAGGACTAAGATCCAGAGACACAGACCTACCCAGTAAGCCATTCGGCCATGAATTAGTCTCTCACTCCCAAACCTTGGTTGACCTTGATTGTAGAATGAAAACAGCTTTATTTTTTAATGTGAAAATGCTTTAAGAGGGGGGAAAAAGCCAGGTGTTAATTTCAGAAGAAAAAAAAAAAAAGCCAGGCTGGTGTGAGGATCTCCTTCTCATATTGACACCTTGCACCCAGCAGACAGCAGAAGTGAGAGAGAAGGCTCTGTTTCCTGTGAATAAATGACAGCACCCGGCATCAGGGCCTCGGAGGATGAGGCTTGAGCTTGGGCTTTGTGCATCCCAGTGGGCAGGGGAGCTGAGCGGGGCGGGGAGGTGGGGATCAGAGCCTTGGGCATCTCTGCCCAAGGTCTCACTCAGATCATGGGTGCCAGACAGACTCAGTCTGCCTCTGTGTGCTCAGGCCAAGGACAGGGCAGCTTAAACAACAGACATTTGTTTCTTAACAGTTCTCAAGGCAAAGTGCTAGTGGACTTGGATTCTTCTGAAGCCTTTCTTCTCGGCTTGTAGACAGCCATCTTCTGCTTGGAGCTTCGCATAGCTGTCTGTTTGCATGGCTGTGCCCATATCTCCTCTTCTTAGACACCTGCCTGTCAGATTGCTGTAGGACCCACCTAGGACCTCACTTCACCTTAAATACCTCCTTAATATTCCCAAATCTAGTCATGCTCTGCAGTATTGGGAGTCAGAACTGCCACACGAATTTGGGGTATACCATTCTTTCAACACATCCACAATGGACCCTTTGATGAATGGAAAGGCACACCCTGGGGAAGGGACAAAGCTTGTACAATCCAGGGGGCCTAGGCAGACAGTCTAGGGGAGGTGCAAGTGAGAAACGGAGCAAGGCAAACGGATGCGAGGGGCTTGGGGCGCCCAGCAAATGTGCATTAAATTCTTCTTAAAAGAATTCCAGAAATTAACCGCCGATTTCAAAAGGTTCA
Source organism: Grammomys surdaster (assembly GCF_004785775.1). NCBI lineage: Eukaryota > Metazoa > Chordata > Mammalia > Rodentia > Muridae > Grammomys > Grammomys surdaster. The sequence continues at coordinate 670,731 of NW_021605455.1, read as the reverse complement.
GTGAACTTGCTCTATAAAAGGCTTCAGAACAGGTTTCCTTTAATGCCCAGCCTCACCAGCGTGCTTGAGAAATGATTTGATTTAGTGCTCTGTGGTTAAAGCACTCCATTTTCCAGCCTCACCATTAAAAGCAGGGAGGCAGCCTGCAATTAGCCTGTTGCTCAATCTTTCTCCTCTGAAGGACAGCTCGGTCCCCAGCCCTGCACAGTCACTGCTGAGCACCTGAACTGGCCGTCCACTGCCTTTGCTGTAAGTCAGAGGTGGGCAGCACCAGCCATTGATTGGGCCCAGGGCGCTTTTCTTCATGTCTGATGACCCAGCCCTGGCTTCTATCTACGTAGAATGGTTGACTTTTTTCACCTCTGTCTTTGAGGACAGTGACACTGGCCTCCTCCAGTTAGGGGGCAAGATGATATTGATCAAGGCAAACTCCTATTAGCACTTTCAACCTGCAAATATGAATCAAGGTCATTGATGAACTTCTAGTCTTCTCTGTAGGGATGGAAGATGTTCACTGCTGGGCACCATGGAAATCCAAAGGAAATCCTTATCCAGTGGGCAGGCTGAGGAAGAGCATGTCTAGCCAGGGAGGTCTGTGAGATCCATCCTGCAGCAGGGAATTGTACAAAATCCTTAGCTCATCAAAGCTTCCCTTCCAGGAAGGAGATCATTTGTCTTCCTGGGTGAAGAGACACTTTGTAAAGCCAGATGTTATTGGTTAGATTTGGAATCCTCCTCCCGTTGGGAATAGTCACTGAGAATTTACTCTGTGCCAGGCAGGAGCTGGGCTGAGTTCAGGGCATTGTGACCTCTCATAGGTCACAATATAGGGCTGAGATAGTTCTTCCTTCAAGGGATGCATAGGCTTGCAGGGATTGCATCCTAGAGCAGGAAAGACAGGCGGGAGAAGAGAGGGATGTGGGAGGCTGGAGGGGGTACCCTGTCCACCTTGAGGAGTCAATAAAGGTCTCTTAGGGAAGCAGTGAGCAAGCAGAGAGCCAAATCACAGGTCTCTGGCAGTCTGGTCTGGCCAGAGGAGTGGCTAAGGTCAAAGAAACATTCTAGGTCAAGACCTGGATTAGAGGGCCAGGGCTGGGGCCTTCAGATACTTCTGTGTGGACCCAGGATTTGGAGTATGTGAGGGCAGGTGAAGAAGTGTGCTACAAAGGTGGGCAGGCCACATGGGTGGAGGTGAGGAAACCAGATACTGAGGGCCAGGGCAGAGGCTACAACTCTCCTGGTTGCAAAGCTGGTTCCTGGTGCTTTGGCCTGGCCTAGGCAGGAGGTTTATGGCTGTTCTAAGCCTCAATTCCTTCCTGGAACCTCAAGCTGTGAGTCTTCATTTGTGGTCTATGAAGATATGGATGTCCTTGATGTCCTTATCACCAAGCTGCTGGCTGCTTTTGAGGTAGTGGGTGCCTTGCTGCCCCTTCATGTCAGCAGAGGTCTTTGCAGAGCCCAGAATCCTAGCAACTTCAGTGATGGCATGCTCTAAGAATGAGCCAGGGAGGACCAGGTGCTCCCTGAGGAGTAGGCTCTATGCTGATTTTCTCTGTGGTGCTCACCACCATATGGCATACAATAGGTGCTGCTGTGGGAACCAGGGAATGTGGCAGAGACTCAGAGGAACCTGCTATAGTTGGATGCAGTTTGTCCCCCAGGGTTCAAGTATTGCAGGCTAGGTCTCCAGGCGTGAAGGAGGTAGAACCTGTAAGAGATGGGGCCTGATGGGAGATGATTAGAGCATCCTGGTGCTCGGTGTCATCTGCCCAGGACTGCACTGAGTAAATACTCTGGGCACACACTGGAAGTAGAAGCCTCAACCAGGCCTTGGGGAGCTCAGGTGAAGCTTTGGGGACAGGCTGAGGTCAGTGTGAAACAGCAATGGAGGCCATTTTACCTGGCTACAGCCTGGGTGCAGACCCTTGATGCAGCTTAGGTTCATGCTGGTTCCCCTAGGCTTTATTTTAGACAGGACTGTCTGTCTACTTGAGGCAGTCACAAAATATGTGAGAAGCTGCATTCCCGATACTTCTCTGTATTATCATCAATTTCGTTTTTTGTTTTTTGTTTTTTGTTTTTACATTTTGAATGCTTTTCACTATTTTTTTTTTCAAGCCTTTACCTTTTCAGTGAATCTACCCCATGTCTCCATCCTGCCTTCTCTGTCTATGAGAAACTTCCTTCTTCTGAGACTGTAGTTCAGGTTGAACTCAAACTCATGATCCTCCTGCTTCAGCCTCCTGAGTACTGGAATTATAAGCACAGTGCACAACTATATCCCGCTTAGACACTATTTTAAAAATTGACATGAAGAGACCACATACTTAGTTCAAAATAAATCAAAGTAAAAAAAAAAAAAAGTACTGTGGAAATAACCCAGTGTCCATCATTACGAGATGAATGGATAAAATATGGCATTTCCATACAACCATGAAAAGAAACAAAGTATCCATATGTATTACAATGTAGAGAAGCCTCACCTGTAGGAGGATCACTGGCATCATATCACAGAGGGTGATCTGTTTGACTTAAAGTCAGCTGACTGTAGAGTCAAAGGCAGGAGACACAAAGCCACATGCTGTGTTGTTGTCCATGTGGATTCTCCACAACTGCTTGGTCTGTAGAGACAGCCCTCAGGTTAGTACTTACCAGGGCTGATGAAGAGACAGTTGAGAGTCACTGGCTATGGTATATGGCACTGGGAATGTTTCTGTGGTGGTTTTTGCAATGATGTTAATGTGCTGAACGTTCCTTGGTTGTACTTTAAACTGCATGAATTGGTTAATTTTATGTCATGTGACTTTTGCCTCAGTAATTTTTTTAAAAAGAAATGGCATGTAGCTGTCTTTTGCTACTTTGTTCTATCCTTTTCCACCCTTTTCCCACCCTTTCAACCCCTGCTACTAGATAAGAGAGAAAAAAGGATAGAGAGGAAAGGAAAGAGAACCCTCCCCCAACCCCAGAGTAAAGTCAGAGATCAGAAAGGGGGCAACGTTATTGTTAGTTTACTTCCTACTGACTAGGGGCATTGAGTTCCTTAGGGGCAAGTGTGATTTTCACAGTCAGGATGTCTAATTTCTTCTTGCTGTTGTTTCTCCTTTGTGCATGACTATTTAACAAACCATAACCAACAACAACCAACAATCTGCCAACCTCTTGAGCCCCTAGCATTTATCTACCCTCTGAAAAGTCCCCAGAATTCCAAATGTCACATAATTACAGAAAGTATCTGCAGCTGGCAAAATCACGTTCCTGCAGGAGCACAAGGCAAAGCATAATCAGCTGCTGTAGTCAGTCTGAAAGAGCCCCACACCCCACACCTGGAATTAAAACGGAAACAGATTCCTGTTTCTGTGTTTTATTTATTATTTTTTTATTATTTTTTTTATTTTTTTAAGGAAACCAAAATTCTCACTACAGTGGCATAGTCTGCAAACAATGGAACCATAGTTTTAGTTCTGCCCTCCCACCCCTCCCCTCCCCCATCTCCTCAGTTCTTTCTCAGATTTTCCTTCCTGGTGGTAACAAGTTATCAAAATCTTTTATGATCGAAAGAGGACAAGGCTGTGTGTCAACCCTTTCAGTCCTCCAACCAGTACTCTCTGTTTCTATATAACATGCAAACTCTCAGTCCACTCTCCTGCCCATGGGGATTTGAAGAAAATCACTGACATTATTTTCCCATAACTGATTTAGTCTGTATCAGCAGAAACTAGCAGTTCTGACCACAGCGGGTGCCAATCTTATTTCTCCTCTCAGGATTTCGTTCTCGTCCTTATATCCTGAGAATGCTTTCCTGTGTCTTCTGCCTAGAAATCCTGTTGCTGCCTTGTATGTCAACAACACTGGCCCTTCCTAACTCCCACTGGGTGTGTGACAATTCTTACACATGGCTCTGTCAGCCTTCCTCTTCCTCTTCCCTGGGTGGGTGGCAGTCCTCTACTTCTGATGGTTGGAGCTTGACACTGTGCACCAGGCTGACCACATTTAGCCCCTGGCTTGAAGGAGCCTGGCTCAGTTGGGGTCTCCAGAAGATGGCAGCAGAATGTCACATGCTCCGGCACATGTGATTGTGGGGGCTGGCACACTGAGGTCTGGAAGGTAGGCTGGCTTGTGAGAAGCTGTGTGAAGATTGGCCCTACATTCGTCATCTCAGAGCTGTAGTTCAGAAACCCAGACATGCCTATGTAGTCTCCCCAGCTCTTTGAGAAGTCTGCCTTTGTTCTTGTGGCCTTTTGATTGGATTAAGCCCACCCACATTATAGACAGCCATTTACTTCAAGTCAGCCCATTGTAAATGTTAATCACATAGGAAACATACTTTCATGTTAACAACCAGATGGGTTTGACCCAGAGACTGTGCACCTCAGCCTCACCACACTAACATAAACAACCATCAGAGAACCCAAGAGGAGGAGAAGGGAGGAGCCTGGGACTCTTCCCTGGCTGTTGGAGGTGACGATGAATCTCCTTACTTTATAACTGAAGAAACTGCAGATCAGAGAGGTTGGCTGAGTCGACTCTCAGGTAGTAACCCAATATCGATTACTCTGGAGCCGGTGTCCCTGTTTCTATTCCCATGGCAATTAGTGCTGCATGTGGGACTTGTCTGTCACCATGGAGACAACAAGCAGAAAGAGAAAAGGTGTTGGTGGTTGGAAGGGTCTTTGGCACTCTTCCACTCCAGGCATTGGAGCAGAGCACTGTGTAAGAACAGTGTGAGAACGGGCGTCTTCTCCGGCAGAGGGAATGTAGTGGCTGCAGATGATCTCCAGGGCTGCACAGGCTGTACTGTGCAGGATCTGAGCTTCACTGTAGAGCCTAACGACACAGATGGCCCTTCATCACCAACAGTGTGCTAACTTAGCCAGGCAGGTCAAAACATTTGGCTGTAGGACCTGATATCAAAAGCATTCCTGTTCAACTCTCTGCCTTGGGACCTCCACTCTGTCCTGTTTGTCCACCCTTGGGCAGTATCTCCAAAATGCTCACCTCATAGTAGAAATCATGTCTGTGCGCTCACCTCCCCGAGGATGTGTTTATACCTATAAACATATGGAACTGTGGAAATGTGTGCCTTTTACATTTTGCTAAAGGAAATACAAATAGCAAGCTATCCAGCTTGTTCTAGCTGTGTCCCAGTGATTGCCCAGTCACACACTTTGCAGAAGATGGGAAGCCACAGAAAGCAGAGGCTGCCATGGGAGCTCCAGGATGGAATGGGTCTCAGAACAAAACTGGGAACTGGAGGGGTGGGGGGTGTGGTCAGTAGAGAAGGGACACACCCATCATGACCCAGCATACTGACTGCCCAAATGTAGCCTACTCAGTGCTGGCCTGGCTTCTATATCCTGCGCTCTGCTACACTTTGGTCCCTTGGGAGGCTAGCATTGTCACACAGAGTAAGAGGGCACATCAATGTTCGGCTGTCCCAGTCACCTTCCAGGGAATGGCATCTGATGTCCCCAATCTCCATGCCAAGTCTCCTCTCCTCAGCTTGCCTCTTCCTGTCACTGCCATGATCAGGAGGCCTTCTTGCCATCACCCTCAAGAGGGAGGTCTCTGGTGCCCTGGTAGCTGTGTGTAGAGTGCCACTTACCTGTGGTAATGAGGTTCCAGGGACCCTTGTCTGCCCTCCCTGGTGCTCTGGCTTCTGTTTCATTCTTCACAGATCTCTTGCTTTAGTTGTCTGATCCTGCATTAAAGAATTAAGCCTAAATTAGTGTCATAAAATGATGACCTGATTATTTGCTCACATTTCTGCATTTTGGATAGGGCTCGTGGTAGGGGAAGGTTTCTCTGTCAGTGGGTTATCAGCCAGGGTAGCTAAAACCCTCCATGTCTCTCGAACATGGCACCATTATTGGCTTGGGTTTCCTCTCAGCTTGGTGGTCTCATGTGTGTAGGCTGAGTTAAGGTACCGGTTCCTCAGACCTCCAGAGAAAAGCTACTAGGCTTGCCCAGGATCAAACCCTGAGCAGTCAAAAGGTCATACATGAGGAATTGTGCAGACTGCTCAGTCAGCAGCTGTTTTACCAGACATAGGCTTGGACTGCTAGGCTCTTAACTCTTGGGGTACCTTTGTATGTGCCCTAGTCCAAGATTGCTTCCTCTCTGGTCTCTAAAGTGTGGGAATAGCAGTATTATTTAGTCATCTGTCCCCTTGAAGGCTGCATCTAGATCAGCGCTTCTCAGCCTGTGGATCATGACCGCTTTGGGGGATCTAATGACCCCTTCATGGGATCACATATCAGATACCCTGTATATCAGGTATTTACATTATGATTCATAACAGTAGCAAAATTACAGTTATGAAGTAGAAATGAAATAATTTTGTGGTCACGATGTCACCACGACATGAGGAACTACTGTATTAAAGGATCACAGCATTAGGAAGGTTGAGAACCACTGGTCTCCATCCAGATGGGAAAGATTAAACATGAGAGGTTCAGGAGCTGGTGGTAGGCAGAGTTGGGGACCTCCTTCCCTGGAGTCTTTTATCTGTCCAGGAAGAAGGCTCCTTCCTTCTCCTGAGGAGGCTGAGCCAGCCATCTTTAGGAGGAGTGGGCCATTGTAGAGGGTGTAAAGTTTATCTCCCTTGATCTCCATCTTGTCTCAGGTGGGCCACAATGCTCTGTAAGACAAGTGACTCTTTTCCTCTCACAGAGCTGTCCCCATGATGACACAGCTGAGTGGCAGAGCTGTAGCTTCCTCTCACCACTTCCAAACCCTGTGCCCTGAAACCTGGCTGGGGTGAGACTCTAGGCGACATGCCAGAATGCTCCTTTCTGTAAACAGCATCACCTTTAATTAGACTAATTTGCACTTCTCTTTTGCCTTTGAGGGGTTCAGGAACAATGCAGTCCGATCCTGTGCTGTGCTGTGAAAGAGCTAAGGATGTAACCTGGGTACATCAGAGGTCAGCACACTGCAGCATAGGTGATACACATCCCTGAGCCCCACAATGAGGCCAGAGGGGTAGGCAGTCCCTGGGACCCAGCCTATTGGGCTGGCCCTACCCTCCTGTGGTATTTATTCTCTGCAGCTTCTCAAGCCTGTCCTTGACATATGATGTGTTCTTAACAAAGTCCACTTTGTGCACATGGATGTCATTCTTGCCTTTGGTTGGTGGCAGCTTCCACACTGCATACCCAATCTCTGTCCAGGGTGAGCTGTTGAGGGAGGTTGATGCTTTGCACAGACCTCAGGAAATGAAGTGCTTTGCTGAATCCAAGTCTTGCTTTTAGCTCTCTGGAGGCAACCACAAGCATGAGTAGAGAGGTATGCCAGACAGGTGAGGAGGTATGCTCCATGAAACAGTCCACCTCAGATTAGAGCACCTGCTAAAAAATACTATGGGATATGGGTCTGTGGAGTGCCCATCCCTGGGCTTGGATGGTAGCCCTGTCCACAGTGTGCTGCCTGCCTGGGCCAGGCATGATTGGAAGTGACCCGTGTTCTGTGGAAGTGTGATCACTCACAGAGTTGACCTTTGGAGGGTCAGACGTGTGCCTTTGAGTCCGTGTAGAGCCACCCCATAGGCTGTAGTTCGTCCCCGCCTCCTTTGACCTGCTGCTGGTTTTCCTGGTAAGCTCAAACCATACAAGAAGGAGCAGCAGCTGTGTGTCCAGGGGTGAGGCTGGGTGATACTGTGATATCCTCTCCTCAGTTCTTTGAAGACTTTTGCCTGTCCCCTCATCCTGGCACCCAGTGGCTCTTCTCTCTTTGTAACACAATAAATAGCAGAAATCAATAGGTGAAAGGCCACCCCAGATCGGAACGAGTCCCCACTTTCACATTTGCTGTGCCAGCTGACACTACCTAGTAAAACCTCATGAAACACGGCTCCATAGCATATGTGTGGGACCCAAAGGCTCAGAACAGGTGAGGCTTGCATTCTACCTTCTCAGGTTCCTCTATTTTGACTGCAATTTCTGGTTCTACTTCATAATTATCATGTGCTGGGGGCTCAGGACTTGTCCTTGGTATGATTCCATTGCACTGTTTTTTGGCTTTCTGCATTGAGAAGAGAGAATATTCTAGAAGATTGGAATCGCTAAGTATCCTTAGCATGCTGAGATGCACTGAAGTAGAATGTCTGACATTAGAGTGCTTTGTATCGTAAGCCACAGCCGCAAATGTGCAAAAGGAGCCTACATGAGAGAAGACTCATCAAGCGGAACAGAACTCATGTCTGCTCAGGAAATGCTGTGGAACCGTATAATATACACAGGTGGGAGGCCTGCAGTCCTGTGTTCCCCCAGAGAGACCCAGGAGAGCTAAGCTGTACCGGGATGGCCAGGGCATGGTGTGACACAGAGCTGGCTAATGCAAGCCAATGGATCTGGAACACTATGGCTCTGGACCAGTACTGCCCCAGTAAAGTCTGACATGTGTCCCCATGTCAGGCCCAGAGGGTGGTGAAAGGTATCAGTGTAGTATCAGAGCCACATTCAGAAAGAAACAAACTTACTGTGATCCTGTCCACTCACAAGAAAGATCCCAATCCAAAGGCAACAGGGAGGGATCCCCATGCTAAGATGAGACCTGACCTCTGTCTGCTTGATGCCTCGCACATTTTGTCTTCTCCCTCTTTTAGTTTATCTTTGTCCAGGACACAGGGGATAAGTGTCCCTCACTAACTACTTTTCCTTCTTAGTACACAGTTTAGTAAGATACAATGTATATGTCGTAAACCCACTGTTGTAAAGTAGCTAGGTTTGATATGTTCACGTGTTGTGCAGGCATTACAACCATCTAACGCCAGGACATGGGCGTTGCCTCCCCCATTTCTCCTTAACCCCTCAGCCCTGGGGAACCATTAGCCAGATCTCTCTGTAGCTGTATCTGTCCTCAGTTATAAGATGTATAGTCCTTTGTGGCCGGCTCCTTTCCCTCTGCATCGTTGCTTCAGGGTCCATCTGTCTTGTAGTATGTGCATGCATTTCATTTCTTTTCATTGCTGAGTAATGTCCCCTGCCATGGTTATACCTCATTTTATTTATCCACTTATCAGAGAGTAGAAATTTGGAGATGCTTCTATATTTTTGACTATTATGAAAAGTGGCGTGGCGCTATGGATGTTCTAGTATGTTTTGGGCCTCTATTTATTTATTGTGCTGGTGGGGGTTGGTTCGTTCGGGGTAATTAAATCGAGGAACTATAATATCTGACTTACTAAATAGTTACCCCTTTATCTGTCCATCCACTTCTCCATCTTTCTGTCTGACCCTCACCCTCCCATCTATCTTCCCACCCCTCTACTGAGAAAGAAAAAGATTTCTCTGGCCCTGTCTTTTGATTGCTACATATATAAACATACTGCTAACAGCAGTATATAAATGCCGGTTTTAGCTGATTATCCAACTTGGGAGACAAATTGCCAGAAGACCAGAGTATAAAGTTACTTGCTGTGTGCTTGGTGAGGCACATTAGCACAGGGGACTTTTCGGTAGGTAGATCTCAGGAGGCCGGCGTTACAGGTGTTAAAGCTGAGACACAGAGCAGTATCAGGCTCCCTTGCTCACTCCAGGGATAATTCTGTCTGAGCAGTGATTTCTGCTCATCAGAATTGAGTTACTAAGGATGGGGGTAAAGGCTGCTGAGAAATGCTCACCCTGAAGCATACTGGCCACCATCCTTTAGTAGGCACATCCCTGGGACCTCAGTGTTCATCATACGTGATACTGACTATATTCCATGTGTCCTGAATCAGGCCTAATGGAAAGTTAAGGTCTTGACCTTGACCTGCCTTTACAGACCCTCTCTACTGTGACCTTTATGATTCCCTGGGGCCTTCATGTTCCCCTGGGTACTCTAGTCTTTTCTATCTCAGTATGCCAGGTACCTTCTTGTCTCATAGGAATTTTGTTAGACTGTCCTTCTGCCCAGTAGTCTGGTCTCTGTGCCCACTCCCCACCTGAAGTACTGGGCCCAGGCTGAGCATTGGTAGAGACCAGATCTCCTGGCAAGCCCCTAGTGGGATGAGATTCATAGAAGACTGGAGACTGGCTGCCATCTTAAAGGTGTGGTCCCAGAGCTAAGATACCCTACTGTATGCATATTAATATCTGGAGCCCAGGTCCTGGTACAACATGGCTTTTGAACTACCTTTTTCCCCATGGAATAACGTACTATCCTGACATTGCCAGGCTCTTACATTCTCCCTCCAGCATCAAGAGATCACAGATACCTGTTCTTCCAGATTTTCTTACTCCACAGTGAGAGAAGGCCAGGCAGCAAGAGTTGTTTTCAGAACACCAGACCTGAATACACAGGGGTGTTTGTTGAGACCTCCCGCATCCCAGAATGACATGTATGACAGACATCTCTCCCAAGGACACACTTCACTCTTAGATTCTCAAACATAATCCTGCTGAACTTGGGTTTGCAAGCTGGCCTCATCCTGGCCCCATGACATCACTTTGTTCCAAGAATCCCTCTCCCCTCCCCCTCCTTTTCTGCTGCCCATGCCTGGAGTGGAGATGAAGGTTCCCCTCTCCTTGCTTGACAATGCTCTCTGGATTCTTTCCACTGCTGGTGTTTCCTTCAGTTGGCACAGAGGGGAGGGGAGCCATGCTAGGGTAGGGAGTGCTCTCTCTGCTGTCCCAGGGCTGGGAGAAGAGTGATGGTCTGAGGTGCTCTCAGGCTAATGTGGCTCCTCCCCTGCTGCCTTTAGTTCCCCGCCCCCTCTTTCCTTCTCTCCTTCCCTCTCCTCTTAAGTTTTTTTCATACACTATATTTTGATCATATTCTTTCCTCTCTTCTAGCTCCTCCAGAGCCTCCCACCTCCTCACCCACCCAACTTCATGTTCTTTCTCTCTCAAAACAAACAAAAATCAAACAAACAAAAACAGAAAGCACACACACATAGACACACACAAATAATGTTTGTTTTATGTTGGCCAACTGCTGCTGGGCATGGGGCCTGCCCAGGTGTGTGGTTGATATCCACATGGTGTGACATTTCATTGGATTTCCTCTTTCCCAGCAGTTATCAATTGCAAAGAGCTTTTAAGTTAGAGATTGGACTTTGTGTTCAATTTCCCTAGGATAGGATAAAGGAGGAAATATGGAGAGGGGCAGCTAACACTAACATCCTTCTGAAAATATGTATGGACACTTACTACTTAGAAGCTTCCTAAAATACATACGAAGGAATTTAAATGGTGTCAGTATATACTGGGGGAACAATGCCCCATCTAGACATCTTATGCCACCAAGCAAAACCTCCAGTGCCAGCAATGAGTTACATTTTGTTGAATTGTTGGTCAGAGGGTTTCATGGAACCTTCTCCAAAATTATAGGCTATTGGCAAGGCTATAGCAGAAAAGACCCATCAGCAAGATGTACTGGTGTAATGGTGGCCCAAGTGTTATGGAAGTAACCAACGAGTTTTTAAATTTTGGATTTAAGGCTTACTTCATGAGATGGAACCCATACCTCATGCTGCTAAAGAGGCCAAGAACCAGAGACTAGATAGGTCATGAGCCCTGCGGTTCGTCTCTTAAAAGAGCTTGAAGGGTATCGTGAGCATCCTCATCCCCTTGAACATTATTACTGAGTCTTCCTACATTCCTGGCACCTGGATTATATTATTACCTTCCCTGGGGTGGGGGGTGTTGGGCTCCAGGGGAGAGTTAGGCTCCACACAGGAAAGGTATGGCTAAGCTAGTGCAAACGGAAGGGGTAAAAGTCAGTGCTGGAGGCTTTTAGGCAAAGAGAAATAGCCATGGGTCATGTGAGCCAAATCAGGGCCGACTTTGCATCTGAGGGGGACATGGGAGGTCTGAAGGGAGGGTGGGTTGGGTAAATGGAGGGAGTGAGGAAGGTCTTTGAGAGAGAGAAGTCTCTGTTGTCTTCTCTAAAATATTTCCTGTGTGACTTGGTCTCTGTGGCACTGTGGAGGAGAGACACGGCCAGAAAAGAAGTGGCCATACCAGAGGTCTGTGTGAGGGGGAAGTCTTGGAGTCCCAGGGTGGAGGCTTAGTTAGACAGCAGGGTTGGGAGCTCTATCAGGTGAATTGGGGCCAATGAGGAACAGGGGAGTAATTTACACAGAACACACTGGGAGCCTAACCACAGGCTTCCAGGATGAAGGCACTAATGCTGTCATTATGTGCATCCTGCTGTCTCTCCCACCTAGGATGCTCCTGCCATAAGGTTGTGTCTCCTTGGCTCATGGGTTTCTGACGTTCATGTGGTCAATGGCCCACTCTCTGTGCATCTCAACACAGACTGTTCTCTTAGAGGGATTCATAGGAGAAATCAACACGTGTCAGCAGAGGAGTGGGGGTTGGGAGGACTGGCACTAGTGTGGGGTGTTCCTGGGTGCTGAAGGCAATTAGTGTACCCCAGCTTGCCCGGTCTTTTAATCAACCCTGTAGGCTTGGCCTCATTTCACAGATAGAAGAACTGAGACAGAGAAGCCATTTGTCTGGTGTGGTGTATTCACTAAAGGGCAGAGCCTGTCTGGACTTAAACCTCATGCTCTGGATTCTGAAGCAAAGCTGGCCATGTGTCACTTTAGATTTGAGTATATGTGGCTCTTCATCTGCTCCTTGTCCACTTTCCATGTTAGCACTGATGTAGAGGGGAGAGGGGGTTGGCAGGAAGAGAGGAGGGTGCTTATAGGAGGTGCTGACCCTTAAGGGACAGCATCAGCATGGCTGTTCCCTAAGCACCTCCCGTGGGATCCCATTGCCACCTGACCCTGGGGAATGGGCCTGGGGAATGGGGCTTGGGTGGTGACCTTGAAAGACTCTCAGGCCTCCTGAAGGGTGAGACAGGGCCCAACTGCAGGGTCAGCCATGGCTGCTCCATTTACACCCTGTGGGATGTATAGGTCTCTGATCTATGTGGAGGTGTGCAGTCAACAACAGACTCAGGAGATCCAGAAGTTCCGCTTGTATTATTCTCAGGTCCCTAGACTGACAGGGGAGGGAGCTGCACTATTTTTAGAGAGCACCATAGTAGGCTTGTAATTAACAGACAGCATGTCCTCTGCTGCACATGCCTTACTTACTCACGCTGTATTGTAATTACTGTTTTAATCATCTTCAAACAAGGTCATCAGGTCTGTGAAGGCTCGAAATATGCCTGACTCATCCCTATCTGCCCTCCACAGCCCATCGAATGGAGGAAGGACCCGTCCATCCGGAAGCTGGGCGGTCTCGTAGACAGTGTTAGTGAGGGACAGCTGAGCAGTGAGAGGCTGGGTAGGCAGCACGGCTTGACCCAGACCTGGAGGGGCAGGAGGCATGTGATGCCTAAGTGAGCAAGTTACAGGGAGCCTGGATGGCGTTGAGGGGTGATGGGAAGAGCTCCCTGCATACTAAGTCTCCCCTTCTCTAATGTACTGGAAGCTGGGGCGGAAACCACATGCTTTGTAGAAAGAACGTGAGGAATTCCTAGTCTGTTGGATTTTCTCCCCCAGAACTTAGAGGAGACCTAGGAAAACACACTCCTTGTCATAGTGGATGGATTTAGAAGAAAACAGCCTTTTCCCGTCCTCCTACCCTAGTCAAGGGGGCTGTACAAGGACACAGGCTTAACGATATGTCCTCGATGTTTTTGATCCGTACACAAGCAGCACAGATGTATATGTGACCACCACACTTTTGGGATGCAAGGCTGGATTTAGGCTCTAATTGGAGAGAGTCCAAACCAAAACACTTCTGTCACCCTGTCCTGTCCTACCCAGACTGTTCACCTACACTGTTCTCCCAGCTCTGTGTTGTTCTTCCTCTGTGGAACCAGGCGCTGTTAACATTGCAGGCCAGAACACATTGTCATAGTTACCAAATATTGGTCTGGATCCTGACCGTTGCTGTCAGCCGGGGAACCTCATCAAAATGTAGGTTCCTGTAACTCAGGCGTATGTAGTTCAACAGTTACCAAGAGCCCAGCCTATAGTTTTCTTACTCTTACTTCCTGGTGAATGCACATTCCTGGTGCATGTATAGGTAAGGATAACAATACCCAGAGAGGCCAGTGACCTGCCCAGGTCTGTCCACAGTGACCCAGCACTTAATAATTACTTTAGGTCACCTGTGCAACTCTGTGGTAATCTGAGTTCTCTCCCAGATCCCCCATCTCTGCTAGTCTGGGATGCTCTGTGTGACTTTGTTTGCAGATCCCGCTGTACATGTTTACTGAATCTCAGTCTGTATCGACTGAATTTCTCTGAAGTAGCATCTACATAGACTAGAATGCAGGGAGCGTCTGTACATGGCCTGGGGGATTTGGGCAAGTGCTTTGGACCTGTGTCACCACTGAAGAAAGCAAAATAAAGCTTGACTCCATGCCTGGAGGCCACCATGGGTCTGAAAGGCTGCGGTGGACAGAGTCCTGTGAGGTGGAACTCACTTCCTGTGGCCCTGTATGGCTGTGTTTGTTCTCTGTAGTATGGAGCCTGTGGAGGAATGTGGGAGAAATTACCTGGGCCCCAAAATCCAAGACCCAGAGCATCTTCACAGGCCAGAGCAGACCAAGCCCCAGGACAAAAAGGGAGTGTTCAGAGTGTCTACACTTGGGGAAGACTGCCTGGGAAAACTCTGTGTAGAAGCCAACTGTGGCATGGAAACAGAACACAGAAACCATTTTAAAGATGGAGATAAACACCCTACCTTCAGGAAGGAGCTGGCTCAGCCTGGGTTTCACCCTGTCCTTCAATCTCTGAATAATGCTGTCTTGTTCCTGGTCTGTCTTGGCTTCAAGGAGTTTAAGATGCCTCTGTGTGACATTAGAAGTCAATCCAAGGACTTAAAGCATTGTGTGTGGCTGAGTTGGAGCCGGAGACACAGCCTGGACATCCTATCCCACACCTTCCCTCAGTGGAATGAGCTTTTGTGAATCACACCAGTCCTCTGCCCCTTCAGACTTAGCAAGAGCCCTTTCCCCAAGCTCTCTATGGGGAGTCTATACTAATAGAAAGCTGTGTACAGGGACCTGGGGGATTATTGTCCCATCCTTAATTGGGACTATGTCGTCCTAGAGATATGACCTCCAGGCAAGAGAGAGGCTGTACCTCAGTGCCAAGGGGCAGGATTGCTTGTCTCGCCTCCCAGGTGGCACCTTGGCTCAGGGCAGTCTAGCAGCTGGCCTTCCAAGGTTCCTAATGGCTGTCGTGGCCAGCGAGAATTCCCTGCATGTGGATGTCCTTTAATGGGCTCACACCATTTTCGGTACTTTCATGTGTCACTGACACAACTCTTCATAGTTGAGTCAGAGAGTAAATACCTTTTGCTTGAGATCTCTGTGATGTGTCAGTGGCTTCTGAGAAGTCAGGAGTCAGCCAACGCCTGTCCTGGAGCAACTTGGAGACAGTTGGCCAGGCGTGTTCACATAGGTTAGGGTAGGCCGTGCGTGAGTTCAGTTTTTTTAAACAGTTGTTTTACTCAGCCATGCAGAAGACAGGCTGCTTGGCCTGCTTTCACTCCTATTCCAAAGAGAAAAATGTGTTTCCTTCCTCCTGGGTCAGCGCTCCTGGCTGCTCATCCAGATGTGGTAAGGGTGAAAAGGTACCACTGTTTCCTGCTCCATTTCTTTGGTGACTGGCCAGCTTGCTATAAACTGTTCCTCTGTGCAAATTTATTTTTTATGTTCTTTACCCTTTTATGAAAATATTTATGTAAAATTCCCCCTTTATTTTAATTACAGTCTTTATCCAAAGCTTAAGCCCTCCCTCTGCAGTTTTCAAAAAAAAAAAATTATCTTGCTCTAGAGTCTGAGGCTTAGAATGAATTAATCCCAGAGTGGAGTGAAGCGGGCCACTGTGCGTCTGTAGGAAAGGTGGCAGCTCCAGCAGACACAACTTCATTTCTAATGTAAGATGCAGCAGGTGGTATGTAGCCGGGTTCAGTTTGCCTGCCTCCCTCAGTAGCCTCCAACCACAGCTGAATGCCTGTGTGGCCCACACAGCTAGCACATGACCTGTGTTAGTTGGCTCTCTCTTACTGTAATACATGCCTTTGATAATCCACTTATTTTTTTAAAAAAGTTATTTGGCTGGCAGTTTGGGAGGCTTTAGTCTGTGGTCGGTTGGCCCTGTTGCTTTTCGGTGTCGTGTGAGGCCACACTGTCATGATGGGACATGTAGTAAAATAATTCCTGATGCAAAGAGAAAGTGAAGAGGCCAGCATCTCGTGATCCCTTTCCAGTGGCCCAGGGCCCTAACACCCCCAGGCCCCCATGCCCTCTCTCCTAGATTTTCCACTATCTCCCTCAAAGCACCAACTGTGGCCTCTGGAGACCTTTCCAGATGTAAGTCAGAGCATAACCACGTGGACACAGATAGCTGTGAGTCTGTAAAGCAGAGCAAAACTTTAACACAGCAGAGCCTCCCAGGCCCTTCTGTGGGGTTAGGATGGGGTCTGTGGTTGTTGACATCAGTTTGACTTGCATAGTTTGGTAACAACAAGAGCTGGGGTACTTTAGGAGGTGTGGCTTCTGGTCCTGGCTATGTCATTAATGAATGACCGGGCTTTGGCTGTCCACCTGACTTCCTAGCAAAAGGAGAGGCTGTGATCTAAATCATTCTTGGCTTGAAATAGCTGCAAATCTAAGCGATAGATAGATAGATAGATAGATAGATAGATAGATAGATAGATAGATAGATAGATAGATA
>NW_021605455.1:645065-654001 GCF_004785775.1 Grammomys surdaster | reverse complement strand
TCTCTCTCTCTCTCTCTCTCTCTCTCTCTCTCTCTCTGCTTCTCTATGTAGCCCTGGCTCCTGGAACTTGCTCTGTAGACCAGGCTGGCCTGGAACTCAGAGATTCACCTGTTTCTGCCTCTCTGAGTGCTGAGGATTAAAGGCATGCAACACCATCACCACCCATCAAAATTTTCAAATCTCATACATATATTTTCACTAAATTCTGCCTTGATGACACTTAAAAGTGAGTCTAAAAACAGGAATGTATCAACATGAACAACCCCCAGTTCCACATTTCACCAGAGAGCACCCCTGGAACCTGAGTAGCAGCTGCGAGGTGTGGATGCCATTGGCTGCGAGAAGCTGATTTAGTCTCTTGCCCCTCCCACCGTCCTCTCCCACCTCTTGCCCCACCCACCATCCTCTCCCACCTTTTGCCCCTCCCACCTTCTCAGTTCTGCCCCATAGACAATGGAGTTTCTCTTCCAGGAGGCTCAGAAATGAACAAGTCTTCAAGGATGCTGTCACCTCATCAGAGACCTTATGATAGGGACCTTCCTAAGTGCCAAGCCCGTGACATTACACTTTGCTCACCCTCCTGGTGGCCTTCTCATGAGGCACTCACTGACCCTAGCTGCTTTTGCCTGCCATGAGCTGGCTAATTTTAGTCAACTTGACACAAGCTAGAGTCATCAGAGAGGAGGGAGCCTCAGTACAGAAAATGCCTCCATAAGATGGGGCTGTTTGCAAACATGTAGGACATTTTCTTAATTAGTGATTGATACAGGAAGGCCCAGCCTATTGTGGCTAATGCTACCCCTGAGCTGATGGTCCTGGATTCTATAAGAAAACAGGCTGAGCAAACCATGATGAACAAGCCAGTAAGCAGCGTCCTCCATGGTTTCTGCTTCAGCTCCTGCCTCCAAGTTCCTGCCCTGTGTGAGGTCCTGCCTTGACTCCCCCTAAGTAATGGACCATATAAGCAGGATAAAGCCTTTCCTTCCCGACTTGCTTTTGGTCATGGTGTTTCATCACAGCAAGAGTAACCCCAACTAAGACACTCCACATACCCCTGCTCTCCTAGATCTTTGTGGTCACCATCCTCTCCAGGAACCTGTTCATGGCCCGTCAATGCTGGGGACTTTAGAAGTCGTAGGCTAAGCTTTTCCCTCAGCTGCCCTGTTCCTGGGCCCTGCTGCTCCCACCACTACCTCAGGACAGCTGCACCTCAGTCATACCAGAGCAGAGCTTCAAAATCCAGTTCGTGATTCTAGTCCACATTCCCTGCCGGGTGATTCTTGTCACCTGTTAGCTCCTGTACCCACACTGGGGCTCTCATTATGGTTTTTCGTTTTTTGTTTTTTAAACCTCCTAGTACCTGCACATCTAGAAACTCTAACCACGACCCTCCTGCCCTCTCTGCCCCTTCTCTTTCCTTGGTCCCCTCCTCCAGCTTGCGTAGCTTTTGGTTCCTCTGCCTGGCCTCAGGCAGCATCCTCTTTCTGCATGGGTTGCCTCCACAATCTCCAGAGCAACCTTTGTCTCAGATTTAAAGCCAGAAGAAGCTCTGCCTGGGGGGGGGGGGGAATCTCTCCAGAGCCTCTGTCCCTCCAGTGACCACTCCCTGATCCTCTCCCAACTGATGGAAAAAGCAGGCTTGCCAAGATCAGTTTGCTTCATCTCTTACTGTTTCTGTCGTCCCTGGGCTACAGTATGGATGGGGTACTGGTACCGTTTCTCTCTCTGATGTCCTGTGTACACTCCCACAATGCTCTGGGGCTGCATTCTACTGGTGAAGATATGTTTCTTTTCTACATTCCCACTTTCCCATGAGCCCCTCTCAGTGTATCCATGTCCAGATTCTCCTCCTCAGGCCTGTCCTAAGCCGGGGTGACCCTATCAAATCAGGTCACAGCTAAAGCACAAATAGATCTTTAGGGGACATAGGTGAGCCTCTGGCAGCATGGTAGATGCCACTGTGTTAGTGACAATAGTGGAGGTGAGGGGAATGGGGCTCACACCATGTCACCTGGGCAAGATAGACTGAGTCCATACATTGGAAACTATGACCCAACTCGATTCCATATTCCCAACACTGGGGTGCTTCTCTATCGTCTGGGTGAGAATAAGGTTTGAAGTCACATGATCTTCTTGAAAGCATGGAATATAAAATCTCATCCTGTATGATCTGCCTCACGGAGGTGACTTTCCCAATTTAAGATTGTGCCCACTCCCTTGTGGTCCCCTCCAAGACTCTGCCGTTTCTTCTCTTCTGAGCTGTTGAGCTAGCAGCCACGCTCCCATTTTCCGTTAGAGGAGAGTGCCTCCCACTGCCGGATTGCGATGTCTCTAGAAGTTCTTTGTTGCTCTGGCCCTCCTAACCCGCCTGGCTTTTGGCTGTATGTAGAGTTTCTGAGTCAGCATTTGGGGTGGCTGGAAGGCAGCGCTGCGGTCGACAGCTGCAGAGGTTTGGGCCCAGGCCTGCAGGTGGGAGAAGCCTGGGGCCGGGGCTCCATATTTAGCCTGGAATCTACTCTTCCTGCAATGATGCCACAGCCTAACCAGAAATGGTAGAGCTCTGGCCCCCAGCCAGGACAGCCTACTGCACAGCCAGGCTATGAGGCCTAACTGGAGCCTACTTCTCCAGTCCTGTCCATCCACTGACCATGGGGCAGCAGGGAAGGGAACTGATGGCTCGTGGTTAGAAGGCTTGAACTGCAAAGGGGTCTGGGAGTATCCAAGGTTCCTTTCTTGCAGAGATGGAAACCAGGGCGGCTTAAAGCAGCAGCTTGTCCAAAGTCGCAGTTAGTGCATAGTGGAGCCATCAGATCTAAGTCTCCAGGCACCAAGTCTCTGGCTTTCCTTGGACCTACAGTGCCAGGGATCAGGGTTATCATTAGTACAGGGATCCTCCAGGCCCCAGCCCTAACCTAGAAGGGCACTCTGGCAGCACCCACACCAGAAGAGACAGAACTCCCTTCCAGTTGTCTTGCTTCCTTCCTGCACCATCTTTGGGTTGCAATGGCTTGTGCCAGTTTTTATTCTTTGCCTCACATGCTGAAATGTGTGGTTGGTCATTTATATCATAGTATGAATGCCAGTCTCTTCCCAGTGAAGCCTGGCCAGTAACCATAGAATGAAGGCAGGCAGTTTAAAGGATACTACATTGCGATTGGTGACTGGTGCTCAACACCTTGTTTGTTTCCCTATGTGAAGTCAGGGAGGAAGGCAGGTGGTCAATGCTCTGTCTAGATTCGGTGCTCCCTCTGGATTTGGTGCTCCCTCTGGATTCTATGCTCCCTCTAGATTCCTATGGTGATCTTCTCCAGTATGGACTTTAAGAGGTATGCTCATTCTTGCCCCAGTTAGCCTATGTGATGGTGACTAAACTGCCATAAAGCCCTCCAGCTGCCAGGCAGCAAACTCCCTGGGGTGATTTGGAAATTATTCCTGAGTTCCGTGTCCAGAAGCAAGTCCAGAGGCTGGACTGAGCCTGAAGTGAGAGCAACCAATGAGTATAGCTGTAGATTAGAAGCACTGGGGTCTGGGCCTCCAGCCTGTGTGACAGGCAGTTCTCATCACTGTTCCAGTTGGAGGGACAGAAAGGGCTTGTGGTGCTGAGGAAGGCAATTAGCAGGTGGCGACCAGCCTGATGAAGCTGTCAGCACAGCAGAGCCCAAGCCTGCTGCTCACACACTTGCTTGGCTCTGGGCCCCAAGGTTAGGGAACAAAGGCAAGGCACCTGGTCCCTAGGGCTTCTCTTGATCTACTGCCTGCTATGGATCAGGGAGTGGTGACACTGGGGAGGTTCAGAGTGGCCCTGAAGCAAATGGAGCCACAGCCAGACTGGTTGACCCCTCTGAGCCCCAGCCTATGACCTGCCCCCAGAGGAGTGGGCTATAGTCACAGATGACCTCCCGAAGGTCTTAGCTGTCTCTCCCACCCTGGGAATTCTCAGTGGCCAGAGTGGCTAACATTGTGCGCCACTCTAAATTGAAGCTGGAAGTTCTCAGCTCTGAATGAGTTCTGGAGGAGGTTTCTTGGGTCAGCTGCCATGGAGCAAAAGTGTACGGGAACCCATGAATGGTGAGCAGGGAATCCAGCACAGCTGTAGGAGTTCCCTGGAAGACAAAAGAAAAGGGCAAGTTTGCAGTACATTTGAAAGGACTCTGGTGAAGCCATGCAAAGTTACCATGGTTATTGGCATCACTTTTTGGTATTAGTATTTTCTTAACATGTTGCCAGAAGTATACTACTGACCACTCAGTCATAAGTTAAAATAAAGTTATAGCCTAGATTTATTTCCATGTTCTGAAACTATAGGAGGTCAAAAGGAAAAATGTTTGTCCTCCTGTCTAGGTAGTAAAAGAATGTACAGTTAAGGTGACCAGCAGAGGTGAGGGAACGAAAGGTGGGCTTCAGTCTCTGGTGTGCCCAGGCCTGGTACAGCTAACAGCATACTCAGTCCTTTTTCTGAATATGTGGTATTTAGTTAAGCGCCCTATAACAAAAGCTTCTAGAAACCACCACTTCCTATCAATCATTTGATATGGCCCAGAAGTACACATGTGCTTCCTGCCATCTTCCAACCAGATACACCTGCCTTCCCTTCCTGTACTGTGTGCTGGGCCAGAGAACCCAGGCAGATGTGTATTGCCACACACATACATACATACATACATACATACATACATACATACATACATACATACATACATAGAGAGACAGAGACAGAGACACACAGAGACATACACAAACACACATATGTTACACATATGCAAACATGCATCCACACACATCCACATCCATGCACATTCCCACATATATACGCACTCACACCAACACACACACCACATATGCGCACGTGAGTATGCACACACGCACACAGGGGATCAAGCTCAGTTTGAAGTTCTTATTTTGAACAAGAAAGGCTTTTATTTTCTTGCCTGGGCCCTATAACTTCCATAGCTGAACTGCTTACCCAAGATGCCCCAGTTGGAGACTATGTCCCATACTGCCACCCCTGGGAAGTGTCACCTGGCCTAGCTGCAGTGGACAGAGGCTACAGTGTGGCCGTCTGTGAGGTGGCAGTTACGCAGCAGGTAGCTAGCTGAGTCAGGCTTGAAAACTGTAAAATGAGCCCTTTTGCATTCTGGACTATTCCTTTCCACCTGCCTTCTCCCTCACCCAGGCTCCGACCTGCTCTACTCAGCTAGAAATATTTCTTGTTATATTCCTTCACCTGGCTGGTGGGCCTGAAACCCACAGGTCCACAGAGATTGCTAAACTTTTGCCTATCCAAAGTAGGTTTTATCTGAGCTATTTATCAGAGTCCTTATATTTATCAAGCCCTATATGGGCTTGTTTTCTCTGGACAGCGGAGGAGACTTCCCCTACCCTTTGGGGCTCTTCTTTAACTGACCAGAGGTCAGCTGAGTTGGCGTATTAACTTAAGAATTTCATGTGAACCCAAGAAGGACCAAGTGTGGTTAGCACTAACTCTTACTTCCTAAAACCAATGATCTTTAAAATAAAGGACACAGGATGCCTGCCCAAAGAAAGCACCGAAGTGCCTCTGTATAGCTTGCAATGTTGATTTCTGGTTCGTGCCAGTTTTGGCTACATAGGAACTATCACTGTGGTCAGAATATGCATGTATGTTGTGCACAGATGGTGTTTGTTTGCTGGAGTTGCTGTAACAAAGGACAGCAGTCAACTTAAACAGCCACTGCTTATGGCTTCTCAGTGACAGAGGTCGTATGTGGGCAGAGCTGGATCCTTCTGGCAGTGTGGGTGGGAGTCTGAGCCATACTCTCCCTAGCTTCTGGTGCTTTGATGGCCAACTCCAGCGTGCCCTGGCTTCCTGCTTGGTTTTAAGCAGGGTCTCACTGTGTACCCTGGAACCAAGGATCCTCCGGCTACTGCCTGCTCAGGTCAGGATCGCAAGCATGTACCAGCCACCATGCCTGGTTGTCCTCTGCCTTCCTCTGAACATGGCTTCTCTCTGTGTGTAGTCTGCCTCAGTGTCCCATTTTTATAAGGAAGGCTGAGGGCAGAACTTACAGAGGGTCACATAAGAATCTCTGGTTATACTCTTCTGGCCCCACCTAGCCAAGTGTCCCTGGGCTCTAGACAGGATTTGGTGCCATGTTCTTGACACTTTGGCTTCCCCTTGCTGCTCTGAAGGACAGATCCATGTCTCCATTCACCGTGGTAGCCTGGGGTCTAGATATTGCCTGGCAGACCATGAAGCAGTGACAGATATTTACAGGCAGGGCCAGGGCCAAGAACGCCCTTGAGTTCTAACAGACAGCTCAGTGTCCCCAGTCTAGTCTTAGCTTGTCACTGCACCCTGGGCTGGAATGTGGAACGTTTTCCTGGCTATCCACCCTCTCCCCTGGATGGTGCCAGACAAGGTGGACATATCTACCCTTCTCTTTTTACAGAGTAACTGATTCTCTCCTTTCCCCTGAGCTTCCTGACCCATCCAAGTGGCTTCCTGTGGCATCAATCCCAGGGCAGCGTGTCCCATATCAGTGACATTTCCTACACAGGCATATCCCTAGGGGAATGATGGATCTTGCTGAAATCAGAGAGTCACTTCCTCACTCTTGGCCAGCAGATGAGGTGTTTCTGACAGACACTGGTCTTGATGCTGGGCAGATATGTTCTGGTTGGGAAGGGAGGACCATTTTTCAGGCTTTATCCCTGCCTGTAGGAGGGTTTTAGCTTTATTGAACTAAGATCTACCCTTGCCACAAGTGCTTCAGGCCCTGTCAAGGGTGGTGGGATGGGGGCACTGAGGGGAGAGAGCTGCAGTTTCAGGCTTACAGAAGAACTGTATGTTAACTACCATCTTACCAGTGACCAACAGGACAATAGATAGATATCTTCTGAACCCACAGACTCTGGAAGTATACACCAGGCTCAGCGACTGCCGAGGTCCCATTCAGCAAGGATGTTGGTAGTCAGTGCGTAGGTGATATACTGAGGATGCTCCCAGGGGCCATCCTATATGGAAACTTGTGAGAGCATCAGGGAACAACTAGTGGCCTCCTGTTAGTCTGACACAGAACTGTGAACTGCCAGTCAAGGGAGCCTGTGCATGGGTCTGCTGCCTCAGGCAGCTAAAGACATAGCCCTTCTCATTACTTGTCCCTTACTTGTCTAAGCTGGTCTAGGGGACAGCTATGGAGTGAGATTTCCCATTACCTGTGCACACAGTCTACCGGACCAAGAACGCAAAGTACACTGTCAGCCTGTCTTGTGGTCACCTCAGCCACTGCTGAGGGTCTAAAAAGAAAAAAAAATCATTGGGGGTGAGGGCTGTATTCAAATGCTTGCCTGGTGAGGCAGCCTGGGTTATGGAAAAGAATCGTCTCAGAAATCTAGTGGCTGAATCCAGGCTCTGAGTTATGTCTGTCAAAGACCAGCTCCATGCTGTTTCATCACCTAGAACTTGAGGAGGTTTGCTAGGGCTTACTGGCTTCCAGCCTAAAAGAGAAAACGCTAGCCTCAGATTCAGGGAGAGATCCTGACTCAGAGAATAGGCTGAGAATAATAGAGGACACCAGTGCCCATTTCTAGCCTTGGTACTTAGACACAGACATAAGACACACTCATCCACACATGTATGCATGCATCAAACAAACAAACAAACAAGCAAGCAAAAAAGTTTTTTTTAACCAAAAAGCTAAACCCTAAACACTTTCTTTATAAGATATACAATATAGCGTGTGATGTTTGTGGTCTGTGAGAGAGTTCCGTTTTCCTACCCTCTGTCTGGAGGAAGTCTTTATAGTTCATAAGGCCTTCTGTCCCGTATTATTCCTTTACCCATCTGGGTCCTTGGCTCATCACAGCTCTACCTGAATGCCCACTGATTCATCAGCTGTGTTGTAGAGTTAGACTCGATGATGTTGCAAATGCCGGGAGCTGAATCCTGTTATTATCCTGCCCTGTCCAGCCAGACAGACCATTCCAGTTCCAGGGGTTCCTGCATGCACAGTGTTATTAAGAGCTCACTGATCCGGTCTGTACTAGGCTGTGTAGCCCCCAGGGAAGGCATAAGACCTGGACCACCTCCCAGGAATCCAAGGATAACTCTGACCACCTATCTTGTGGCAGTTTATTCTGTCACCTATGCAGGGTCAAAAGCCTTGACTTGTATCTGGTTCCAAGGCCCTCTCCAGGGGGCCTAGCTCATAGCCAGTGAGCAAGAGACAGAGTGGAGAATGAGTGGCACTCTGTGTCCCTCTTTTCTAGTTAGAATAGTCACATTTGGGAGCAATTCTGTATGGCTTTCTGTTCTGACTCAACCTACTATGAACCAGGTGGTCTTTGGCCAGTCCCTACCTGCCTCAGTTACCTCTTTTGTACAGTGAGGACAAAAATGGTTTCTGGGTTGTGGTGCTGTCTTGCAGATTATTGTCACGCAGGGTCTGGCCTGTGATAAATGCTTTGTAAATTGGTGTTTATTTCTTTCCACATTGCAGGAGCATTTATGAGGTTTTTTTTTTTTTTAAGTAAGTATAGTCTTATAGAGGGGGAATGACTTGCAAGCCAGCAGTCTTTGAAGGACAAAATATGGAAGACTTGCTTTCAAAGGCCAGCTGTGTAGGCGGGAGTTATAGAGGTAGCATGTGCTGGCTCTCGGCCTAGAGGCCAGTTCAGGAATCCAGGATCCAAGGTTCCTGTCACATCATCTCTCCAGGGCTCACAGAGAATTCAGGAAGCATAATGGCCACACTGGGGATGGATTGGGCGTGGGATGCCCTTAGTTGTCCAGTGGGCCTGGACATTGTATAAGATACATAAAAGCTACCCAGAAGAAGAGAGGATGGCCTCCAGCTGAGCTCTCTTAGCTGCTTCTCCAGTGCTCTGTGTCTCCTGGCTCTCTCTCTCTCTCTCTCTCTCTCTCTCTCTCTCTCTCTCTCTCTCTCTCTCTCTCTCTC
>NW_021605455.1:624270-644965 GCF_004785775.1 Grammomys surdaster | reverse complement strand
TCTCCCTCTCTCCCTCTCTCCCTCTCTCCCTCTCTCCCTCTCTCCCTGCCCATTAGCAACCTGCCTGCTGCTACCATGGAGTTCCCTGCTGGCTGTTCCCTGCTTTCTGGAAACGCAGTAGCACGCTCCCAGAGATGAACTGTATGTCTGTGAGCTCAGTTCTGGCTCCCAGTGTCCACAGGGAGGGTTATGTTAGGTTCTGGTTTCTCTAGAGCAACAACACCCACTCAGCAGTGCTGAGCCAGAGGACATGAAGGAGAATGTAAGGGGTTGGGGGAAACACCCTTGAATATTCTTTTCAGATACCCAGAAGGAGCAAACATCCTGTCCCAGGACAGAACTTGAGCAGACTGCCTTCCATGGTGGCTTTCTTCTGACCAAGCTAGCCCAGTGCCTCCAAGTGACAGCTCTTCCAGCCACTCTGTGAAGAAAAAAAGCCACCCACTTTCATCTCTGGGCAATGAGTTTTCTGTATATTTCTGTATAGACTGTCAGGCGAGTGTCACTTCCAACTTGTTCTAGATTTATTTTCAAGGTCTTAGGGACACATTTGTTTTTATGCTCACAGGTGACCCCTTTTTACTCTCTCGCTGGACTCTGTCATACTTGGACACCTGGAGGTCCAGGCCTGCAACATGTGGGTGAGGGGAGCCTTGTGGGTGATGGCTGTGGACAGTGTGGAGGTATCAAGGGGGTCCCAGGTCTATGCAAGCTGTAGGTTGACTGTGGTCTGAATGGACTAATACTCCTTCACACCAGCAGACAAAGTATGAAAACGTAGGCCAGAGTTGACCGATCTTCTGAAAAGCCAGAAATGTGGATATTTGCACAAGGTCTTTTGATTTATAAATATTCACTCAAATATTTTTTGAGCACTCAGCC
This sequence comes from Grammomys surdaster, assembly GCF_004785775.1. Taxonomy (NCBI): domain Eukaryota; kingdom Metazoa; phylum Chordata; class Mammalia; order Rodentia; family Muridae; genus Grammomys; species Grammomys surdaster. The sequence continues at coordinate 644,083 of NW_021605455.1, read as the reverse complement.
AGATAAAACACACTGTAGTCCATGTGTGGCCAAGAGCTGCAGGTGGCTTTGTTTTGTGGCTGCTCTTGTATGCTTGATGAATTTGCCATCTGAGCAGTGGTGTGTATAGCAGTTTAAGTGAGAATGTCCCCCATAACCTCCATCATATGAAACCATGGTCCCGGTTGGAAGAGCTGTTTGGGAAGGCTGAGGAAGTATGGCATTAGAGGAGGGTTTTGAGAGAAAAAAAACAACAACAACAACAAAACAAAAACCTCACAATTTCTAGTTTGTTCACTTTGGGTCCTGCTTCAGCTCACCATGTGAGCTCTTGTCTCCCTCCATCCAGCCACTTCGGCCGCCATGCTTGACACCTGCTCATCATGGTGATGGGTTCTTTCCCTTCTGGAACAGTAAGCCCTAATAAGCCCTTTCTTCTAGAAGTTGCTTTGGTCAAGGTTTTTTATCACAGCAATAGAAAAGACAATGTGTACCTGTGCAGAGGTCAGTGGGCCCAGTGAGCCATTGTGAGCCAAGGGTCCTGGTGACTTCTAAAAGGACAGCTTGAGGAGAGGGAAATGGGTACTGTTCTTGGCTCTGCCTTCAGTGCGGTCTCTTGATGCTGAAGACCAGCGGGCCCTCCTGTGTGTTGTAGCCCTACTGAGACTCGGGCCGGAACCACTGCTCCTTCTGGGCTCTGGTTCAAGATGTTGCAGAGACAAAGAGAGCTGGCTGGGGGCTGTGCTTACCCAAGGAGGGACACTGGAGAGGGAGTGTTACTTGAGGAGGGACTGGGCACTGGGGCCAGAGCACTTAGAGCTTTCAGGCCTTAACCTGAAGTGCCCTGCTGGGTTCACAGCAGGACACATTTGGTCTCCCCCTTAATACACTCTTGGATAGTCTTTTTCTTAGAGAGTAAATACAGAGGCTTTTGAAGAGAGTCAGTGGTAGGTGCCCAGCCTTCTACCTGGAGTGCAGGGAGGAAGGAGACTGGGTCTCCTTGAGTCTGAGCAGCATGACAGAACTGAGGGCACCCCAGATTTGTAACCCAGCAGAGGATCAGACTTAAGGTTCAGTCAGGGAATGGGCAATTTAAAACCTTAAGGTGAGACCTTAAGGAGCGCTCCCTGGCAGCAGTAGCCAAGGAGAGCTTCATGGAGGGCTTCATGGAGGAGGCATTCCTGGAAACATTCCCCAAACACAAGGGTGTTTCAAAGAGGCAGAGGTAAGAGAGAATGCAGAAGCAGAGTGAGGGAGAGCAGAGATGGCCACGAGGTCCAGCAATAAATGCAGGCTTGCTGTGTACCTGGGTGTGCTGAGCCCCTCTCTCATGTAGCATTGTGCTTCATCTTTGTGGCTCCTTATGAGGTAAGTGTTCATCAGCGTGGTTTACAGACAAGCAGACAGGCTAGGGATAGCCTAGAGTTATGCAGTAGGCATTGAGCTAGCCAGTGGTATGATCATATCCTATACCCTTTCTATTCTCCCATCTGGAGAGCAGAGGCGGTGAGGAAACCACCTGACTCCAACCCAGAGTGTGGTTCACTTGGCTGGCTAGTGACCCTGTGCAGCTTTGGTCAGTTGTGCCTGACCTTCATGTCCCCTGGCACCTGTAGGACACAGTGCTCAACAAGTTTCCAGGACTCCTTAGTGATAATACATTGTCTTGAGGAGGCTCTGGAACATTATAGGAAGAAGTCAAGCCATGGATTGAGAGGAAGATATTGAACAAGAGGATCCCAGCATTCTGTGTTTGACATTCTAGAAGCTGGAGGGCACTGGGCAGAACTGGATCTCAGTGGCCATAGGCAGGAGAACTAAGGAAGCTGGTCCCGAAGCCCACGCTAGGGAGTGTGGGGGGCCTGAACTTGGGATGGAGACAAATAGAAAATACAGCAGCACCTCAAAGATCTTGCCATCTTGTCAAGGCAAGATAAAGACCCATAAATATTTCAAGCACAGTCAGGGGCTGAGTAACAGGATCGGGGAGGATAAGAAGGTGTCAGAGGCATTGTGTGCTTTGAGCCAAGGGAGGTGGTCAATGTCAGACACAAGTGGAGGCCCCTGTGGTCCTCAAGAATTTGAAGAGAAGGCAGACCTGTATATAGAGTAGGGATATCCAGAAATAATACAGAAATAATACAGGGACTATCCCTACAGAGTCTGCCTGAGTGCAGTCCCCTGCCCCAGTTGTCCTGGACCCAGCTGCTGCTCTGATGTTTCTCTCTTGAGAAACACACTTGGAGGCTTGGACTGGAAGAAGGATGCCATGACAGATCACCTAGCACCTCTCCTAGTTCCTCCCTACCTTGACCTTTCAGGACTGATGGCAGCTGCATAGACCAGCTACCCTCGGAGGCCACAGCTCAGGTCCTGCGTTCTGCCACCTATGCCCTGCCTTCTCATGGGAGCCAGCCTTGCTCCCAGTCTGAGCTGACGCTGCTCTCAGGATGGAGCAGTGAACAAAAGGGACTCTGTCCAGAGTTCACTCACATAGTAGGGCTACATATAGGATGATCACAGAATAGGGCTACATGTAGGATGATCACAGAGTAGGGCTACATGGAGGATGACTTAAAGTAGTCTCCTATAGAATGGTCCCCATCCTCTCATTCCCACTAGGTGCTAATGATGGTAACCCAGATCTATACTTTGGGGATTGGGGGTTGTCACAAAGGCTGGCCATCATCAGGAGATGAGGAGCTGATTCTGATGGATGAATTGTGAGTGTCTAGGCTGACTAGAGCGAAAGGCATCTGTGTATCCTCCGCCAAGTGGTTTCACCTGCAGGTTTTGATCCCTTCATCCGCACAGGGTGAGGCTGCATTCTCATAGTGCCACAGGAGCCGTGCATCCTGGATTTTAGGAAAAAGCACAGTGTGGAGGTAGTAGCCAGGTTCCCCCAGGAGATAGTCACCTCAGCCTATTGAGGTCCTACTCTGTGCAAGCTCTCCCTGCTCACTGCATGGACCCTAAAAGGAGAGCTCACATCTTGTGACTATCTAGCCAAAAGGTCAGGATGGAGCCTCCAGCCATTCCACTCTGCCAGGAGGTGCAGGATATCTGAGTAGGTGGGAGTGATAGGTCACTTCTCTGATCTTGGGTGGTCTAAGGGTAGTCCTCTGCCACCACCAGCAGTCACCCTGAGAGCTGGCTAGAAACATAGACTCCCACAAGACATGCTGGTGCGTGTCCATAATCCCAGCATTTGGGAGACAGAGGCAAGAGGATCGGGAGTTCAAGACCAGCCTGCGGTATGTAGTGAGTCTGTTTCAAGGAAAAACAGCCTCAGAATTTGCACTCTAGCTCTACTGCGTCAGGGTCTTATAACAAGATGGTGGGGACTCTGTGCCCATTGAGTTTGGGGCGGGGAGCACCATACCTGTCTGCCAGGCTTCTTCTCTTTTGTCCTGCCCACCCGCAGAAACAGATCATTGTGGGCAAGTGCAACAAAAGTTCTAGAAGCAGAAATACTGCTTCAAGCACACGATACACAGATGCCCACATTCTCTGATTCTGTGATCATGGCACCAGGCTTTTGTTTTATAACAGACCAGCAATTCTGAATCACACCCTATCCAGTGTTAGGGTAACAAAGGGTTAAAGTGGGGTTGGTAAAGTGGAGGGAGTCCCCATTCAGAGGATGATGGATGTCCTACCTCCTGCTGTAGTAAATGTCACTGGTTTTCAAGTCCCACCTCCACTGCTATGTTTCTGACCTTTCACACTTCACAGGGGTTGGGAACCTGCTGTTTCTGTTCACAGAGGCCTCTACTGAACCGTCCTGTGTGTCTCTGGCACACATGAATCTATTGAGTCATCAGGCCGGCACTGACTGTAGCAACCAGACAATGGGGATGAAGAATTGATTGCCTGGGAAATCGTATTTTCTACAGAGTCATCTGTGAGGGGTTAGAGAACAGACCAGATGAGATGGCCTGGCAGGGAAAAGGTTCCCATAGCTTCTTCTGGACAACTCTGGGCATCTTCCCTCCCAGGCAGCCCAGTCTCTCTCTCCATAGGCTTTCCATATATCACACTGGCCTAGGTCTCCCCGGCAAGTCACAAAGGAGAACTATCGTCCTAACTGTATTCTGGGTGAAGCGATTCTAGCTGGCTCTGTGTGGTAGGGGATCTTAGGAACCAATGACAACAGCCATCATGTGTGTAACAAGGTCACCGGGAACAAACTGCAGGTAGGGAACACAAGGGCATTGTGCTCTGTATTACCAGGCCTCCTAGGAAGTGGTGCGGGCAAAGTTGGGATGAAGTCTTGGGTAGATGTGATGATTGTTAGTAACAAAAATAGACCAGTGTGTCCTTGTTGGGTCCCCTGTCTTCAAAGCTCAGATATTACCCTGACATAGAGTTGACATCCTTCTGGGATCAAGCACAGACTGGAGATCACCAACTTCTGAGCCCTGGAGCATCTAGCAACCCCTCCCCACTCACTTCTAGGGTCCCTTGCAGCTTCCCTGGCTTCCCTTGCAGCTTGCCTGGGATCCAAGGGGAGCTAAGTCCTTCGATGTTGCTCAAGCCAAAAACTGAGCCAGGAAAGTAGACTTTGAGATCCCCATAGCTTCTTGTGTGAGGTCCAACAACTCTGCTTGAGTGGGTTAGATGCTGAAGAGGTTAGGGAATGAGCTTGAGGAAGTTAGGGGGCTAAAATGATGGATTCCTCAGGGCTAGAATGACAGGTTTCCCAGCAGTCAAGCCTCCTGACCTGTAGGTCACCTAGCTCATCCCTGAGGAGGGAGGGGAGGAGGACTGCCTCTAATGCCTGTCTGTTCTTAAAAGGATTGGCTAAATTTACAGCACCTAATGCCTTTTGTCTCTGAGCAGGTGGTGGATGGAAGGATAATGAAGGGTGGAGACTCTATCTTATTGTTTCTAGGCCCATAGGGTGCCCTGTGATGTGAGTGTTAACTTTTCCTCTAGGCCTGTAGCCTGTGAGCCTCTGACTCAGAGCCAGGTAGGACCAGAGGGAGGAGGAAAGATAGGTACCTCAGCAGAAACACCTGTGCTTGGCGCTGGTTTTCTATGGAAGCTGCAGACAGCATTGGGCAAAACAAGAGATTGGGTTGTGAGGGTCTGAAGGAGGGGACGGCAGTGTAGGAAGGGTATCTTTACATCTCTAATCTTAAGCAGTCAGGCACTGAGGCTGTCGCTGCAGCATGAGTATGGCTCATGGAATGTGGTCTCAGCACACAGGCAGGGCTGTCTCTTCTCCCGGACAGACAGGTGTGCCCTTCATTCTCTCTGGGAATTGCAAGGGCCCCTAACACCTACTTCACACTATGTCAACTTCAGCCCATCCTTGCCTGCAGTCTTAGGGTAACCCCCTCCCATTGATTGCCTTTACAGCAAAATGCAGCTTCAGAGCCTTTCCTCCTACTGGCTTTTTGGTCCTCTCCTCATCCATCACCTGGTAGGCAATAGAGGCAGGACAAGGTCCCAGGGACTCACTGCAGAGACCAGCTCCTGGGATGGGCATCTCTTCGTGTTCTGTGCCTGAGTGACTGAGTTGGGTGCCCTTGGTTCTCTTCCAGGCTCTCTTCTTTTTCCTTCTTGCCTGGTCCTGGCCTTCTTGTTCACTTTGACTTCCTGTGAAGACCAGAACCCTCCTCCTCTGTGGCTCCCAGCCCAGCCTGCTACCCAGCTACATAAGGTGTTTCCATCTCCCCTCATTGTGACTTAGACGCTGAATTAGGAGCGAAAGCAGCAAAAGTCACGCCTACTGTGGTGGGAGCATCCTTCTTGCCTTGTAGATGTGGGGGACCTGCAGGTACATGCCACAAAGGATGGAACACAGCAGAATAAACTTATTTGCACACCAACATTCATAGCCGATTCTCCACAGCCAGATGTGAGAACAACCCACAGGCCAGTTAATGGAATAGTAGATGGCCAGAGTAGATACACACAATATATTATTGTAATAGAGCATCTCACCAGCTATAAAAGGGCACGAGGGTCTGCCATGTGGTAGCATGATTGACCCTTGAATGCACTGTGAAATAAAGCAATTATAGAAATATTGTATGACTCCACATAAACAAAGTACCAAGAGTAAATAAGTCATAGAGCCAGAAGGAAGGTAAGGTTAACCAGGGCCCGGGACTGGGCCTGGGGAAATATTAGTGTGCAGTGGATGAAGGGTTTCAGTTTGGGCTAATGAAAAGTTTCAGAAATGGAAATGGGTAGTAGTCATAGTTATATAACATTATGGCCATACTTAAAGCTATTGAGTTTATATTTGAAAAAAATATTCATGTATATTTTAAACACAGTGGACAAATAGTTGATGGGTGGGTTATAGGAGAATGCAGCCTGAGAGAAGGGAGAAGGGCCTGCCTGGCATCTGCCTGGGATTTGGTTGCTTTGGAGGTGAGTTTCCCAGGAGTGACTGCTCTAGAAGACAAGGATAGTACCTCTGTAAACTGTGTTCCCGAGGAAAGAGGACAAGACAGGCTGCAAGGGAGGCTACTGCGCGTCTTCTCACTACTGTAAGCAACTGGGGCCCAATCTGCTCAGGCCCACTGAATGATCACCAAGCTGCCACCTTGGGATTGTCATCAAAGACCAAAAGGTAGAACTCCATCCCTGTAGATGTCCCTGTGAGGTGCTGGACCCTTCCTCTTCCAGATCACGGGGCTCAGGTGGATCCTGTAGGTGTCTACTGTCTGAACAGCCCCAAGCAGGTGCTTGATGTCAGGTGCTGTCAGCTGTGCCTGGAGCAGATTGGACAACAGCACCTAGAATAGTAGGGGCCAAAAAGAACATGTAGATAAATAGGTGTCCAGTAGAGGGGCCATGGAATAGTCCCTTTTTCCCCGCTGAGTACTAAAATATTGCAGGATCCAACTGAATCATGATTCTTTGCCTTACCTCAGTGAGCCATGGTAGGATCATTGCCATGTCTGGTTTCCTCATAGGACATATGTCCGTGAGACTCATGTGCCTAGAGAACCCAGTAGAAGGGGCCATAGGCTGCCACAGCAGGCAACCCTACTCTCCATTCTGGGGACTCCATGTCAAGTTCATGCAGAGGCCCAGTACTGCATGTACCTAGAAGCTCTGGCTAAGATCTGAGGTCTTCAAGGAACAGTGGACACAGCATTAGATATGGACTATGTCAGCAGGTGTCTCTGCTGCAGTCCCCTCTGGATGTCGGCCCTTTCGTTGCCCTTCAGCTCAGGCTTCCTGCACAGGGGCAGGCCTTGAACTTGAGCACATCACCCTCCCCAGGCTGTACCCAGGCAGGGAGTAAAACGCACATTTGCATATATCACTCCTAGAATCAACTGCTCAATGGAAGGGTAGGGAGATAGAAAACTGAGACATGTCCTGAGGACCCACACAAGCTACCTGCACGTAAGAGGAAGAGGGGCAGGTTATGGGGTTATAGACAGTCATAGCAACCCCTGTGAACATAGGTATGTTACTTAGCCTCTCTGAGACCATCTTTTCCTTTCTCAGTAGTCTGATGATGTGAATTCATAGCTATAGGAAGATGGCGTGCGTGGGGAGGGGCATCTATGCTGAGAAGGCTGCTTCAGCCTGTGGTACAGGTGAAGTAAACATTCACATTGCTATTATTAGGAATCTCATAGTCATGCCTGAAGCCATGGCTGCATGACCCCTTTGCCTGCTAGACCACCGTGAAGCCAGAAGTTAGAGAGACCCCAGTGGGTGTCTAGGTTTTTGCTGTAGAATTCCATAAGTGGAAGAGGGTCTAGGTTTGGAAAGTAGGGACTGAAAAAGTGCCAGTAGCAGGAAAGCACCCTCCCCACACCCTGATCCTCCTCCCTCCCCCACCCCCCCACCTCCAGCAGCCGCCATCTTTATACATCTATGTGTAGAATTACCGCCCCCTTTGGGTCTTGCAGCAGTGCCTTCTGTTATCCCACAGTTCTGTAAGTCAGAGCCTGCCACCCAGCAGGTCTCACTCACTCTCTCCGGTCCACACTCATGGTCTCAGTGCTTCTGTACTACCGCTGAACACTCCACTGCTTCTTGGTTATTAGCAAATGCTGGTGATCCAGAAGAGTGCTCGGGAATGTCAGCGTCGCCTCCAGTCCTCCCGTTGAGTGCTCAGGGCCCCGCTCTCCTACCCTGAGCATCTTCACATGGCCTGTGAGGCGCCTGCCTTTGCTCTTCAGACATGCTTTGTCATTTTGCAAAAGGGCTGGTCTGGAGAAAGTCCACGTAGTTGTGTTGATAAAATGTGCTGATTGCTCAGTTGCATGGGACTTTCCTCAGGGGGAATCACAGGTCCCCAGGTGAGAAAAGAGACATAAGACAAGCTTTAATATCCTTTACCATCAAGCCCAGAGGACCCCTGTCCATGCAAGGAAGGGCTGGGGACCCTGGAAGGGAGGAGGGTTTTGGCTTTTCAGATATGGATGAATTGTGACTATTGGGGACAGAGGGCAGTGGGTAGGTTTGTGCTCTTAGAGACCAGGGTGACAATTTCGTTGGAAGAATCTGGAGCTAATCCCAGGTAGAACTGGTCATGTCTGTCAGGTTAAAGAGTGGGCCAGAGGGCTTCCGGGATGCTCACACTCTTCTGGAGAGCAGCACATGTGGCCCAGCCACAGTCACATGGTAACCTGCCAAGTTCTATCATCCTGTCAGGAAAAGGCAAACCACCACCCCCCCTTCCTATAGACTAATATAGTACATGTCCACAGCAAGGTTATAGAACTCTGCTGATAACCTGAGACCCACAGACCACAGCTATATATGTGACAGTCTAATGGCCAGAGGGGAAGAGACTCTATAGGAAGCATTTTTTGAAGGGATTGTCCCTCTTAAGGGTGTTTCTATCTGGGATGTCCAATTCTACAATCGGGGAGGGGGACCTTCTATTTTGCTCTGTGTGGATTTAATGTCAGGATTTTAAGTCAAGTTAGACAGTAGGGCTCAGGTACTGGTCTAGATTTACCATCCATTCTCCCAGGCAGTAAGCGCTAACCCAGGCACCACACAAGTCAGCGTGCTAGGCAATTAGATAAGTTACCTGTTCCTCCTCTGGCCTCAGTTTCCCTCTCATCATAGCCGGGACTCAGCATATTCTTTATGCTAACAGCTGATATTTCACTAATGTTTCTGGCGATTGGGAGACCAGATTGCTTCTAAGAGGGAAGAGTATTTCTCTAGTGGGGCATTGTCCTGGCTCCAGCAGCATCTCACGGAGGCTGTCTGTCTGTCCTCTTCCCCAGCAGCCAGCCCTGGTCCCTGAGCCGGAGGAATGGAGAACTCCTCGGCAGCATCGGCCTCCTCTGAGGCAGGAAGCAGCCGCTCCCAGGAGATCGAGGAGCTGGAGCGCTTCATTGACAGCTACGTGCTGGAGTACCAGGTGCAGGGGCTGCTGACCGACAAGACAGAGGGTGACGGCGAGAGCCAGAGGACACAGTCCCATATCTCCCAGGTGAACACTGGCCCAGGCCCAGGGGCTTAGCGAACTCAAAGGTGCCATACTAGAGACCTTAATTCTGACTATGTGTTAACCATTTCTCCTCACTCTGCTGCAGTGTGCTGATCTCACCTGACACAGCATCCAGCATCCTGGAGGAGGGGTTTAGAGACCCATCCAGGAAGCTTTTACCTCTGCTGAGTACCCTTGACCTGGGACCCATCTCTGTGACCCAACCAGATCACTGTCTCTTAGCGTACATTGATTAGCCACTACCATTTGCCGGGTCCTATTCTGTGTTTTCTATAAGCTTCTGCTCTACAGCAGCTCTGGAGATCATGGTGGGAGCTACCCATGATGCATGTCTTTGGAGAACTGTGACTTGTGACTTTCTCTGACTTCAACTGCAGACAGCTGCTGGGAGCCTAAGAAATGTGTCTTCTGTATTGCTCTACCGGATGCTGTGTGCCTTTGCACATAGACGCATGAGGCATTCGGAGAAAAACCTCAGGGTCAGCCTGTCTCAACTTGGCCTTGCAGGGGAGGTGATCTTACCTGGAAAACTGGGCTGCAATGGCTTTAGCATCCTGTCATCACATAACATCTTTGCCCAACACAGTACATCCCCAGTAGATTCTTCTGAGAGTTGCTTCCAGATTTGTTTCTAAGATGCCTGTTTTATCTTGGGTAAAGCTCCCAATATCAGACACTGTTTTCTTTTCTCTTTTCTTTCTTGAAGACAGGGTTTTTCTGTGTAGCCTTGACTGTCCTGGAACTCACTCTGTAGATCAGGTTGGCCTAGAACTCACAGAGATCCACTTGCCTCTGCCTCCCCAGTGCTCAATTTAAAGATGGCGTAGAATTCACAGAGATCCACCTGCCTCTGCCTCCCCAGTGCTCGAACTAAAGGTGTGTGCTACCACTGGCCAGAGAGGTTCATTTGTCTTTTCTGTCAAATGATATTAACCTGCTGCCTCAGGGAAGCTGAAATGTCAAGGAAGACAAGGACAGGTGCTGCCAAATCCAGAGGTGAGGAAGGGTCTTCTCTCCTGTCCAGGGTCAGCATACCTGGGGCACCTCTTAGAGCATCTCCCTTCAAGCCTGGGTAGTCAAGTAAAGAATAAGCTACTTGGATCCCTGCCTTAGAAAAAAACCAAATGTCACCACCTAGCTCACTGCCCAGTAAGAAGAAAAATCTAGTCTTCCAGTGTCTTAGTCAGGATTTGTATCCCTGCACAAAACATCTTGACCAAGAAGCAAGTTGGGGAGGAAAGGGTTTATTCAGCTTACACTTCCACATTGCTGTTCATCACCCAAGGAAGTCAGGACTGGAACTCACACAGGATAGGAGCTTGGAGGCAGGAGTGGATGCAGAGGCCATGGAGGGGTGCTGCTTACTGGCTTGCTTCCCCTGGCTTGCTCAGCTTGCTTTCTTATAGAACCCAGGACTACTAGCCCAGGGATGGCACCACCTACAAGAGGCTTTCCCACCCTTGATCACTAATTGAGAAAATACCTTACAGCTAGATCTCATGGAGGCATTTCCTCAAGGGAGGCTCCTTTCTCTGTGACAACTCCAGCTTGTGTCAAGTTGACACAAAACCAGCCAGTAGAATGAAGTGCAGACCAGGAGTCAGCCTGGAACATTGGGGTTTTTTTTCTTCAAATTTTTCTCCTTCCTCTTCTTTTAAAAATGTATTTTATATTTTATGTTTATGAGTACACTGTAGACACACCAGAAGAGGACATCAGACCCTATTACAGATGATCGAGGGCCACCATGTGATTGCTGGGAGTCGAACTCAGGACTTGTGGAAGAGCAGTCAGTGCTCTTAACCTTTGAGCCATCTCTCCAGCCCAGCCTGGGGCATCCTTGAGTAGCAGGAGTCCCCTATACCATCCCACTGGATGCTGGGGGCAATTTTCCTAAGTGTCCTTGATGTTCTAAAGCCACAAGTGTGTGAGCTCATAAGCACCTGTCCTCTGAGGGACCGGGAGATCCTGGTATTGGGAATGAGTCAAAGCCCCACCTTCGTGGAACTTCTACTCCAGTGCTGTGACCATCTCAGCTAGGAAGGCTAACACAAGCAACTGAGGAGCCAGCAGCCAGGGCTCATTTGTTTATTTTTATTTGTTGAAGCAAAGTTGGAGGGTTTTTGTTTTGGTTTGCTTTTTTATATCAGGTGGTTTAGTAGATTTAAGTGCAAGCACTAAGGGAGCCAGAGCGTGCCCTTAAAGGGACAGAATACACCCAATGCATCTCTTCTCAAGAGAGTTGCTAGTATGGAAAAATTAAAGGATTGTCAGGGTAAGGTCAGTAAAACATAGAGAAGGGGATCAGAGAGTGGTAAGGAGCTTGCGTACCAAAGGTGGGCCCAGAAGAAGAGCCAAGACCCAAATGTAAGAGGAAGAGGCTCGCGTTAAGGTTGAGAAGGGAACCATGTGAACAGGAGACACAGGGCTGAGCCTGAGTCCGGGACCCATGGATAGATGGGAGAGGAGGTGGAGCCAGGAGAGCTAGCTGGAAGGAAGCCAGGGCAGATGAGATGCCAGGATCCTGGGAAAAGGGTTTAGGAAGTGGGGGGAGGGGCGGGTAACTTTAGGGACTGCTGCTGGGACATGGAAGGGGACAGTGTCCCTGATGGAGCAACTGAGTCACTAGTGGGGAGGTCCCAGCAGAGAGGTGGATGAGGGCAGCAGCAGGAGACAAGTCAGGCTTGTTCCCGCCACTAGGAGCTCAACTGAAGGGGATGGTGATGTGGCGGCATTGCCGAGATGAGGGCCAAAGGAGTGTAGCCGGGATGGTTATAAGGTCCAGGGAATGGTCCAGGGTGAGCGGAGTGAGCAGAGGACACTGGATCTGCCCACCTCCCAGTGCCCACCCTGCCTCCACATGTGCTCATGCCACATTGCTGTGGGGGACTTCCAGTGACTTCTACCACAGGGCTTCAGCAGAGTTAGGAAGATGGTCTCAGCCAAGGTTGAAAAACAGTGGTGGGAAATCAGAAGGAAGACCAGGGAATGAGGATGGTGATGTAATCAGATCCCCAGGCAAGGGAGGGTGAAGTGGGCACCAAGGCAGGTAATAAATGTGCTAATGCAGGGGTTCTCATCCTGGGGGGTCGAGACCCCCTTCAGTGTCAACTGTCCTTTTCAGAGGGGTCGCCTAAGACCATCAGAAAACACATATATTTACATTATGACTCATAACAGTAGCAAAATTACAGTTATGAAGTAGAGGAGAGATCATTTTATGGTGGTGGGGGGGGTCACCACAACATGAGGAGCTGTTTTAAAGGGTCTGAGCATCAGGACCCTTCTGAGAACCACTTCTCTAATGGATTGGAGGCCCTAGGGACTGAAGCTTTGCTGGGGTTCTGACACTAGAGAGAGTGGGCCGGAAGTCTCAAAGAGGTGTCAGGGAGTAAAATGTTTGAAGTCAAAGATGGAGGGGGTGCAAGAATTGAGAGGAAGGGGATGAAGTGAGCCCAAGGGGGTGTGTGGGGTGAGGGAGAAGCCAGCACAGAGGCGTACAGCCCAGGATACTGGGACAGACTCTAGGATCTCCAAATGCTCATGAAAGGATGTGTGTGTGTGTGTGTGTGTGTGTGTGTGTGTGTGTGTGTCTGCCGTCCAGGAGGAATACAGTAATATGACAATGGGGAGTGACCTGCCGATCTATAAAGGACTTCAAGATGGCAGGAGTGTGTCTGAGGGCGTGAATTGATTTGTACTATTTCAGTTCTTAAACTACTTTGTTGCCGAATTAGCAATATCATGACCTGGATGAGAAAGAGGAAGTGGGAAGCCTGAATCAGAAAATTCCCAAGGAAATGTAATCCATTCGGGTTGTCTGGGGCAATTCCTTAGTTACTGTCACTTCATTGTGATGAACTGCCTGATGTCAGACACTTACAAGAAGGCTCAGTGGGTAGAGTGCTTGCCACAAACGTGTAAGGACCTGAACTTACTCCTTAGAAGCAGTGTAAAGATGGACATGGTAACATAGATCTGTAATCCTGGTACTCTTCCAGCTGTGTGACGGGGAGACAAGAGAATCTGTGGAGCTCATGGGTGGGTCAGCCTAGTGCACACAGTGGCTAGCAAGAAAAGAGAAAGCTGAGGGCAAACACTTGAGGCTAACCTCTGATAACCTCGTACATGCACAGGAGTGCGTGCATGTGTGTGTGTGTGTGTATGTGTGCGTGCATACACACTACCTCCACCACCACAGCAATGTGTCCACACTAACACATGTGAATATATACACACACACACACACAGAGAGAGAGAGAGAGAGAGAGAGAGAGAGAGAGAGAGAGAGAGAGAGAGAACTTTTTTTTTTTTAATCTAGAAGAAAAATTTACTTCATGGTTTCAGAGATCTTGGCCCATCATTGAGGGCAGGGTAGGGAAGAACAGACAGCATGAGGGACAGGAGTAGGATTGTAACAGAAAGTGCTAGGGCAAGACACACACACACACACACACACACACACACACACACACGCACCCCACCACCACACCTCCCTCCAAACAGGCCCACGGTGCTGCCACCTCCCAGTAGTCTGTGCAGAATCTGACTCCATCTGTGGACTCGGCTGTTCATTTAATCAGTGTTCTCATGATCTGTCTCTAGAAATGTCCTTACAGACACACCTGGACGTCAGGCTCTTCTGCCTGTTTCTAAATCAAATTGATTAGGGTAGAAATGCTATACCTGGAGACATCCTGAGCTGGTGTCCTTAGGCTAACACCTCAAGCTCTGTGGAACAGACAGAGTGGGGAGAGGGACAGGCAGACAGACAGATGGATGGATGGACAGAGGGAAGGGGATCTGAGCAGGTAGTAGACCGTCCACAGGCTAGCTCTGCACTTCTTCCTGCTGGTAGCTCAGACCGACCTCATTCAGATTTGGACGCCTGAATCTGAGATAGATCAGGCTAGCCAGGCCCCTGGAGGGACTTTCGATGGGTGTTTATGGTTAGCAGTCTGGGGAAAACTGCCACTCCTGACATTAGAGTGCATTCCTTAAACTTTCTGCATGCTCTGAGGTTTTCATGGGAGCTCACGAGCACCTGGCCTGACTTCAGACCATCTGTATGCTACAGAGGAGGGGGGACTTGCCCTGAGTGCCTCTCCCTGTATCCATAACCCCCCCCAGAAGAGAGACAGTGGTGGACAACTTTACTCAGGACCAAGACTAGACCCATCTTCCAGAGACACTTTTAAAAAAATCTCTATTGACACAGCTTTGTAGGGAATAGTTCTGCTAATCCACTTTGCTTGTTTTTTTGTTTAATCTGATGACTGTTTAAAATGGAATTTAAAAAATACAGACATGCAAAGAATGTCTCTGTCTGCCTGTCTGTGGTGTTGTTTTGATATTTCTGAGAGAGAAAATTGTTAAAGTTCTTGGAAACCTTGAGAAAGTTTGAGGGAGTGGAGAATAGTGTTCTCCTATCGATGATGGGTATTTTTGGAATCTGAGCAATAAAGTGGACGCTCGGGAAGAAAATGCCTCCTAATGCTTACACACGTGTGTCCCCTTCCTTATCCCAGAAATACCAGAAAGATGTGGGGGGAAATGGATAGGTTCGTAGATGGATACATGGATGGATCAGTAAGTAGGCAGATGATAGATAGATAGATGATAGCTATAGATGATAGATAGATAGATAGATAGATAGATAGATAGATAGATAGATAGATGATAGATAGATAGATAGATAGATAGATAGATAGATAATTAGGCAGTTTTCAATGTTGTGATGGAAGGCCTAGACTTTTTTCTGTCATGTTTCCGTTGTGATCAGCTGGCTCACTGTTTCTGGTGTGTAGTTGGGGCAGAACAATCTAGCAGAGAACATGGTGAAAGAAAGCTGCACACTTACTGGCAGATAGGAGAAAGAGAGAGACAGAGGAAGAGGCTAGAGACAAAATACACCCTTCAAAGGCATAGCCCCATTTCCTTCAATCAGGTCCTTCCTTCCACTTATCCACTGAAGTGTGGATGGAGCCATTGATTTGATCAGCACCTACAATTACTTTTCCAAAGCCTCACCTTTGAGATTACACTGGAGACCAAGCCTTCCACCATGAGACTTTGGAGGATATCCAAACCACAATATATGAAGGACAGGTAGATTTGAATAATAAATAGATAAATAGATGGATGGATGGATGGATGGATGGATTGATGATGGATGGATGGATGGATGGATTGATGATGGATGGATGGATGACAGACAAATAGGTGGATGGAAGATAACTTCCCTTCCCTTAGATGATGTGATAGTTGGTGTTGTCAACTTGAGAGTCTAGAATCACTTGAGAGACAAGCATCTGGGCATGCCTATGGGGATGTGGGAAAGATATGGAAAAGCCCATCTTGACTGTGGGCAGGACCATTCCCTGGGCAAGAGATTCTAAACTGGACAAAGTAGAGAGAATGAGCCGAGCACTAACAAGTTGACTGCTCTCTGTTCACTACCATGGTGTGATAGGACCAGCTGCTTCACACTCCAGTCACCTGACCTCTCCATCATGACAGACTGTACTCATGAACTGTAAACCAGAACAGACCCTCTCCCGTGAGATGCTCTTACCAGAGTATTTTATCCCAGCAGGAAAAGTAATGGAAGCAAACAAGTAACCATATATGTTTGTAGCATCCCAACCTTCCCTAATGCCACATTTAAAACTCCACTCGTGACCAACATTACTCAGCCTTTTCTCTTGCACAAATATGCCATCCACACATGGAGACACACATTCTATACATAAATTATTAAAATCTGAAGTCTTTTTTTTTAAAAAAAAAAAAAAAAAAGAAAGAAAGAAAGAAAAAGGAAAGGAAAGACTGCTTATTTTCTAATGGATTCTGAGTCCCCAAAGTCACTTCTTAAAAGTTTTCCTTGGGGCTGGAGAGATGGCTCAGAGGTTGAAAGCACTGGCTGCTCTTTCTAAGGACTGGAGTTCAATCCCCACATGGAAGCTCACAAGTACCTGTAACTCCAGCCCCAAGGGACACAGTGCCTTCTTCCAGCTTCTGCAGGCACCATTCATCCATATGTACACAAATGCACATGTGCACAAATGTTCATACACGTAAGATTTTTTTTTAATAAAAAAAAATGTTGTCCTCACTCCATCCTTAGGAGAAGGACTTGGCTTTGATCTGCATGTGGGAAACTGAGTCATAGACTTGGTAAGTGATCAAACCACCCTACCTCACCCTCGAGGCTCAGCCCATCTCACTTTCTTCTTGTTCCCAGCAGTAATGGATAGTGTCAAGTGGCTAAGGCATGGAGAGAGAATTAGGGCTCAATCTCAGTGACCCTCTGTAGGGAAGGTGAGGGTGATGTGGTCGGAAATGCTTGTCACCTCTGTTGTTAGGTGATCAGGGTATAATCCATCAGAACAGTGTTTGCAGACAGGAGCACAGAGACGTTTTAAGAAATGTTGATGACAGGGCCCTACACAGGAGATTCGGTGGAATGAGGAAAAACCTGAGTCTTACCTTATGTGTAGGTCCCTTGTGACTGATATTCCTCTGGAGTTAATACCTCAGGTGTGATGTGGCTGTGTAGTGGGACTATCTTGAACCTACTAGTGATACAGAATGATGCAGAGGCTTTTTAATATTTTAAAGCTTAGGCCTTTTGCTTGGACAGTCTCCCAGCTACTCTAACCTGACTAATACTGGCACAACATCCCACAGCATGGCCAGCTGTACCTCTCTGCTCCACTCTGGTTCTTCCATTCACCTCCATGTTCTGTTCCTTCTCCCAGTGCCCCTCTCTCTACCCAGAAGATCCACTCTCCACTTCCTGCCTAGCCATTGGCCGGCAGCTCTTTATGATGGCCAATCAGATAAAATTCTAGATTGCAGTAGACAGGTAAAGAAGAATGAATCTTTACAAAATATGAGACCATTGATGGGTCACAGAAATAACAATACCAAGATCCTGCCAGCGTTTAGCTTTCTGCAAGTGCAAAATTAACAGTTGAATATACAGTGCCCCAACATGGCTGTCTCCTTTCTCCAAAGCCAGCTCCTTCCTAGTGGGGTCTCTTGGAAGGGCAGAATGTGTGGATGTGGCCAATAGCAGGCACATTTACTGAAGGCACAGTTTCTAGTACACTCTTTCAAATAGGTTAAATTGAGAGCCACAGAACCTGAAGACAGCTTCCCATAATCCTAGAACTCTTTAATGAAGAGGCTCGGGCTGATATGTGGGATAGAGCATTGAGTAGCTTCCTGGCTCCTCCTCAGGAGGCTTTCCTCTTTCCCCTCCACGTTCCCTCTGCTGTTCTGTCTCTCTGTACTCCTGCCCAGCATTCCATCATTCCCTTGCTATTCCGTTTCTGTATGTTTCTCTACCTTGGGATCCGTTTTCACAACTGTCTCAGCTCAGTGGTAGGCCACCCATGACAGGTTTAATGGAATCAAGTTAATAGAAGCAACGTGGCTGAGCATGGAAATTCATTAGATGCTTTTTCCTTATCTTTTCTTTCAATGTCGTGACCGTTTCATGCCTACATATGCATGTCACACAAGAATCAAATAGCAGCAGTAAGCATTCCCTTAGATACAATCTGTCCACAGCCATGCCTCTGGTGAGCTGACTTCCTTGTCCCTTTCGGATGCCCCCTGATAATAAGACTTCCAGAAATAAACCATTTCAAAAATCATACAACACTCACATTTCCCCCAGCCCATGTACCCAAGGCTTCTTTCAGGCTTGTGCGTTCGCTGTGCTGTGACCTGGCTGCCCAGTGGTTTATGGGAGATTCTTTTAGCCCTTCATTTAGTAGTGAGAACCCACTCTACTTGTCCATTTTCTCCCGGAAATGCATGATGCTTTGGTGCAATGGTTGGTTTGTTTTCTTCTGCACAAATAAAAGTGTCTCTTTGGGTAGATGCTGGGTAGTAGAATTAGTTTTAGTGACTCTTGGCAAATTGCTCTCCAGAATGGCTGTTCCACTCTTCTTACTGCCTCCAGGATGTTGGCACATCCTGTCATTTTACTGAGTGCTACGTCTTTTTTCCCCAAGTACTTTAAAATTTATTTCAGTTTTAAAGCAACAGTTGGAAAAACAAAGACAATTGGCAAATGCGGGGTGGCGGTATCCACTATCATTTTGTGACAGGGACTAATAGTAATTGTGAACTTTTCTGGTTCGCCTTTAACAAAGTTGTTCTGCTAGTGTACATGAATTACCTTGTTTGTTAATTTAGCATGATCTCTTCCACATTGTTAGGTGACAGCTTTTAAGATGAAATGTAGTTATTTAGATCTGTTCTTTTCTGCTGCCTCATATTGGCAGAAGAGCACAATATAACTCAAGGTAGCACTTATTTATTCTGGTCTGGTTGTAGGCCCTGAAACAAAGTGATAAACAGAACCAGCAATATCCCTGCCTTGCCAGCTCTTGCTTTCTGGTAGGAAAGATGGGGAAAAAAAACAGAAATAAACCATTTCAAAAATCATGTAACACTCACATTTCCCCCAGCCCGTGTCTCCAAGGCACATGGGGGATAGAAGGCAGGCGTTGATATGAAGCAAGAAGTGGAAGGAGGCCAGGACTGTTGGAAGGAGGCCTCGGAGGGAAAATCTGAAGCTCACGAGAGTGAGGTTACTTAGGAAAGAATACTTCATGCAGTGGGAATGGCCAGAGCTGGGCTCTGGAGTCGGGGTGTAAACCACAGTGAGGCAGAGGGCAAAGGGCAGAGGTCTGGTAGTTGCCTAGCAAGAGGAGATATGTCCAATGAGGTGGGCATCAGGACCTCCTTAAAGGCCTAGAGAGAACTCTTGTCAGTTTGAAACACAGTTTAGTGTACCAGCTCATAGACCTTCATAAAACCTTGTGGGCAATCCTGATTCCCCTAACTTAAGAAATTTGCAGATGATATGATAGTATACTTAAGTGACCCCCAAACTTCCACCAGAGAACTCCTAAACCTGATAAACAACTTCAGCAAAGTGGCTGGTTATAAAATCAACTCAAACAAATCAGTAGCCTTCCTCTACATGAAAGATAAACAGACTGAAAAAGAAATTAGGGAAATGACACCTTTCACAATAGTTGCAAATAATATAAAATACCTTGGTGTGAATCTAACCAAGCAAGTGAAAGACCTGTATGACAAGAACTTCAAGTCTCTGAAGAAAGAAATTGAAGAAGATCTCAGAAGATGGAAAGATCTCCCATGCTCATGAATTGGCAGGATTAATATAATAAAAATGGCCATCTTGCCAAAAGCAATCTACAGATTCAATGCAATCCCCATTAAAATCCCAACTCAATTCTTCACAGAGTTAGAAAAGGAAATTCTCAAATTCATATGGAATAACAAAAAACCCAGGATAGCGAAAACTATTCTCAACAATAAAAGAACTTCTGGAGGAAT
>NW_021605455.1:602674-623870 GCF_004785775.1 Grammomys surdaster | reverse complement strand
AGAAGGAGCAACAAATTACTCAAGGGAGCAAATATGGAGACAAAGTGAGGGACAGAAACTGAAGGAGGGGCCGTTTCAAGACCACTCCACCTGAGTATCTATCCCATGTGCAATCACCAAAGGTAGAGGCTGATGTGGAAGTCAGGAAGTGCATGCTGATAAGAGCCTGATATGGATATCTCCTCAGAGGTCTTCAAGAGTCTGACATACTCAGAGGCAGATGCTCACAACTAGCCATTGAACTGATCATGGGGTTCTCAATAGAGGAGTTAGAGTGAAGACTGAAGGAGCTGAAAGGATTTATGGCACCATGAGGAGAGCAACAATACCAACCAACCACAGCTCCCAGGGTCTAAACCACCAGCCTGGGAGCACATAGGGAGGGATCCAGCGCTTCAGTTGAATATGTAAGAGTGGAGGGCCCTGCTGGGCATAGGTGGAAGAAGAGAATCTTGACCGCATGAAGGCTGGATGCCCCAGGGGGTGGGAATTTTGAGGGTGGGGAGGTGGGAGTGGGGGGGGGTAGATAGAGGTTACATCCACAGAGAAGAAGGAGGAGGGGTGAGGGGATTGGGGGTTCCTGGGTGGGTGGGGGATGGGGTAAGGGGACAACATAGGAAATGTAAATAAAACATCCAATAAAAAAAAAGAAACCTTAAATCAGACAGTCTCTCTCTCTCTCTCTCTCTCTCTCTCTCTCTCTCTCCCTCCCTCCTTCCCTCCCTCCCTCTCTCCCTCCTCCCTCTCTCTCTCTCACACACACACACACACACACACACACATATCTTTTTAAATTTCAAGATAATTTTAAAAGTTCACAAAATTCCAATTATAGTACAAAAAAATCATGCATATACTTTATACCATGATTTCGATTGTTAATACAGCACATTTTACTCTGCCTCCAAATATATAATGTGTAATATATATACATTTATTGCTTTAAAGAAATAATGAGAAGAACAGGCGTGCCCATGCATACATACCAGTTCTCCCTGTGTGATCTGTATAACTGTGTTAGTCTCTTTCATCTCTGTGGCAAAGTGCAAGACGTAAGCAGCTGGAAGATGGAAGTGTTTCCAGAGGACTGTTCCGTAGCTGCTTGGCTCCATGCTTCCAGGCCTGGAGTGAGGGAGAGCATCACAACAGAAGGCGTCACCAGAGGAAGGTTACTGTCTTCCTGGCAGCCAGGAAGCAGAGAGAGAGACAGAGACAGAGACAGAGAGAGAAGACCAGGACAAGGTATCTTCTCATGCTCCACCCCTAGGGAGTCAGTTCCTCTAACAGATCACACCTCTAACAGATACAATGTTATCATTGTAGTGTGAATCTACCAGGCAATTATCCATCAGGTCAGGGCCTCAGAAACCAGTTACCTCTCAGCAAATAGAGCACAGTTGGGGGCCCAGTCTTCAACTCTTGAGTGTTTGAGGAAGACACTTCATATCCAGTCCATAGCAATAGCAAAGCAAACAGAAAAACCAAATCTAGTTAGAACACTGAAACCAAAGCTGTACGTTGCATTTAGAATCAGCCATTTTGTCTGTCTGTCTGTCTATCTATCTATCTATCTACCTATCTATCTATCCTGTCTGTCTGACTATCTAGGCTCTTAGAGCTAATGGCTTTCTATGCCCTTGGCTCAGTCTGTCACTTTTTTGATGATATAATCCTAGACAAGTTGCTTAATCCTACTGTGCCCCAGGCTCCACAGTGCCAAATGAAGAAAATAAAAACGTCTAGTGGGCTTGAGAACCAAATGTTAATGGGCTGACAGGTTTAACAGAAGCCCTGATTTACATGAAAGCATCATTGTTCTTGTGATTAGTCCGTGACTACACATGCTGCATGCTGCGCGTAGCCCTCCAACTGACTCCCTCCCTCTCTTGACTCCTGTGACCTCTACAGGAGTTTTAAATTTTGACTTGGTTTGAACCTGTCTCAGGGCTTTTAGTCAACTTGGAACTATTCCCAGAGTTTATTCCTGGGAATAAACCTCTAGAATAGTTTCTTATGTGGTATTGATGAGTCTCTCCTAACTCCTGTTTTAAAATCTTAATTGTATCATTCAGGTATGGTGGCACATGCTATGACTCCAGCTCTTGGGTGGTGAAGTTAGGAGGATCTGTAGTTTGAGGCCAGTGTTCACTACATGAGCTCTTTAAAAAAAGAACACTTGCCACGTGCTAAGTTCTCACTATGTGCTAATTGGTGGTGGTGGGGGGGGTGTGTATGTGAGAGAGATTTTGTTCCTCTACCAAGTCAACATATGGTTTGAGTGTAAAATATCCTCCACAGAATCCTCCAGTGCTTGAACACTTGGTCCCCAGCTCCTGCTGTGTGGAGGTTATGGGATCATTAGAAGATGGAGACTTGCCAGAGGACGTGGCTCACTGAAGGCTGGCCTGGAGATTTAGTAGCCTGACCTCACTTCCTGTCCACCCTCTGCTTCCTGGTCCTCGGAGATGGGAAGAGCCCCAGTCTTAGCGCCTATACATGCACTCCACTGCGACGGATTGCACACCCTAAAGCTATGAGCTAGAACAAATCCTTCCTCCCCAAGTTGCTTTGTCAGCTATGGTCAGAGTAAAGAGGAAGACAACTAATACTTGGGCCTTGACCCTACTGGTCATCAGCTTCGATATTGGGTGGGGCTAGTCTGAGGAAGCTTTTAACACTGAAAAGTGGGCATATGTATCTTAACTGTCAGCTGTCCTACTCTAAGCCTTGACCCTCCTCTTCCTGTTCCTCTTGCTCCTCCTCTTCCTCCTCCCCTTCCTCTTCCTCCTCTTCCTCCTGCTCCTCCTCTTCCTCCAGTGCTCACTGCCACGTAGACTACCCCATCCTTCCCAAAGTTGCTAAAACAGTGTTGCACATCCTGGGATTCGAATGACCTGGCTGTAACAGCTTTAATTGTGCAGTATCTTTTCATGTGCGGTAAAGAGCAGGGAGTGATGGGACAAACATTGTGAGTTCAGAATACATATTTATATTCCAGTGTCTGTCAAGTCATTAGTCCTACTCATTCCACATTTTTAAATTAAGATATGAATTGCGGTATGTGGAAGGCCTAAAGCCACGGTTGCATACTGATGTGCATTATTCCCACATATACCATTCCCGCACATGTCCTGGCTCTTTCACTGGATGCCCTTTCCCAGAAGGAGGCCACCTCAGTCCCTCAGAGGGGCTTCGTAGTTGGGATGTGCAAGATGTGAGCCCATTTGCCCTGAAGAACAGTTGACCCATGTGCAGGAGTTCAGGCTTGTGACTGAGTGTTTGAGAGGAGGGGGCCTACTCTGCTCTAGAGTCACCCCAACAGATTTAGCTAGGTCTGGGTAGGTGGGGGTGTCTATCCAGAGCTTTCCAGGCAGCATCTCAGAGGGACAAAAGGAAGCAGGCAATTCATGGTGTAACATGAGAAGAAAGAAGATGTTATGATTGGCACCCAGCCATTGGCTGAAGGAGTTTTGGAGGAGAATTCCCCAGGAACAGGGCAGAGGCATGTGTCCCCGTGAACAGGGAGCCTTGTGGAAACAATACCCCAGACTTCTGTGTGGCTAGACCATTCAAATAGGAGTCCGTCAAGTCCAGTGGGTGATCAGGTGATTGTTCATGCTTGGTGCCTCCCTCAGGTGTTAGGGTAATGCTCAGGCAGAACCACTGTCTCTTTCCTACTAGGCCTTGTGTCAGATTCACTGGATCCAATGGTTCGAGAGGCTGCATCTCCGTGCTCCCCTTCCCCTACATGGAGCACCCACTTTCTGCTGCTTGGCCCCAAGCTCTAGATACCATCCGTCATTTCTAACTTTACCATTACTAAGAAACATGGAACCTGACCCTGATCCACCACTCACTGGGCCAGGTCTGCATCCCCAGCCACTCTACTGAGGTGCTGCCTGACTCTGTCCATGGGGAAAATGGTACTGGTGTCCATGGCCTGATATCAATAGTATACATCCAATCCACCCTTTGCCTCTGTTTTGATTCTGCCAAGCTCTGGATCCCTCTTCTTTAGGAAACCCTCAGTGTGTGCTCATGGGCTACCCTTCCCTTCCCAGCCCCTGGGGGATCATGCTCTTCCTCATTTCTGCCTGACACCCCCATCCCTTTCCATACTGCCAGCCGCTGGCAGACAATCTGTTAGGAGTCGCTCAGAAGTGACTCGGTGGATACAACAGAGCTGTCTTGCTAGCCTGGGCCAGCTCACCAGGTGGCAGGCTACCACACAGATAGATATGTGTGGTGTTTCCCTAGCAGGAGCTGCACTCACCTGCAAGACACCACTCTATGGGATGTCACATCCATGCTGTCCAGCCAGTGTCTAGGATTCCTAGAAAGAGAGATGCTAACAGTCACCTTCCTTCTTTGCTGTGTCTTTGCATGGCTCCAGGGATTCTGCTATGGCCAGGATAGTGAAGGAATGACAGACAGATGGACATACAGACACAACCTGGGGTTAGGGGGTCTGGGCTCTCAGATGGAGAAACCTCAGCACCCCCCGAAGTTTACCATGTTTATTATATAGAATTGAATAGAGAGCCAAGATTACTGCTGAACAAAGAGGTGGGATTATTATATACATTACAGTATATAGCTGGACCAAGGGGATGCCTTTAGATAACCATAATAGAGCCACCTCAGTAGGGGAGCAGTGTTCAGGCTGTAAACATCCAGCAGGGGGAGCTATGACTGACACTTTCTGCACACAGAGTCAACACTCACATTAGTCCCCCCAAGGAGGCTTGGCCAGCCCTCTAGGTCTGAGGCTGTTCCCTCGGCTTCACGCCCTACACGCCTGGGGTGTACTGACCTGACAGCCTCAGCTGGACTCCACCCAGGAGAGGAGTTGTGCCAATATGTAAAGCAAAGGCATGCTTTTATAGTGTTTTAAACATTATATACATACACACATTGCATGTGGATATGTGTATGTCTTCCCTGAATGTCTATATGCACATACTTACATGTGTATATGTACTTATTCATAATGTATATCTATGTATGACTTCATATATGTTACTTTTTCCTTTTTTGAAATTATTTTAGACTCATGGGGAATGTGCAGCAGTAGTTCCAGGTGTCCCCAATCACCCAGCTTCCCCTGACATGAGCGTATCCATGACCATGTTGTGATGATCACAATGAAAACATTCGCAGGGATCCATGTCTTTCCTAAGTTCTGAGATCCAGATTTACATTTACTTTGTATGTTACCCTGTTTTATAATCTGTGCTACTTCCTTGAGTTTTCTTTTTCTTTTACTCTCTTGACACTTTTTGGTGACTCCTCTGTGATTTTTGGAGAAAGTCAGTTATCTGGGTTGTCTTGTATTTTTCATGATCACATTAAAACTGGTCACTGAGGGATGAAAATCCTCGAAAGTGTTATTCCCTGCTCAGCATGAAGTATCAGGGGCCCATGCTGCTGCTGTGTGTCACTGTAGTATTGATCTTAGGTGATCAAAGTGGTGGCTGAGGGGCTTCTCCGTTTTTAATTAGTTAATTTTTGGGGAAAAAATACCATTTTCTGAACATATGGAATATAATTCTGGGAACTGGTTATCTGTATAAAAGACCTAAGAGGCTAAATTACTAGAAATTAGTACCTACTTACAGCCCCCCTTTTCTACCTCTTAACATGAGACCCAAGGAAGAAGGTAGTCTTGCTAGTGGCCAGGGTCAAAGCCGTGTGTCCAAGCCTATCTGTTGAAGCCGGAGCAGTGAAGAATGCCCTCTTGGTGCTAGTTATGGCTTTAAAAGTCGAGAGGAAGGATGTCCTGGCTTCTCCCTTCTTCCTGTCTTAGGAGCCCAGCCTGAGTCTAGATCACCCAGGAACCTGGAAGGCGGCCACCTCTGCAGTACAGAGAGACCAGGGATGGGTATGCAGTGGCCCTGGTGCCTTACCATCTCTCCAGAACTGTTCTGTCCAGTGCAGAGTGACTGGCCACACAGAATGACAAGCCACATGTGGCTCCCCCAATATGAAGTATTTACTGAATGGATTTCAAAGCAAAGAATGCTATTCAGAGAATGTTGTCTTGGGGTTTCTGTGGTGGTGACAAAACACCTTATTTGGTATATACTTTCACATTGCAGTCTGTCATCAAACAGGTCGGGCCAGGAACTCAAGGCAGGCGCCTAGAGTCTGAAACTGAAACAGAGGTCATGGAAGAAGGCTGCTACTGGCTTTCTACCCACAGCCTGCTCAGCTTGCTTTCTTACAGTCCAGACCCACCTGCCTGTGGGTCACACTTGCTCACAGTGACCTCAGCCTGTCTATATCAATCACTAATCACGAAAATGACCCACAGACTTGCCTACTGGTCAGTCTAATGGACACAATTTCTCAGTTGAAATCCCATCTTCCCAGATATGTCTAGGTATGTGTCTGGTTGACAGAACCAACCAGCACAAATGTCAAAGAGCTAATTAATGTCCATTTTGTTTCTCTTACTACATAGCCCAAACTTAGGATCCTCCTGCCTCAGCCTCCTTCATGATGGGATTACAAACACGGGTCCAACCTTATTTCTTTTTTTATTATCTATTTAAGTAATAATATTTTGGATGCATTAGATTATGTAACATACATTGTGTAGAGTAATTTTTTTTTTAAATCTGACTTCCAGGAAGTATAGTCAGGTCTATGGCTTATCTTTGTGCCTTTCATTTCATTTCCCTGGAGTACACTCCAACTTGGCCTAGTCTATCTCAGTGGAAGGTCTTTCCTGCCCTAGACATACTGTCCTCAGCCAGTGTGCCTACACTGGTCTGCAGCCCTCCTGCTCAGCTTTAACTGAGGCTGCACTCTTTCTGTTTTGCATGCCACTTAGAGTGGAGGCTAAGGCCAGTGTGAGGTGGAATTGGAGAGGTTGATTAATGTCTAACACTACCTGGTGGCTGATTCACACTCAGCAGGGGGCTGTCTTCCTGCTTTGGTATGTGTGTGCGGTGACAATAGTCCCGGACAGCTTCACAGAGTTGCCCAGCATTGCTGTGACCATTAAATTGATCCAGCATGGGAGAGAACACATGCATTTCAGTGGTGTCCAGTGCAGCTCATGGGGGTTTGTCAATGCTGATCCTTGGCCCTAGCCTTGCAGATGCTAGGTGAATGAAAATGGAGGATGAGCTCCAGGGGCCTCACTATCACAGACTTTGGGGACTCTTGTATAGAAGGTAGTCAGCCACATGTTGGGACATTCCTTAGCTTGCACTAGTCTTCTGATAGCTGTCTGCAGTTTCTCCATGATGCCAAATCTATGGAGTCTTCCCAAGCTGGGTCTTCAAGAGCTACACACACTTTCTGCCTTCTAGCTCTAGCCATGTTCCTTAACGTGGACAGCCAGCACGGCTGGATCCTGGCCAGATGGTCAGAGGTGATACTGATTGTCCAGAGTGACTCAGTGTCATGTTTGGCTGACTTTAGGATGTAGTTGGAACATCATCGTTTTGTGAACTTGGCTTCCCCAGGCATATATACCCAGGGACCACCTTGGACCTATGGGTCACGGCAGTGGGTTTACCATCAAAATGCCAAGTCAGATTTCCTAATGAGTCTGCTGGGAGGCAGGCAGAATGGGGGTGAGCTTGTGTCCTGCTGTTGCTAACCCCTCCTTTCTGTCTGCAGTGGACTGCTGACTGCAGAGAGCAGCTGGATGGTAGCTGTTCCTTCTCCAGAGGGCGAGCCCCACCGCAGCAGGTAGGGAACCAGCTCTATGTTCCATCTGCAAGCTGTCACACGCCTTGCTTTTCTGGGACCCTGGGCTGACCCTTGGGTGACTCCTAAATGATGGGGATTAGGAGCAAGCAGAAAGATGGGTGCAGGAGAGTACAGGCCTCTAGGAAGCCTCCCTCAAATCCCTTGCCACCTTGGAGTGCCCCCACCACATCATGTGGACTCTGAATATGGATTGGCAGTGGCCTTTTGTGTAATGATACACTGTTTGGCAAAACCTAGATGTTCACTCAGAGGGGGGTGGTGAGATCACCTTATGCAGTGACTTGTCCTTTTGGAATAGTGTGTGGCACCAGGTGAGTAAACTGGAGTCTGGGTGCTGACTTGATGGGCCCATAAGCACTGGGTTTCTTGGGAGTTTTGAACCTGAGGGTGTACTTTGAATCCCCTTTTTCTGGGTCTGCGGAAGGGCCGGCCAGTAGAACATGTAGAGGAGGAGCTTAGAGGTCTGGAGTCCCCAGTCCACAGCTGTCCTGGGACTCGAGGCTCTCTCCTGCCCCAGGTATTCTGACACTGCAAGCATTTGTTGCCCTCCCAGAGGTCATGTGGGGCTGTGCAGCCTGAAGGGAATAAAGTAACTTGATCCTGGAGAGCTGTCCCAATCGCCTGGGTGTCCGACCTTCTCAGCTGGTTTCAATGATACTTTGTCCCTGCCTGTGAAAAACCATGAAGTTAGGAGCTGAAGAAACCACTTGACCCAACCAAGCCCCACCTCAGACTCCCCAGCTACGGATCCTATAGTTGTATCAGGGACACGGTGCCTAGCTCACTGGCTTGGTCCCACCTCGTTCCTTGTGCTAATTAGAACTAAGCCATTGCTGGGGATGCAGCTCAGTGGTCCAGCATCTGCTTAGCGTGGGCAGGTCTCTAGCTCCCGCCCCAGCACTGCGGGAATAAAAGACAACACAATGTGCCCCATCTCTATTCTGTTCCAAGGGAAGATGCTTAATGCCCTTAGTCCTGGATCATTCCTAGGGTGCATGGCTTTGCTGCACCTTGTCTCCCCCAAGCCGTGGGGGAGGCAGCTATCTTCATGCTTTGCTCTCATAATATTTGGGTCATTGTTTCCCTCTCAGTTGGGGTTTCTGTTGCTGTGACAAACACCATGACTAAAAGCAACGTGAGCAGGAAGGAGTTTATTTCATCTTACATTTCCATATACAGATCATCACTGAGGGAAATTGGGCAGGAACTGGAGCAGGGCAGGAGCCTGGAGGCAGGAACCAAGGCAGAAACAGTAAAGGGACACTGCTCGTTGGCTTGCTCAGCCTTCCTTCTTATACAACTCAGGGTTACATGACCAGGGTTGGCACCACCCACCATAGGCTGCACTGCCCCCAATCGATCACTAATCAAGAAAATGCTCAACGGACTTGCCTATAGGCAAATCTTAGGAAGGCGTCCTCTCAATTAAGAGTCCCTCCTCCCAAATGACTCTAGATGGTGTCAAGTTGACATGAAACTAATCAACAGTTTCTTTTTAAAATTTTCATGTTGATTGTACAGAGTATTTGATTTGATTATGACCTTTCCACTCCCGTATATTAAACTGTGGAGATACAGCTCTGTGGCAGAGTGGAGGCAGAAGCCTGGATTCTGGTTTCTGTTTTGCTACAAACTTAGTGGCCACATACTTCCTCCTCAGATGGAGACCAGAGGATCCTGCATGGCCCCTGGGCGCCTTTTTGGTACTCCTGTCCCATTTGCAGAGGGGTAAACTGAGCACACAAAGGAGCCCTTGTCCGGGCCAGACTGTGTACCTTGCACCCAAGTCTCTTGTCTATGCTTCTACCGTCCCTATTGCAGCTCGCGTACTTCCAAGAGACTCTCTGTCTGCTGGCTGAGGCATTCACTCACCTTGGCCTAAGCTTTGCAGCTCAGTGGCTCCCTCTCCAGTTTCTGCTGTCATCCCAGACCCTTCTAGCAGAGATAGACCTAGATGTGGCTCCAAGCAGGGGCTGGGAGATAGACAATAAGAGCTGCATGTTTCTTGGTCAGGAGATGTCTAGTTCTAGAATTTTCCAGGGTAGGGTCCTTTGTTCTCTTATGTTTACCACCTTTCCTGAGGCTCCTCCCTCTGCCTTTGCCTTCTCATCCTGTCGCTCTAAAGGCTAAAGACGGCCCTGCTCCCACCCCCCCATCTCCCACCCCTCACCCCCACCCCCATCTCCAACCCCCACCCTCTACCTCCTACCCCCACCCTGCATTCTCCACCCCCACCCATCTCCCACCCCTTACCCCCACCCCTATCTCCAACCCCCCACCCTCTACCTCCTACCCCCACCCCGCATTCTCCACCCCCCACCCATCTCCCACCCCCACCTCCACCCCATCCCCCATTTTCCACCTCACCCCATTTCTCATTCCCACCCTATTTCCCATTCCTCATCTCCTTCCCCCCCATCTCCCACCCCACCTCCTATCTCCCACCCCCAACCCCCACCCACATCCCCTGTCTCCCACCTACCCTTCATCTCCTACCCTGGCCTCCTCCGAGCTGTTCTTTATCCACTTGGAGTAGGTGCAGGGATTGGACTAGGGAATGTGATGAGGCGGGGTTGTGGGATTACTGTCTCCCAGTGAGGTAACCTGTGGCTCTTCACTGCCTAAGCACCTTGTATGCACTGTGAGGTCCAGCTGGCTATGTCCCCTGTTTGGCGAAAGGACTGGGCAGTCTCCTGGGATGAGCAGGTTTCTTCAGAATGAAGTCCAAGTGGACATAGGGAAGAAATCAAACTGTTCTCTTGGCTGGTAGAACAGAGCCACAGGCTCTCTGTGAGGCAGGAGCCTGGGCTGGAAGCAATGGTCTGAACATTAGCCTTCCCACGTGGCTGACATGGCTAGTAGAAAGAGCAGCAGCGTTGCTACCACCTGACGTGTCCCCTTCTGATCATCTCAGAAGGAGGAAGCAGGAGACTGGTGTACACGCACACACAGTGAACAACCGCATGGCCCTATACCTTGAAACTGGGGTGGGAGGCTCGCACTGACTGTGTTTGGAGTGTGGGGAAGGCCGGGCTTGCCTGCATTGGGTTGGGGCACACATGGTGCTGTGAAAACTGCTCAGAGCCAAGACAGTGTTGTTAGGGTCTGGTGTGGGGCTCTGGATCGCACCAATGCCATAGTCCCTTCTTCAAAGGCCTGTCCTCATCGAGAAGGCCAAGACCTAGGTGGAGATGAACTCTGAGCTCAGATACACATGACCTTGAGTCAATAGAGAGTTGGGTGGGCTACACTCAGCCATGGAGGTGATGCCAGGTGCCACAGTACCCTGCATGGGGAGGCAAGAGTGCATGGCAGCACCTTGTGCCAGCACCTTGGAAGGCATGATACAGACTGGGAGACGGGTGACACAGAGCAGAGGATGGAAGTCACTTTCTTCCTTTCTTCCTTTCTCTAGCCCAGGTAAGTATTTAGAGCAATCTAGCTGTTGAGCAAGGTCAGGCTGGCTCCAGCCTCCTCTCTGCTTGGTCTGCTATTCTTGGGTATGGCTTTCTTCCATGATCCATGCTGTCTCCTGCCATCTCCATCCCCCACAGCACGAGTGCCGCCTTGGGTCTCATCCCTAGAATCTTGTCTCTCCTCTTGGAGCCGCCATCCAGAGAAGACTGTAGTACAACCAATTTAAACTTATCCCTGACTAGCTTACAAACAAATAAGACTCAGACTATCGCTATTTTATTTGGCTTTGACAATTACTGGGGTGGGGAGGGTAACCCCTAATCTACCCTTCTATTGGTCTGGCTACCTCCTCATCAGTGAGGTAGATCTTTGGTACAGACTTTAGCATTATAATACATAGCAACAGACCAAACCTCAACAGAAGACCTCTAGGGAGAGGTTAGAGCCCATCACAAGAAAGCCCCAGGTAGCTAGCCTATGGCTGCCCTGCCTGCTCTTAGAGCTTTGGTGAAGAGGGGTGTATCAGCTAGGCATGATACATTATTTGGGTGCCCTGCATTAGTGCACCCAAATTCTTCCATATTGTACTCTGCTATATAGGCAAACACCCTCACACTAATTCATGTCACTGTCAAGCTGTTCCTGGTACCCCTCCTGCCCTCTCAGCCAAGCAACCCTAAGAAAAGGTGTGCCACTGGCTCCGTGTCCCAAGCCCCTGCCACGGGGTCTTGCAGGCACTGGGCTCAGTAACAGGGCTGACCCTGCCTGGAACTGGCCAAGGCTCAGCTATACAGGCAGCCCCAGCAGACCCCTTTCCTTAGACCTCACAGAGCCTGAGCTTTCTGCAGTTAGGGTAATGAGGTTGCTCTAAACACCCAGTTTACAGTTACTGCTAAGAGCAAGCTGCTCCTCTGACTGTCACACCTGGGCCACTGGTACCATGAATGCAGAGGTCATCAGGAGCAGGTGAGGATGGGGCAGGTCGAGTGGGTTTGCCAAGGCAAGCATGGCATTGCCTGGCCCTGAACCAGAAGCCTAGGGGTGGGTGGCACCCGTGGGGATCAGCCACGCTGTGAGGCAGTCATTTCCCTACAGCAGGCAACACTCTCATTCTTTGGTTATTTCAACTAATTCCAAACGATACCTTGCCCTCTCTAAATGCTTTCAGGTAAGTCAGGGGTAGCCTGCATCCTATGAAGTGGGAAGAAGGGAGTCTAGATCAGGAAAAAAAATGAGTCAACCAGCTGCCAGAAACTGGGTTCAACCATATCTGGCAGTTTGCCACCCTGCCTCTTCTTTCCAAGAGGTCACTACCACTAGTCATTCAGTGAAGATGATGGGACATGTCCTGGCTGTCACTGCAGTGGAGAAACACATGGTGACAGCTGAAGGGACAGCTCCTGAAAAGAGAGACCAGTGGCAGAGCATTCAGAGACCTTGGGCATGTGCAGCCTGGAAGGGGACTGCTCCATCTGCTCTCATGTGCCAACGGAAGGGAATAAGAGTATAAAAAGCAACAGAGCTTCTGTTTAGACCTTGAGATGGACTTCCCAAGGATTTGGTGGCCCCTGGCAGTTGGCTTTCACAACAATGGAATCATTGCTGGGAACCTGATCGGCATACCTTCTTATCAGATAGTTGACAGTTCCTGACGCCCTGGGAAATCTGGGGGAGTGTGAGAAATAATGTCAGGCTATGGCTGATGTCCCATAATCCCATTTTTTCTGGAATGATGGGTGTGGTGT
Organism: Grammomys surdaster; assembly: GCF_004785775.1. Lineage (NCBI taxonomy): Eukaryota > Metazoa > Chordata > Mammalia > Rodentia > Muridae > Grammomys > Grammomys surdaster. The sequence continues at coordinate 610,983 of NW_021605455.1, read as the reverse complement.
AGGACATCCCAATATGAGCAGGAAAGAGCTTGCCCTGAGATAACACTGGAATAACACTGTTCTATTTACCTCTTCTACCAATAAGAAGTTGGCATAAGTCTGGGTTTCTGTGCCAAGATACAAGCTGGTACAACCCTGACAGACTCAAAGGATGGCAGATGGCAGCTAGAAGGACATCAAACACTCTAGTCCCCTGGCCCTGACAAAGAGCAGACAAAACCTTCTTCTTATCTGGCTGATATCAGCAATGGCAGGATGTGTTTGTTAAGGAGTTGTTAGTATGCTTGATACCTAAGTATAAGGATTTTGTCCTTAAAGGTGTCTGTGTAGTAGGAAGAAATCCTCTCCATGTTCGTTTCTTGCTCTCCATGGAGTTGGTACTTACTGAGCAATACTGTATGCTTAGCCAACGCATAGCTGCTGGAGCCTTCTGTGTCATCGCCTGCTTGTAAAGAGTCATTAATCCAAAGTGGACTCAAGATGTGTACCTGAATTGCCCCAACAGACATGACCCAGGAACTATCTATAGTCATGCTAAAGAATGGCCCTGTGGGTCTCTGGGAAGGACATGAGAATTGATCCCTTCCCTTGGGAACAAGTAGAATGCTCCAGTAGCTGGAAAGGGGGAAAGCAGAAGGGAAGATTAGCAAACATGAAGCTGGGCATTGTATTGGAGTGCTGGGTAGGGGGAGGGACAAGACAGCGAGCAAGGATGTCTCACGCCAGGTAGTAGTAACTAGAGGCCTGAGCATGATGAACTCAGAGGTGTCTGCTAGGCTGAGATGTTGGAACTGTTGTCCAGTCTTGTCAACCAATGTCTTATGTGTTTCACTGTTGTTCTATATGAGTGAAGTCAGTGCCTTGTGTCAGTCAGTACAGCCATGATGCTGTGTAACAAGCAATCCCAAATCTTAGTTAACTTCAGACAGCCCACTGAAACCCAGCTGGATGATGCAGTTGCCTTTTTCTGAGTTAGGATCACTATATAAGCAGGCTGGTCTAAAACTCACGATCTTCCCGCCTCAGCCTTCTGAGTTAGAGGCATGTGCCACTATGCCTAGCTTCATAGCTACCATTTTTACCCATCAGCACATTGAGAAAAGAGCTCAGAGGATCTTGCTTTGGTGGCTCATGCTGCAGGCCAGGTAGGTGCACTATCCATTTGGCTATGCACTATATGTAGCCCAGCCTTTGAACCTGAGGCTCTCATTCCTGATGAAGCCTCTTCGTCATTCCTTTGCATAAATGCTTGGCTTCCTACCCACTGACCTCTCTCTCTGGCAGAGCTGGTGTCTCAGCAAGCTAGCTGACACAAAGTTTGAAGTAGAATTCCGTCTCATAACACAAAAGCGTCCTAATTTCCATCAGAAGCCATTTGTCATAGCAAGAATCAGGAGATTCTGAACAGTGACAAAGATCAGTGATTAATGCCAACCCTGAGATGCTAAGTCAACCTTCATCAAAATTAAATCTGTGCCCTGGAAAAGATCACACAAAGAGGATGAAGGGGTGAGCCATAGGCAGAGAGAGTGTGTGTGAACAACCCACATCTGACAAAGGACTTGTAGGGTGTAGAAGAAACTCTCAGAACTCATTAGTTATCCCATGAGAAAGGCTTGAAATATACGAAAAGACATTTCTACTGAGGAACTTCAGACAGGAACTGAGCACACAGAGGATCCTCCCTGACACTAGCCCTCAGAGAAATGCAAACCAACCCATAAGACATCCCTGCACCTAACAGCTGTTGAGAACGCAGCAGGTGAGAAATATAAAACATAGCATTCTGCATGTTTGTCGGTTTCGTTAAAAGAAAAAAAATGAAACCTTTGAGAACTGTGTGATCCTGCACATGTACTCCTGGGTGTTTGTCCCAGAAAAAAATGAAGGGTTATATTTGTACAGAAACCTGCCCTCAAGTTTGTAGCAGCTTTATCTGAGTGGGAAACTGAAAGAACCCTGTGCTGGTTAGTCAATTTGACATGAGCTAGAGTCATCTGAAAGAAGGAAGCCATCATAAGATCTGGCTATAAAGCATTGTCTTAATCAGTGATTGATGGTCAAGGGTCCACCCCATTGTGGATGGCTCCATCCCTGGGCTGTTGGTCCTGGGTTCTGCAAGACAACAGACTGAGCAAGCCAGTAAGCAGTGTTCTTCCATGATCTCTACTTCAGCAGCTGCCTCCAGGTTCCTGCCCTGACTTCCTTTGACGGTGAATTGTTGTGGTTGTGTAAGCTGGATAAACCTTTTCCTCTCCCAACTTTTTGGTCATGGTGTTTCATCACAGCAAGAGTAACCCTAACTAAGACATAGCCCAACTGTTTCTTCAGTGGGTGAGTAGTCAGTGCTCTGGTGCTCACCAGTGGGAAGTGGCCTGTGGCTATGACTACGACAACACCCTGGGTGAGTCTCCAGATCATGCTGTGTGGGAAAAACCTAGTTCCCTACAGCTGCACACTCTACGATTCCATTTCTGTAATGTTATGGACGTGAGGAGCATGTCATTGTTGCTAGGTGTTAAGGGAGTAGAGGTAAGATGGAAATTGGTGTGACTAGAAAGAGGCCACAGAAGGAGCCCTGAGTGATGGCAACGCCATGTTCCCTGGCTGTATCAGTGTCAGTATCTTGAAGGTGACACCGAGTTATACTTTTATGTGTTTCTCCATGGAGAGAAGCGGGAGTCTGTATTATTTCTTACAAGTCCATGCCAATGTTTATTTCTCGCAAGTTCAAATAGCCGTTTAAACACAGCTTAGGTTTTTTAAAGTGTAGAGTTCTGTTTCTTCAGAATCTTTTGTGGAGAGTCAGCATTGCTAGCTGTTAGGAACATGCAAGCTAACCCCACACTGAGATATTATTATGCTCCTCTCAGAGTGGCCATGGCAAATGGAAAGTCTCAAAGTCAGGAAGAGGTTTGGCACCCACTCTCTCCCTGCCAGGCCTCTGCCCACCTGCTTTAAGTAGACCCAGGCTGCATGGTCTCCATTGCCTGCTCAGCTCTCCGTGGTTTGAGTCTGGTGCTACTAGGAGAGATGCCGACCCAGGTGGAGTTAAGCAAGGCTTCCTGATTCAAGGATGCATACTGGAGGATGGGATGGTGTTGAGGTACAGCTGGGAACCAGGGACAATAGTGGGACCTACTGTTTCAGTGAAGCCCCGATGGATAGCTAGCCAGGAGTGGCTTGTGATGTGGCTCAGCCTGGGCGGAGTCAGCTAGCACAACCCACTTAAAGCCTCCGTGGCGAGTCGGCAGATGGTAACTGGGAGGGCTGACCTAGGAGGAATAACTTGACCATGGGCTTCAGCCTGTCTTCATCTCTCCCTGCCCTTTGAGTGGAGAAAGAGAAATGGGCAGAGAGACAAGAAACTCCGAAGTGAAAGGAGTAGATGCTCCTTATCCTGACCCCAGCTCTGTTCTCTGCTTTGGCCATCTCTGCTCTGTTCTTCTCCAGGCTCAAAGATATCTCTGTTGCCAGGCATTGAATATGCCTGGTCCTTTCACACTGCCATTTTAGTGCTGTGTGTGTGTGGTGTGCGGGTGTGTATGTGTGTATATGCACATGAGTGCGTGCGTACACACACACATACACACGGGGTGGGGGAGCAGTGGATATGTAGTGGTTGTCTCCTTATGTCTCTCCACATTGTCCCCTACATTGTCCGTGATGGAACACATTCAAGTCACCCTGAAGCCTTTAGCAGCAAAGCTTTAGTGGCCCTGCAAGGTTCCATATTTGACCTAGGAGGTAACTTTGGGGTCTTCCTTCCTGAACATTTTGTGTTGTGCCTATGAAACCTGACATCAACCAGCACTTCTCCTTTGTCCAGCTGCCTGCCTTCTCCCCCACCCCCATCAGGAATTGCCTGTCTAGTCTACACGTGCTCTAGAGACACGGGGAAAATGGTGTCCATGGAGCTACAGTGACTTGGCTGAGGCTCCATGGAGCAGGCTCAGGCCTGGACTCTGTCTTTTCTATCACCCTAACACCTTGCCAGCTGAAGGTGTCCCTGGCTACTGTGTCCCCTAAGTTGGCCATTTGGTTAACCAGACTTGTCATCTCAAGGCTCTTAGTGATGTGCTACCACTAACCAACCATTCTTCTCATTCCTCTGAGCCCACCCCAAACCCCTGTAAGGGGCAGGGACTACAGCTTCAGGACCTTGAGTCCACCGAGGACCTCTGTTAATCCAATTGTGTGGGCTGCAAAGCAGGCAGGGGACGGGGCTCTCAAGTTAATCCCTGGGAACTTGGCCTGAGAAGTGAGACAATCCAGTGTGGCCGCATTCTGCATAAAGAGCAGAGTGGGCTGAGACGGAAAGCCTATGGGCTGCTGAGTCACCAGACTGCACCACATGTTTCTCTGTAGTGCCTGGAACCAGGGTCTGTTCAGCCAAGCTTCTGATGCCACAACACTCATGGGCATCCGGGGCCAGGGTTGGGTCTGAGGGGTTCCCCATTCTTCATGCAACAGAGATGCTGGGTGAATCCAATAGGCACACCCCCAATTCTCCAGTTAGAGCATTACTTTCAACATTCCTGGTCATAGGAGAATCCTGATGTCCTGTGCCCTGTTCAGCCAGGTTCTGCCCAATCTCCAAGTGCACAGCCTGGAATTCTCATCCCCAATATATATATAAACACAACTTGCCACCGGCTGAGTATTCAAAGAAAGCTAGCCTGTGGCCATCCACTGTTCATGGGCCTCACTACCTTACTCACCTCACACACTCCCCCATGCCCTGACTCCTAATAAACTGCTACATGTTGACATTTTCATAATTTGCTAATTCAGCATGTCCAAATGTTTGATGAGGAGTCTTTTTGACTATCCCACCTCTACAGTTCCTTCAGACCCTAAAGGAGTAAGGGTTAGTATCTAAAGGTGTGTTCTGGACCACTCCAGATGGACTACATTTGAACTACCAGCACTACCCTCCAGAGCTATTCTGATGCACACTAGCATCTGAAAGCCCTCGGATTAGTCTTTGTGGAACACCCTGGGGGGCTGTGCTGGGGAGCACTTGGGAAGGGATCAGCTCCCACTCGGAGGCAGGCACTGCAGTTGTGCACAGTGTCTGAAGGTCTGGAGCCACTGCTACTCAGGGAGCTGCAACACCACAGAAATGTTGAGCTGGACTCGTCAGAGGGAGGATGCTTACTTGTGCTGGAAGGGTTTTGTGGAGGAAGTGCTCCCCTGTGTTTCTGAGTCCGGGAAGGGTACTCTGTGGCAGAGAGGAAGCCAGTCCCATGCATTCTTCAGCCCAGAGTGACCTCTGAGCTGCCACAAACAGGATGAAGTCCAAGCCATACAGAGTCACTTCCTGTTACCCATGTGGCAATGGGGAAACTGAGACTCCCATAACAGGAGCCTAAAGAATTGTGGGATCAGGATGTGCTGGGGTGAGCCTAACCCTGAGCTCCTTCCTCTCTGCCCCCAGTGTGACATTCACTTCTCTGTGGGGTCACATGGGTAGGGCAGCTGGCTCCTGGTATGAGGAGGAACCTGGAGGCAGAAGTCAGGTAGCTGAGGGAGTCTGCCTGAAGCCTCCACCACTTTGCACTTCTTTGATGTCTGTGGGCATTAAGAGAACTGAACAGATGATGTATGTGACGCGTATCTATGTATGGTGTGTGTAGTGTGTATATATATGACATATGGTGGGCATTCATATGATATGTGATGTGTGTATGTGTAGTGTGTATATGTATGACATGTGTCATGTATATGTATGTCGTATGTGGTATATATGTGTATGGTATGTAGTATAATATATATGGTTCACAGTATGCATATATATGGTATATGCAGTATATTTTTGTATGGTATGTGTGTATATATAGTGTGTATATGCATAATATGTGTTGTGTGTGATAAATAGTGTATAGTGTGTGTCATGTATATTGTGTGTGGTCTGTATATGTATGGTGTGTGATATGTATATATATGGTATAAGTGGTATCTGTATTATAGTATGTGGGGTATATATGTATGATATATATGGCATGAATATGAATAGTATATAGTGTGTATGTGTATATGGTATGTATATATATGTATATATATGGTATATATGCATGCATAGTGTGTATATGTATGGTATGTAGTATGTATGATATGTGTGGGGTGTGTATATATATATTGATATATTGTGTTTTATATATATATATATGTCTTGGTTAGTGTTACTATGGCTATTATGAAACTCCATAGCCAAAAGCAACTTGAGGAGGAAAGGATTTATTTGACTTACATTTCCACATCACTATTCATCATTGAAGGCAATCAAGCAGGAATTCAAACAGAGGAGGAACCTGGAGGCAGGAGGTAATGCAGAGGCCATGGAGGGATGCTGCTTGCTTGCTTGCTTGCTTGCTCCCCAGGTCTTACTTACTCAGCCTGCTTTCTTATAGAAGCTAGGACTTCCGGCTCAGGGATGGCCCCACCCACAATGGGCGGGCCCTCCCCCTTCTATCACTAATTAAGAAAATGCCCTACAGGCTTGCCTATATCTGGATCTTATGGAAGCATTTTTTTTCATTTAAGGTTCCCTCCTCTCTGATGACTTTAGCTTGGTGTCAGGTTAACATAAAACTATCCAGTATGATATATATATATATGGTATATGTTTGGAATATGTGGTTTATATATGTATAGCCTATATATAGAGAGAGAGAGTGTGTGTGTGTATGATACATGTGATGTGTATATGCATGGTGTATATATATATGGTGTGCATGGTATGTATGTGTGTGATATGTGTGGTATCTACATGTACAATGTGTGTGGTATGTGTACATAGACAATCATGAGCTACATAGTGAAGTTTCAGTCAACAGCAGACTACATGTACCACACCGGGCACATAAGATCGTAGTAAAAAAACCCTGTTACCTAGCAACATCATAGCCATTGTTTCTTCTCACACAGGGCATTTCCTGAAGCACAGTGGCAGTGCCTTTACATTGGTGCTACTGCGCTGCCCAAATCAAAGTCCAGGTCATGCTGGGCTCTGTATTACAGCACAGGTCATGCTGTAGCTGAAAGCAGGTCATCACACACCAGCTTTGTGGCAGGGTGCATGGCTCCTCACACACCAACTTTGTGGCGGGGCTGTGGTCCCTCCTCTATGTTTCATCAGTACTGCCCAAGTACATATGGAACGTGCCCCTTTCCACAAAAGCTAGTGGCTCTGAGTAATGGTGGTCCTGGGATAGACTAATCTTCAGAGATAATCTGTGATTGGGTCCCACGAGAGGACCTGGGACAGCACCAGATAGCTAAGCAAGAGGTTGTAGGACACCTAAAGAAAAGCAACGTCTCCTATTGGTCCAGTTTGCCTGGGTCAAATAGAACACTGGGTCAGTTTCTTCAGTGTCCCCTCCTGTTTGACTTCTGTAACCACAGCTTAGTTTTTCTGTCCTGAAACTTTATGTAAATTACATCTTATAGCCAATGCTCCTTTGTCTTTCTTCTTTGTATTGTCTGTGGGGTTTGTCTGTGCAGTGGTGTGTTGCTTGCGTTTGTTTATTCCCCCTGTTGTGTCATAGTCGGCTCTGTGAACATGGCAGCTCTCCTGTGCGGTCAACTGTTGGCAGGCATGTGGGTGGCTCCCGGCCCAGCAGTACTGCGATGCTGCTGCTGTATTCTTGTGTGGTCGTCTCTAGGGATGTCTGTACTCATTTCTGTTGTAAGCACGAGTTTACACCTAGGGATGGGCTCCTGCGTCTCTGACCTGCACAGTGTTGGACATGACGTTTGGGAGAATGATGGAGGCCAGGCGATCAGAATGAAGTTGGGGATTTGGAGGGTTTTCTGGGGTGATCAGCACCCAGAGCAGGAACCACATTATAGCAATGGTACCAAGTAAAGATTTTCCTGTCTATGGGGTGAGCCATGTAGGAAGCCTCCAAGACACAGTGGATGAAAGCAGGAAGTGCAGCCTTGGTCTGTGAGGCTTCTCAGGAGGCAAGGCTTAAATGATTAAAAACTCCACTCCTGCATGGATGCTTCTGCATGCCTGGCTCATTGGAGCCCCTGGCCAGGAGGAACCACTGTCACCAGGCAGTGGTGGCGAATGCTATACAGTCGCACAGAGTGTCTGTTGGGTATGAGGCATTGAGAATGGATTCCAGGCTTTAGCAGCAGAGATGTGGGCATGTTGAGTCCTGACCACACACCTCTGGAAGCAGCATCTCAGTGAGGGCCTGTGCATAGGAGGAGGCCTGCAGTCTCCAACAGTGTCCTCCTGCTGCTCCTGCTGCTCCTGCTGCTCCTGCTGCTCCTGCTGCTCCTGCTGCTCCTGCTGC
>NW_021605455.1:582531-602664 GCF_004785775.1 Grammomys surdaster | reverse complement strand
GCTCCTGCTGCTCCTGCTGCTCCTGCTGCTCCTGCTGCTCCTGCTGCAATATTCCCTTAGGTGACTCCCTCCAGCCCCCACCATGCAGGCTAGCCAGCCTTAAGTGTCAGAGAGAGCCCCAGTGGCCATCTCAGGCTTGACCTACTGTAAGCCTCTGCCCAGTTGTTTTCATAGTCCTAGCCCCATAAGTAATGCTAGCCCCTCTCCTTGTCTCTTTCAGAATGGCAACAAAGACAACTCCCTGGACATGCTGGGCACAGATATCTGGGCGGCCAACACCTTTGATTCCTTCAGGTAACTTCCTCCTTTTTGTCTGATGTCCAGGGCTGGTGGGGGTCTCCTGCCATATGGGGCAGATCCAGCATGGAAACAGAGATGAGGCTGTAGGGAAGGAGGACCACTCACAGGGCCTCCAAGAAAGGGAGAGCCAAAAGGCAGAGGTCAAAAGGAAGACAGGCAGACTGAAGGGGAGGGGGAGAGCAGAGGAGGGACTAGAGACGGTAGGAGCATGGAAGAAGGGGCACACGGCTATAATGAGAGGCAGGGGTGTCACTGCCCCCCACACGCACCCTTCCCACCTTTCAGTCAACAGAGAAAAGGGACTGGGCTCTCTAGTGGAGTGTCTCTAAGTCATGCCTGAGGTTTGCTCCTTAGCAACACACACACACACAAAAGCAAGACTGACTGGTTCAGATTTTAGAAGGTTCCTGATGCCTGATGGTGCTTGGGATTGACCAGGCTCCTCAGGACATGGGACATACCCCTGTTGTGGGTAGTGGCCTTGGGCATAAATGGCCAGTCATTAGTCATCTCTGCCCCACCCCCTGAGCTACCCAACTCTGGGCTTCCTGACTGCAGACTCACCTTGGAGAGGCCTCCAGGACGGGAACAGAGAAGCAGGCCCTGCTTACCTTATCCTGAGCGCCATTTTGTGTGCTGGTGACAGATATTTGTCCTTCTCTTTCCAGCCCTTCTTAAATGTAGGCATGAAACAAATTGGGTTGTTGGGGACCCCTACAGAGTGGGCAGCCAGCCTACATTCATGTTTGGGAAGCATGTATTTTCCCACAGCAGAGTTGAAGGAAGGTGAAGGCCCAATACCTTGAGTTCCATCCCAAGTGGGGTCTGAACAGGTCCTCCCCGTCCACTGAACCCCCTGCCTACCCTGTATTAAGAAGACTTCTTGTATTTGTTGCCCTCTCTCACCCCCTAGTGGTGCCACCTGGGACCTGCAGCCTGAAAAGCTGGATTTCACCCAGTTTCATCGGAAGGTCCGCCATACACCCAAGCAGCCCCTACCGCACATCGACAGAGAAGGGTAAGGATTCTGGGGGTGGGGTGGGGGGAGGTACTCTTACATAGAGAGGAGTAAGGTGGCAGGGACAGGGCTGTGTTCCCCTGCACAGGGGAAGTGGAGTGAACCTATGTCCTTAGTGTCCTCCCTGCTCAGCCCAGGACTGCAGGTGTACTGGCTTTTCTAGAGAATTCCTCTATCCTCCCGACCAGCCATATGCCTGTTCCTGAGTGTCTCTTGTCAAGTAGCTGTTCTCGTGGGTCAGTCACTGGAGCATCTGGGTGGTTTCCTTGAACACCAGAAAAGGACCCACCCGAGTCTCAGATTCGGGAGGTGTGAGGTACCTTCCGCCGAAGCCATGTCCAACCTGTGATTGGTGGACAGCTTGCGGCTGCATGCAGCCAAGAGTAGCTATGAATGGAAGCTCAATTCAAAAGTGAAAACTTCCTTAAGACACTATGAGGTGGGTTGTGGTGTGCGTGTGTGTGTGTGTACTTGATTTTCAGGGCTCTTGAGCTTCAACTGTACAGATGATTTTGGCTTGCTTCAGTGTCGAGTAGCTAGACACACCCAGTAGAGGCTGGAGACTCACACTTCATACGAGCTCCCAGGGAGACGCTGACCTGCCTGCCAATGCAGAAGCACCATTTGGGAGTGCAGACTTCACTGGCCTGTCTCACCCTTGTTGGTTCCAGGGACCAGTATTACCTGTTTTTAAAAGGTGGTCTCGGCCTGAACTGCCCTCAGGACACATATGTGATACCAGCCAGACATGGACAAATAGCCATTGCTGCTTTTCAGCTTTTTAAAAGTAATTTTTACAGAGGTAACATTTATGTAGCATAAGATCAACCACTTTAAACAGCGATTTGACAGCATTGAGCATGTTTACAAAGTTCTGCAATCACTGCCTCTGTCTTCTTGCTGCCCCCATACAGTGTGGCCACTTCCAGTCATAACCTCATGTCCAGCCCTCCCCTACCCGCTGGTAACCACCAATCTGCTTTCCATTTCTGTGAGTTTAGGTTTTTTCTGGGTGTTATAGACTCAGAATTATTTGTGTCCTTTCTGTCTGTTGTCTTTCTTCTTGGCGTTATCAAGGTTTGATCACAAGTATCCATGGACCCATTCCTTTTTGTAGCTGAGTGATACTCCATGGAGTAGCTGAGTGATACTCACTCCATGGTGCCAGCTACTCCACCATTGTTCACTCATTCATCCATTGGTGAAGACTTGGGTCCTTTCCTTTGGGCTTCTATAAAAACTAATGCTTGGGACATGCCGTCATGAGCTGGATCTGCTTAGGTCCCTCCTGGGATTGCTCAGCCATGTGGGAACTCTGGGTAACTTTTTCAGGAGCTATGTTGTTATATTTTGTCATATTCAGCTTTTTGTTCCCAAAGCTGAATATTGTGCATCACAGTATAAAAGACTTCTGGGTTTTCCCATCCTCGGTCTCAGTCTCCCACTTTGGGACTCAGTTTTACTGTGATGATTTTCTTTGCTCTTCCTCCTGTTCTTGCTGCCCACTCCCGTCTCCATGTCTCTCTAGCACTAAACATAACCAACATGATGGGATGTCTTACTGTATGCCACGTGTCCTCTAGCAGATGCTCTGCCCCTTCCCATCTGTAGAGGCCATGCCTCTTGGTGGCATAAGAGGTGGGACTGAGCAGGAACCTGGGAGCAGTGATGGTCTCACCCCATTTTATAGGCCAGAGTAATGGAGTTCAGAAAGAGTTAAATAAAATACTCATGAAATGAGGTGAAAATGAGGGACTCTGGAAGGTAAAATCTCTAAGGAGCACTGTGGAGATATTTCCTGGGTAGCTCCTGTCCCTCCTTTGTGTTCCCTGGGAGCATGTCTGGTGACACCAGTGGGGAAGCTGAGACTTGGGAAATGTAGGTGACAGTGGCACTTTAATCTGTGAGTGGCGAATGGGTGTATATTAGTTAGGGTTTTACTGTTGTGAACAGACACCATGACCAAGGCAAGTCTGATAAAGGTCGTTTAATTGGGGCTGGCTTACAGGTTCAGAGGTTCAGTCTATTATCATCAAGGCAGGAACATGGGAGCATCCAGGCAGGCATGGTGCAGGAGGAGCTGAGATTTTCATTGGAAGGCTGCTAGCAGAACACTGGCTTCCAGGCAGCTAGGATGAGGGTCTTAAAGCCTACGCCCACAGTGACACACCTACTCCAACAAGGCCACACCTACTCCAACAGGTCTACACCTTCTAATAGTGCCACTTCCTGGGCCAAACATATACAAACCATCACAGGGTATGTCAGCTTCCTCATAAGAAGAGCAGCCCCATCATAAGCAGGTTGTGGGAGGCGCTGATTAATGGCCACACAGGGAAGATTATTCTGTGCCCAACAACACTGTCTAAAACCAGAAGACCAGGCCACCCCCATTCACCAGCTGCAGGTCCTACTTCTTTGGCTAGGCTCGCTCACCAGCAGAAGCTGGCTTAACTCTCTAGGGTAGACGGACACTCTGGCCCTGGACTTACCCTGCCACTCAGGATTTATGGGGAGTGCCCCGTGGCCACCTTGTGGCTAGGTCAGGAACTCCGTCCCCCTTAGCCTTGACATGTGAAGGAAGGACTCCATGTGTCCAGCCACTGCAGCCTCCCTCAGAAGCAGGTTGCCAAGGCTTCCCACAGCCTGTGTTCCCATAGAGGGACAGAACTGGAACGAGCCGTTGCCTTGGCAACCCCACTGGCAGCAGTAACTCAGCTGGTCTGCAGCCACCATCTGCCTGCCACACCTGCAGCTTTGTAGGAAGTTTCACCCTGGCCAGGCAGGCTAGTGGTCAGAGCTGGCCTCTGTACAATGCCCACTGCTGACCTCAGACTGCTTCGGTGACAGGGCTAAGGCCCGGCCCGTACTTGCTCAATGGAGTCTGCCACGGGCTCTGAGCCCAATTCCACCTGGTGAGTTCAGTTCTCAGGTGTGTTTTACCCACATGAGACCTTAAAGAGTGGCATCAGCCATTCCAGTGGGGTCAGCTCCTTCACAACATCTATGGCCTGAACATGGCACACAGTTGGTGCTTTTGCAGGCCAGCCCATCACTGTCAGGCAGAATGATTAATTCAAAGATAGCTGTGTGGTCCAGCCTGGCTTTCCTCTGCCTCCTCACTGTGGCCCAGCACTTCACAATGGGTGTGGCAGCCGAGGCCTGACCCATCTCTTCTCACTTTACACCTGTCACACTCTCCCCATGCCCCGTCTGCTCCATCTCCACCTGCCTGAGCCTGGACCATCACAGGTACATCCTCGGCACACCCTCCACTTCAACACATACTTTGTTCTCCAGCAAACTGAAGCCAGAAGCCCAGCTTGCAGTGTAACTGATTTGGGCTCCTGGCTTTACTGTGTCTCTCACTCAATGGCCTGTGACTTTCTTCACCATTCTCTCAGGCTGTCCTTCCTGCCCTCGTCCATCACCTCTACACCCCACCCCTCCGGGTTCCTGCAGCACCACCTTGTGCCCTGGATGGGGGGTACTGGCCACAGTTCCACTGGGCTATCTCCCACCAATTCCATGCTGTTGAACCTAAATGCCAGGCTAGACCCATAGCCCCATGTAGCCATGCCTGATGAAGAAAAGAATGGTCTAATGGAGGCCATGTTCAGGTCCTTGTTTTCTTCCACCTAAGCCTTTGCTAGTTTGGCCTGCCAGATTTTTTTTCCTGTCTGGGTTTCAGAACACACACACATACACACACACACACACACACACACACACACAACCTGACTTTTGGGACTCTTGCCTTATGCTGCCCTCTAGTGGAAAGTTTATGCTCATAGCCCTAGGAGGTGAGTTTCCAATTTACTCTTATCAAGAGCTCTATGGTGTCTGTCTGGAACCACATCTGGGTTGTTTTCCTTGACAAGAAACCAGAAGCAATGCTAGGCAGATATTTAAACAAATGAGAAAATTACCCTGGAGTTTGAGTTGAAGCTGGAGGTGTTTGTCCATGGGGAGAGTCAGAGATGAGAAATGTACCTGAGACTGGGGCAGCCTCTGATCTAGGCTCTGATTGGTCTCCTGTCTGCTCCCCTGCCCCGTGACTGCATGATAACAGTAGGACTGGCTGCCAAAGCAGAAGGGATATACTTATCTTGTGCCTCTTCTTCTTATCATTTTAATCCACGAACCAGGTTATGATTTCAGGCACTTTTATTATCCCCATTTTCCAAATGAAGAAACGGAGGTATAAAACGTGATTTAGAGTCCCTCAGGAAGGGATGCAAACTCTGGAGTCCAAACTCTGGCAGTCTGGGGCTAGCAGCTGCACCCTTAAATGTGCAAAAAGATTAAGAGCTTAAATGTGTAAAAAGATTAAGATTGGGTAGTGAACTGGGCCAGCATTCTCAGTCTGCAGGCACACCCATCCACAGAGACCCTGAATACAGAACACACAGTATAGCTATGGCTGGTGTTACAGACGCAAGACAAAGAAGAAGGAGGCTAGCCGGGCGGTGGTGGCGCACGCCTTTAATCCCAGCACTTGGGAGGCAGAGACAGGCGGATTCGAGGCCAGCCTGATCTACAGAGTGAGTTCCAGGACAGCCAGGGCTACACAGAAAAACCCTGTCTCGAAAAACAAACAAACAAAAAAAGAAGAAGGAGGAGGAGGCTACGCTGGGTTTCTGCCATCTCCTGCCTGCCTGTGTGACTTTGCGATGGTTGTTTGGTCTCTCTGTGTTCGCTGATCCCCTCGCCCCACTTTGGTGCAATGAGGCCAAATGAACCAGCATTTTCAGGAATTGTGGGGGTAGGGCAGATATTAGCTGGGAGTATAGCAGCTGTGCCTGGAAGGAGCTATCAATGGGTTCATTGCTCACCTCCCTTCAGATATGTGTTGCAGGAGGGCTACAGGAATCCAACCCTGGGGTCCTTTCCTTGGCTGAGTGGCTGAGAGCAGGGCCACACCTCTCCTGCAGCCAGGCAGGGACAAGAGCCTGATAAGACATCCTCCCCAGAGCCTGATGAGCCATCCTCTCAATACCATTCTGTCTTTTGTGGTCTAGGTGTGGAAAGGGGAAGCAGGAAGATGGAGATGGCATCAGCCTGAACGACATTGAGAAGGTCCTCCCGACCTGGCAGGTAGGTCCTCGGTCTTGCTCTCTGCCTGGGCACGCCCGCTGGTCCCTTGCTCCAGCCGGTGATGTCCTATGTCATGGACAATAGGAGCAAGTGGGTAGAATGGGGACTCACCAGGGACCAGCTGTCCCACTGACAGTGGCTGTGGCAACCCACCATGGTGACACCATAAGGACATTCGAGAACCTGTCTCTTTAATGAAGGGGACTTGGGCTGGCCACCAGTCTAGCTTGGAAGTTTTTCCCTTGACCCAACACCACAGCGGTGAGCATTCTACCGCACGCTCACACGGGCGGAAGATCTACAGAGTGTCTAACGTGGCACTTGAAAGATGAGCTTGTCCTGGCAGCTCCGGCACCCACTGTGATTGCTGATTTTGTCCTTGATTGTGTTCCTTTCCCAGAATGGGTCAGAGCTCTGAGACAAGAAGCACTCGCTCAGCAGAGCTGAGTGAACCCAGGCCTAGAGATGCCAATAAGTCGAGACCTAACTGTTGCAGAAATGGCACTTAGTGCCATAGTCCCCAGGAAAGGGACTGGAGTTGCGGCTCGTCTCACTCCTGAAACTCTTCTGCTGCTTCACTGTTGTTCACCACACTTTCCCATCTCATCCTGGTTTTTGTCCTCCTCTCTGCCCTGCCTCAAGCCTGTCACTGAGAGAGGCCAGGGAGTCCGCAGTATGACCCTAGCACTTGAGTGAGGATGGGCTGGCAGGGTCTCTTTCCCCCATCTCTCTCTGGGTTTACTCAGTTTCTTAAATCTAGAGTTTGTGTGTTTGTCATATTTTGGAGTGTGTGTGTATGTGTATGTGTGTGTGTGATATATATGTGTGATATGTGTGTGTGGTGTGTGGTGTGTGTGTGATGTGTGTGTATGTGATGTGTGTGTGTGATATGTGTGTATGTATGTAATGTGTGTGTGTGATATGTGTGTATGTATGTAATGTGTGTGTGTGATGTATGTGTGGTGTGTGTGTATGTGATGTGTGTGTGATGTGTGTGTGATGTGTGTATGTGATGTGTGTGTGATGTGTGTGTATGTGATATATGATCTCTGTGTATGTGATGTGTATGTGATGTGTGTGTGATATGTGTGTGATGTATGTGTATGTGATGTATGTGTGTGTGATGTGTGTATGTGACATATGTGTAATGTGTGTGTGATGTGTGTGTATGTGATATATGTGTCTGTGTAATGTGTGTGTGTGCCTGTCTGTATATACACAGAGATGACAAAAAGGGTTTCCCTCAGTTGCCATCTTCTTTATTCTTTGAGATTGACTGTCCTCGTTGGCCTTCTATTGCTGTGATAAACATGACCAAATGCAACTCGGGAAGGGAAGAGTTTATTTCAGTTCTATTATGAAGGAAGTTGGAGCAGGAACCTGAAAGCTTGAACTGAAGCAAAAGCCATGGAGGAGTGCTGCTTACTGGGTGGTTCCCATAGCCTGTTCAGCTTACTACAAGGGTGGCACCGCCCGTAATGGGCAGGGCCTTCCCACATCAATCATCAGTCAAGAAAATACTCCTTCAGACTTGCCCATTCAGTCTGATGGAGGAAATTCCTTCATTGAGGCTCCTTTGCCCCTGATGGCCTGAGCTTTGTCAAGTTGAAAAAAATACAAAGCAAAACAAAACAAAAACAAACCTAACCAGCATCTAGACCAGCCTGGAGCTTGACAGTTCAACTAAACTGGCTCCTCAGCAAAGCCTCTCTTGTTTGTACCGCCCCCAGCTGGGACCACGCAGCACCATGCCCAGCTTTAACATAGATTCTGGAGGTTGAACTCTGACCTCTGGCTCTCACACCGGTACTTTATAACCAGCCACTCCTCAGCCTGCATATTTGGAGACTGTTCAATGTGTATCTTCCTTGTCCCCAGTCTGTGCTTCAAATGTCTGCAGGCCCCACTACTCATTCCCCAGGGCTTGTCAGAAATCTGCTCGTCTTTTAAAGGTCTTTTCCCCCTCTTTCCTTATTTGGGGTGACTTCTGCTGTCTTGTCCTCCCTCCAGTTCACTCGTCTTTTCTTTTGATGTTAATCCCCTCTGGTGTGTTTTTTTCTTTTTTAGAAGTTACCCTGGATCTGTCTCTCCTGGCTTCCATCTCTCACATGTTTTAGCATGAGACATAACTTCCGGTCGATGCTTGATGTCTTTCCCCACTTACCTGTGGCAGGAACCATTCCAGCCTGTTTTGTTAGTTTGTTTGTTTTGGTAGAGTCTTTCCATGTAGCCCAGGTTGACTTTAAATTCACAGAGATCCTCCTAAGGGCTAGATTACAGGTGTGTGCCACCACACTAGGCTTACAGGTCATAGTTCCCAATATATCAGGAGCAAAGCAAGTAAGGAATGAGCTAGTGAACTGGCTGGGTGGGTGACCGAGCTTGCCGCACAAGCTGGGTGGCCCGAGTTCAGTCCCCGGAGCTCACACAAAGGTGAAAGGAGAGAAGCACTCCACAAGGTTACCTGCACACACACGTGTGCTGCTACCTGAGGACCCCGCATCATGTACACACATACATACACACGTACATGTACACACACATGCACATACACACATGTATACACACACATATACACACATGTACCCACAGACACTCACACACACAAATAAGATTATTCTTTTTCCAAAACAACTGCAAGAAGCATGTAATGAAGAGGATGTCTTGGTGAGAGAACAGAAGCGTCACCCCTTCACAGCCTCTTTTCAGAAGGACAGGAAAACATGGCTCTGCCATATGTCATGTTCTGACTGCTAAAGCTGACCCTGCTGCATCAAGGGAAGGCCTGCTCAGCTGCAAGACCATACAGAGGAATCCATGATTTTAAAACATTTCTGGAAATTCCTATATACAATACAGTCAGAAACCTCAGGTCCCAGATGATTCTGACCACAGTGGCTTAGACACTGCATGAAGGCTTTGCATTTCCTGTAGGTCTCCCTAGGCTGATGCTGACACAGCAATCTAGATGAGAATTCCAGGTCCCAGAGAAGCAGCTCTTCAGGGGATGGCTGTTCTGAGAGTTTGTAACATCCCTCAAAGCACCACCCAGCTGAAAGTGCCTGCACAAGTTGTCTGTTGGGGCTCCTGAGTGCCAGCTACCCTGGCCATGCCATTGGCGTGTATAGGGCTTCACAGCATGGAGTCCCATAATGCCATGCAGAATGTTTGGGACTCCTAGCCTCAGTCACTGAGAGCCAGTGACTGGAGAGCATGCATAGTGACCATCAAACACTAGCTAGAACTTCCAAATTTACCCAGAAGGCACTGTGTGCTCAAGTAAAGACTATGACGACCACCATATAAGAAGGAAAACCTCTGTAGCCTGGGGACCTCGAGCTTCCCTTGGAATCTCTTGGTGTGTCTAGAGATAAATGAACTCCCAGACAGAAATCCACCAGCTCCCTTCCTTCCCATCTAGAGCCAAGAAGTAGATAAAGGGGGTTAGCCTGAGCTCATTTCCTACCTGCATTCCACCCTCTCCTCAAGAGAAGTTAGACACTAACATCCCTCTAGCTTAGTCCCCTAACATCTTCTCTTCCCATAGAGGACCAAGCTTCTGTCCACTCTTGATCCAGCTAACCTCCCTGGCCTCCGACCTGGACTCAGTCTACCCTACCTGCAGTACAGCTGGGCTCTGGCCCATCTGCCTTGGTCCTTCATTTCTCTTTGCTTTCCCTCTGCCTGGCATCCAGCTCATTCTTGTTCTACCTTACAGGTCTTATCTTGCTGAGGTCACCTCCCCTGTGACACCCTCTCAGAGACACAGGGCAAGCCCATCTTCCCAGTCCTCCAGACCTCCTCTCACCTCTGCAGGACGATCCCTGTCCCAGAGTTCCTTCTCATTCACATGTCAGACTCTCTCCCTAGACGAGGACACTGGGGAGGCTGTAGCTATATGTCCTTCACAACACACTCTCGGGCCACACGCACCTTCATAATACAGCCCCAGTCTATGAGAGAATGCCGTTGAAGAATGGCTTTCTAGAGGCATGGCCATCTGGGGGTTACAGATCATGGGAGTTTTATCTGTTCTGTTGTTGAGCCCATTCCCTTCACCCCACACCCTGCCCCCTCTCACTTCCTGCTGATGCTCTTTGGGGGCGTAGTTTCTGGGATCCGGCTTGACGGCCTCTCTATTACCTCTTGTGTTAGGATCTTATTGGCTACAACATGGCATGAAACCGTTGACTCTCAGTGGCTGTTCACATGTGCTGAGGGATCTAAATGTCCCCAAGTTGTCTCCTTGGGGATTCAGGGGTTCAGTCAGATTCTGTATGTAGTCTTGCCACCCCCAAGGGTATCTAGGTAGCCCTGGCAGAGATGGCGGATGGGATTCATGCCCTGGGTCTTAAATGTTTGGTCCCAGAAGAATTACTTGGACAAAATTAGTCACATGACTGCAGTCGAGTGTAAAGCACTGGTGGGGGAGGGTGGGGGCAGCCGCTCAGTGTGCGACAGGCACCTCCACCAAGCATCCTCTCTCCTTCCCTCCCTCAACTAACCTTCTCGGGTGGGTACTTTGCCCCGGCCTTTTAGAGAGAATGGCATTTGTTCCTCAGGAAGGGCATGGTCCCTTCAAGGAAATGACAAGAGTAACAGACCAAATGCCCTGTCATTAGAGCTGTAAATGCCGAGCAGACACTGGCATCTTGCCCAGGTCACAGTCCCTTAGGGTGAAAGTCTGTGTCCTCTCCCTACAGGCTCCACAAAGCTGCTACAGTTTCCAAAGCCTTGGGGCTCCAGCTCAGAGCAGAGAACCCCAGTGGCTCCAGGCTTAATGACTGTGGTAGTTCTCCTGGGAGCACTGGGGGCGGGGTGGTGGTGGCATGTCCTCAGTTGGAAATCAGATGTGACCATGGTTCCTGGTCCAGCCCCTGTAGCCAAAGCTACCTACCCTTGGCAATCCTACCTGGGTGTATTTTCACAGTGAGCAGTAGATCCTAGGGACAATCCCTTTTAGTGCAAACCATAGAAATTCTCATTGCTGGGGCTGTTGAGGCCTGTGGGCCTGGGCCCTCAGAGCTACCCATAGTCTTGGGGCAAGCAGGTGTCCATGTCTAGAGATCACACCTGCATCTCTAGGAACCCCAGCTATAAGAATGGCTCCCCACCCACAAATAGCATTTAGTAAGGGCCAATGTAGGTGAGGTTTGGCTTTGTCCCCTCCCCTTTTACACACACACACACACACACACACACACACACATTCATTCTGTGGGGGCCAGAGGAGCACCTCAGGTGTCATTCCTCAGGCACTCCTTCTGCCTCCTTTGGGACATGGCTTCTCATAAGCCTGGGACTTGCCAGCTAGACTGGCTGGCCAGTGAGTCCTGGGAATCCTCCTGTCACGCTCTCTCTCCTCAATGTTAGGATTGCAAGCACATGCATTTAATGTGGCTTCTGGGGGTCAAATTCAGGTCCTCCTGTTTGTGAGGCAAACATTTCACCTACTGAGCCACCTCAGCTGGTGATGTAAGAGTCACCAAGTCTCCCTGCGGCAGCAGCAGGGGAGGAAGATCGGGAGACTGGGCTAGGGGAAAGCCCAAGGCAGGCTTTATAGCACCCACAGCTGCTCTGTGTAGGTGGAGCCTGCTATTGCTCTCTAGAAGCTCTGGTCAAGTAAGGCAGCAGGAGGCAACATGGACTCAGGGTTCAGTCATTCTGAGTGGTGAAACCATAGGGCAGAGCCTGGGACCCACATGGCAGAGAGTATGTTGGGGTCCCAGGGAACTTTGGTGTTGTACTGTGGCACTGCATTATAAACTACATATGAGAGAATGGCATGGTCTGCCTGCCATTTTCAGTGCAGTGGTCATTTTGTTACCATCTTGGATGGCTGTATGCTGCCACTAGGGCGTGTCAGTGCACCACTCTGCCACTAGAGGGTATCAATGCACCACTCTGCCGCTAGATGGTGTCAATGTCTCCTTGTCTAGCTGAGTGAGAAGCCCTGGTCCCCAGCAGTCAAAGGTCTATACAATCTTTCCTCCGCATCAATGCCCAGTGAGCAGATTGTCCCAAAATGACCCTACTCAGATTTTATAGGCGAGAAAAGAAGTAAAAGGCACACCACTCAGGACCAAACATCCTCTGCTATGCTAGGATTGCCAGGAACCCTCAGAGCATATGGCTGCTACCCCCAGGAGGACAGTTACACAGTCAAGAGGACCACCTTCCCAGGGTGCCTAAGCATGCCGGGAATGCAGCATTGGTGAGTCTGGGGAGCTGGAAAGCATCGGCCTCTCTCCTTGGAAGGACAAGAACTGGTAGGACACACAAGGGGATAGACAAAGCTTCTGGATCCATGATCTGAGCCATCCAAGTTCAAATTCAGGGACAGGAATGAGGCCTGCTTCTCTCGCACACCCCCGGCCTCACCTCCGTCCCACTGCTAAAGGAAGTCCCAGCCTGGGCGTTGTCATTCCCAGGTTTAGCGACTCCAGGAGCTATTTCCCTTCATTGCTGAGTCTCTGCCCCATCTCACCTCGGTCTGCTTATCATAGAGAGATACCAGGGTAAGGCTGGCAGCCCTGGGGTCTCCTTCACATTACTGAGGTACAGAGAGGTGCCTTAATGCCCTAATGGATGGCCCTTGCCCCTCCCCACCTCCGCCCCCACCTCTGCCCATGCTCTTTTTTCTAATGCCTGTGTGTCTTCTGTAAAACTCTTTAGAAAGACAGTGTTAGTTGATGCATCTGATGTCTTGCCTAAATTTTTCCTATACAAACAATGTGTGTCTCGTGTGTGTGTGTGTGTGTGTGTGTGTGTGTGTGTGCGCATGTGTGTGTGTGTGTGTGGTGTTTTTGTTGTTATTGTTGTTTTTTTTTTAGGGGTTTTGGTTTGGTTTGTTTGGTTTGATTTGGTGGTTGTTTTAATGTTTTGTTTTGGAGACAAATCTCACTGTGTAGACGAAGCTGACTTCAAACTTACACCAGCTCACCTTCTGCCTCCAGTGTGCTGGGATTTATAAGCTTGTGCCACTATGCCCAGCTAGGGACACATTTTGATCCTTTTCCCTGGCTTCTTCATCTGGCAAATGGTATGCCGTCTGTGATTCATTTGGCAACAGGAGTGACAGTACCCCTTACTTCTTCATTTTGTGTCTCTGCTAGGACATTTGTAAGCTAAATTCTATGCCTGTCAATAATTATTAGTTGGCTCTGACCTCAATGACTTAGCTGGATTAGGGAAACTGGGCCAGGCTCTTCCTGAATGTCCTGTGTAACTAAGTCAAATGGAATGTCTTGCCTCATGATTGTGACCAAGGCACTCCCTGTGGAGGACCCCAAAAGACCCAAGGGACAGTAAGTAGCCTTTTGGCCTTAGGAGAATATGTCTCAAGCTTTTTTTTCCCCCACACAAGAGAACAAGAGAGGGGAGGAGACACAGACAAGAACAGTAATTAGGAGTAAGCACTTAGATTCTTCCCTCACCATGCATCAGATGAAGACTGGGTGAGAGTTATACACTCACCACACCCCCTGGAACCTGAGGGGCAAAGGTAATTACAAAATGAAAATCAGCCACCCATAAAATGATAACCAAGAATTCCCTCTGATTCATCTAATACTTGGCAAAGTAAAAAATGATATTGGGGCAGGAGCTGCCTCCATCCTCCAGCAGGTGGCACTGTTACCATGTGAGACCAGGCTAGTGGAGCCCTCTGCCCTACATCTGATAGGCATTGCGGCTAGGGTGGCTGTGGCCAATGCTTCAGCCCTCCAGATGGGAAAGAGTAACTATCATTCCCTAGGGCTGTGTTGTCTCTCTTGCCAAGTCTTCTGGAAACTTCCGGAATCTGTGAACTCATAGACACAGGATTAGTAAAATCTCCCCAAATGCCCAGGCACAAGTCACATGAACACCTAGCTCCTTGCACCCCAGCCTCACCCTCAGCCCTTAAGGCTGTGCTGCTTCTTGTTACCTCACAATCCTCTGAGAGGAGCGGTCTGACTTCTTTCATTCTGTGCACGAGTACTGACTGGGTACCTTTGATGGACTTGGTCAAACACAGGGCCTGAGTACCTTCTCTGCAGACGGTGCATGGCATTCTCTAGTGTCCCCTCAGTGAGACACCACTGATGGGTGTGTCCCAATGACTAACACTTGCTAACATGCACCAAGCACCTTCTTGAAGACACCTGCCTCTTTAAATTTTTTTAGTTTTTTGGCTTTAATTTTTTCCATACAATATATTTTGATCCTATTCTTTCCTCTCTTCCAACCTCTCCTGTGTCTTTCCCACTCTTTACTGAACTCCATACTCCTTCTCCCTCTCAAGACAAAAGAAAATAAAAGTTCACCAAAACCATGGAGTCTGCTTTGTGTTGGCCAACTGCTCTTGGGCAGGGGACCTGCCCTGGAGCGTGGCCAATACCCAGTGAGACTTGGTTGGAGAAAAATTACTTTCCCTCTCCTGGTGGATGTCAATTGCTGAGGATTTTGTCTGGTTTGAACCTGTGCAGGTCCTGTGCATTCTGTCACAGTCTCTGTGAGTTTGTATGTGCATCAGGCCTGTTGTGTCTGGATTAGCTCTTACAGTCTTTCCACCTTCTCTTCTGCATGCATCCCTGAGCCTTTAAGGGAGTGGCCTGATGAAGATGTCCTATTTAGGACAGAGGAGATACTTCTTACTGAATTTATTTTTGCAGCTGTCTTCTGGTCAGGTGTCGCCTTCTCAGTACAACCTTTTGAGCTATGCTGTTCCTGCACTCCCTGCCTCTCTCTTTACCCTTCCTCCTGGTGCGTGGACACATCCAGGGGGCTCACAGTTGGATGTAAATGAGCCCTGGATTGCCCTTGTCCCCAGGGTCTCACACTCAACTCTGTACCCTGGTCTACGACATTTATCTCTACCTCATAGGTGCTGTGACTAGAACCTGTATTCTCAAAGCCACCTAGTGACAGGTTCATTCCATTATCATTTTATGGTCTGGAGAGCTGGTGTCAATTGCCTTAGGATTTGGACAGCCTGGCCCATTTGTAAAAGGCAAGGAAGAAGCAGTAGTTCCGCAAACCAGTTTTCTGGCTCTAGGCAGCAAAGGATATACAAGTTAGAGGGAAGTGCAGTTTCTTGATTGGCACAGAGAAAGTGGCCGTCTTTTCTCTCTTCTTTGGAAGGTGATCCATATGGGAAAGGGTAGGGAAGATAGGAGGAAAATCTCTATGACAGTTTTGAGAAAGGGTCAAATATGAATTGTTACTTTCAACAATCAGGTTTCCAAAGCTCCCCTCCCTGCTGTCTGAAGATGAGTACCTACCTACCAGAGCTCCTCACCTCCCCATCCTCCCTTCCCCTGAGTCTCCTCGATTAGGACAAAAATAAAGGAGACCAGAAGCACTTCAATCCAGGCTTCCTGTCTGAGGCCCCAGGTAGCAGGGCCCATGGGGAATGGGGAACACCGCACTAGTGAGTCGTGCCTATTGTTATTTTTACCACTTGTGAGTCCTTTATAGAAACTACATAGGAGTTGAAGACTTCTGGTGCTGACAACCAGGAAGGGCCCTTGGGAAGAGGCAACTGGCTAAGCCTGAGCGGGTTCTCACGGGTTCTTCCCTTCCCACCCCCTGAGGAACAGAATTCAGGGAGGCAGGACCTGAGGTGGCAGCTGCCTTCCGAACTGAGTAGGGCTGGCTTCAGGAGGTCCAAGGAGCCCACCATCCTTATGTGACCCACAATGAGGCCAGGATCACTGCAGGCCACACACTAAGTCTAGGCCTCTTGCCTATTAGTGCCGTATAGCCTCTGCTCTCTATTTGCTCATTGGCTGTGGCAGTGTTGGTCCTTGTAGAGCTGTATAGCCAGGTCACCATCCCGTTGACTCCAAACCTACACTATTTCCTATCCAGTCGTTTACAGAAGAAGGTTGCCTGGAACATCAATGGGAAGAAAGGCAAGCTATCCTCAACCATAGCGCGTCATGTACCTCATCTAAAACAGTCCTGTCAGGGCCTCTGTTTCTTCAGCTGCACAGCCAGGATCATATACCTGTTTGGCATTTTGAAACTAGGCTGGAGTCCAAGGTGTGAGCCCCATAGAGATGGAAAGGCATTTGTAAGTTGCCTTTGCAAAGTGCTTCTTTAACAGGACCAGTTCCGATCAGAGTGAACACAGAAGGACAGGCTTGACGGACAAGGAGCCATTCTTGAGTCTCTTGGAGTTGCTGGGGACAGAGGTTCTCTTGGATTCCTGTGGCTTCCTCAGACTAGGTGCTACAAGAATGCTTGCCATCAGCTCACTAGAGGGGCTGGGAGCTTCTCCCAGGCACCCTTTCCTCTTTGTTTTCTAGTATGTCAGTCCCCATCTATCACTCCTTCCCAAAGCTTCCCTCTCTTTCTTCTTTGAAGCTATCCTGAATAAGTCAGACCACATCCTCCCTCAGAGCCTCCCTAGACCTCCTAGGGACTTGATGCTAGGCCAGTTTTCAGTGTGTCTCATGTTTCATGACTCCTCCTATATTTGTGCTTCTCAGAGGAGGGAAGTCTTGAACTCAACCTTGATTGTATGGGGGAAGGGTATCAGAAAAAAAGAGAACACGGCATCAAGGGGAAGTAAGCTGGTCATGATACAGAATGGAAGGAGGCTGCAGAGAGTAGGGGCATAGCCTTCCGGAGATGTTTCGTGAGCATCAGGATCAGTTGGTGGAGGCTCAGGGCCACACAGGGGCTCGGCTGGATGTTCTTGAGTGGGATGAAAGAAGGCTTTGGCAAGTCATGTACTGGGCTCTGTTGGGACCTCCTGGAAGAGGAATTTCTACAATCATACACAGCTCCCCACAGCTACCAAGGTGGCTATTTGGTTTAGATCAGGCTTGGGACTGCAAATGACAGATCTTGCCACCACTGGAAAGGTTATCTGCTCCATGACCCGCTTGGAGCCAAACCATACCCATAATCCTTTGCTGAATTCCAGAAGTGTTCTGTCAGTCGTGAGGGAATGATCATAAAGCCAGCATGGGCTGGAGAGCTGGGAAGTAGAGTCATGGGCCTAAGGGAGGCCAGGCTAGACACTACCTGCTTCAGGGCTAATGCTATGATGAGAACACCTGCTCTTCCCTGCCCTACCCTGCTGAGGGTGAGCAGGGCTTGGGAAGAGGTAGCCAGCAGAGGTGCCAAGCACTCAGTGCTGGGAGCAGATCACAAGTTGGTCCACTAGGCCTTACCTGTGGGTGCACAGAGGTAGTGCGTCTTCTAACCACTGGTACACTAATCTCTGCTAGGAGAGCACCTATGGCCCATGCTAGGCCAGTTTTGAGTGTGTCTACTGTTGGCTGACCCCTCGTATGACCTAACCACTCACCTTATGGAAGTTTGCAAGAGCTAGGCATACACACACACACGCACACGCACACGCACGCGCACGCGCACGCACACAGACACACACACACACACACACACACACAGGCACACACACCACTTTAGGGATGCTATTGGTGGCTTGAGCCAGTTTGTGTAAGCTAGGTTGCATGCTGCTCTCTCGCCTGAGATCTGCCAGGCCAGCGGAAGGAGCCGTGAAGCCGGGGGAAGGGGAAGGTGTTTTGAGAGTGTGAAGCATCCATTATTCCTTTATGAGCCAGGGGAGTTTCTGGTCTCCTTCCTGGCAGCAGTAGGTTTGAAGGCGGAGAAGCTGGTTATTTTCGTTTACCCAGGCTTCTGTCTCCACGAGTGGCGTCAGGGGCGGACAGGGCTACGTGCTCTGCGGCAGGCATTTGTGAATGGGCCTCAGCTCCCAGGCCAGCGCCAGCAGGCAGCACCCCCCACTTCCCAGGACGCGCCGACTCTCGACTCTCACTGGCTTGATGTCGCTTTTTTCTGGTATTGCAGTAGCTGGGTGGAGGGAGGAAGCTTTCTTCTGGCCCAAGAACAATACCAGGGTCAGCACAGGGACCTCCCTCCTACACCCTCTTCCTTCCATTGTGAGCTGCACAATCCCAGGCCTCGAAGTCCTGCCCAGCCAGTTGGGGGCTGGTGGTGTCAAGCCCAAGAGAGATCAGCAATGTGTGTGATGGTGTAGTCACCTGAGCTGGGGGCCTTGGGGAAGCATAGGGTCAGATCAAGCATATTCGAATGGCTGGTATGCTCCTCTGCTTTGGAAGGATAAGGCCTCTGTATGAGGCCTCTTCTGGCTGACCCAGAGAGTCAGAGCACATTTCATGCATACATAGAGCAAACAGGGTTGCCCCTTCCTCCCTCGTCACTGGAATGTACACATTACCCTAATGTGTTCCAGCTCCTAGCTGAACACACACTTTTACTCGACTCTGCATCAGGTTCTCAAAGTGGGGTTCCCCTTCACCAGCATCAGAATTCCCCTGGAAATTTACCAGAAGTTCAGATTTCTAACTCCTGGATTTCTCTTCTGTCCAAGTGAACTAGAAGCTCAAGGTTGAACCCAGATCTGTGTCTTAACAGACTTCCAGAGGTGGGGGGCTCTCTCATGAATACTGCTTTTTGAATTTTCGCTCATGGTGCTGGCATTAGAACCCAGGACTTCTTGCACGCTAGGCATGTACCCTATTACTGTATTCCCGAGCCTCAGACTTGTAGCATCAGAACCAAATAGCAAATAACAAAAACAGCAAGATGTGGCTTTATTTGGTGGGGGTGGGGGTGGGGTGGGATGTGTGTGAAGCATTGAGACAGGATTTGGGTATATGTAGCCCAGGTTGGCCTCGAGGTGTTCATACTGCTCCCCAACTTTCTGGATTACAAGTATGTGCCCCATAGCAACGGCTCTTAATAACTTGCTGATTGATAATTTACTGAGTGGTTGATATAACCTAACCCTGTCTCCCTCCATCAGTGGCTAAGATTTTGATTGCTCGGTTGTTTTTGTTTGTTTTGTGTTTCTGGGTAGTTTTCTTTCTTTCTTTCTTCCTTCTCCTCCTCCTCTTCCTCCTCCTCCTCCTCCTCCTCCTCCTTCTCCTCCTCCTCCTCCTTCTTCTTCTTCTTCTTCATCATCAGTTTTCTCAAATGAAGGACAAAGAATCCTGCTGTATTTGGTGACCTGGGATGGAGATTTGTGAAGGGTTAGGGGACTCGGGGAGGACACGGCCCCACAATGTTCTGTTATTGGTGTGTTCCAAATAACTCCTAAGACTTAAAGCCCTGCAGAGCCACTAGAGACCAGGGCTTCTGGGAGGCTCCTTATTGTCAGTGCAGTTGAACTGAAGCTCAGCTCAGGCCTGTGAGAGCTGGAGAGTTGGTGGCAGTTGGTCTATACGTGGAGGGAAATCATGTAGCTATTCTGAGGAGTTCCTTCCTTCTGTTCATGCTTCATGTATGCAGATGAAGTGTCCTCCATGTATACCGGATGTATATGGAAGAAGAAGCAGTCCCCAAACTCATTGCTTGTCAGCAGAAAGTCCGTCCTTCACGCACTGCATGGCAAACAAAAGCCAATCCAGGAATAAACCAACAAACAAACTTCTGTCTCCAAAGGAAGCCAACAGGAGTTGACATTAAAGAGGGCCTGAGCTCACTGCAGAAATCAAGTAGCTGGAACTGAAACAGTCTGGCCTTCCCCTCTGAGACCCTGTGGTCTCACTTGGTGAGCAGAGGGTCCTACTACAGATATTCATTTCCTGTCTCCCCCATCCCTGTCCCACCTCATTCTTCCTTTATAGGCTCCACCATGCTTCTGGGTCTACATGTTCCTCTCTCTCTCTCTCTCTCTCTCTCTCTCTCTCTCTCTCTCTCTCTCTCTCTCCCTTTCT
>NW_021605455.1:572642-582431 GCF_004785775.1 Grammomys surdaster | reverse complement strand
CACACACACACACACACACACACACACACACTGTCCTCAACTGAGGACTTCTGAAGGAAAGACTTGTCAGATGATAAAAGCATTTTATATAGTTGTGTGTTCTTCAAAGACAAGGCTTTTCCCTTTTGGCTCCAATCTAAAAAGCTTAGGAGAAAGTTCTGTGTAGAGCAAGTGGCCCTGCCCAGTTCCCACAAACCAGGACATATGTTTCTGTCACTGATGGAGGATCCAATGTGCCCTTCTGCTGCGATTCCCAGAGGTCCACCAGACTGATGGGATCTGGTAAAAAAAAAAAAAAAAAAAAAAATGGCAGCCGCCTCATACATCCATCCACTGAGACGAGAGCAGCCCTGCAGCAGGCTGCCTGCGCTGAGGATGCTGTGCTAAATACTCACCAGGTCCCTGCTGCTCCAGGGAGCCCAGAGCTGTTGTCATAAGCTCTATGTCGGGCAGTCAGGACAGCATAGGCCAGCTTTCTACCACCCATGTGGCACTGACGTATCAGGTGGCCTGGCAGCTACTGAGCCTCACTGCTAAAGTGTGTCGGATTAAGTGACTTCAAGAGCCACATCCACCACGTTCTGTGGCTCTGACTGTCAGTTCTTCCCACCTCAGCGTGGTGGGTAGCCTTGCTCACAGTGGTCCCCTAAGGCCATCTGAAAACACAGATATTTACATTACCATTCATAACAGTAGCAAGATTACAGCTACAAAGTAGCAATGAAAATAATTTTATGGTTGGGGGGGGAATCACCACAACGTGAGGAACTGTGTTAACAGGTTCCAGCATTAGGAAGGTTGAGAACCACTGCTCTACGGGGTATGAACGCAAAGAATTACAACCCTTTACTCATTTCCATCATGCTACATGCTTGTATAAAAATTAAATAATTCTAAAAGGTGTATTAGTTTTTTATCACTATAACAAAAATACCTCCTAAGCCAACTTTTAAAAGGAAAGATTAATTTGGATTCACGGTTTAAACTGTGGTCGAGTGGTTCCATCACCGTAGGCCCGTGGTGAGGTGAGGCAGAGCATCACTGTGGGGATGTATGGTGGGCAGGAGCCATCTCCCCTCAGTGTTCTTAAATATCCTTTTACCTAACCACAGCTTAATGGTCAAAACCAGGAGGTGAACATCGATAGACTACATACTAACCTATAGATCTTCTTTAAATTTTGCCCAGTTGACCCATTCATGTCCTTTATAAATAAAGTTTTTTGGTCTTTTCTTTTCTTTTTTTTTTTTGAAGAGTTGGGTTTTTTATCTTTTGTTTGTTTTGCTTTGCTTTGCTTTAGGCTTGGTGCCCAAGATTACATTTGGCTTTTAGTTATCTAAAAATATCCAGAGCATATCTCTTCCTCAGCCGTTCTTCCATGGCCTTGCCATTTTTCAGAGTACAGCCTCGTTACTTCGTACAATGCTCATCGATTTGGGCTTTAATGGTGATTCTCCATGATCAAACGCACACGCTTTTTAAATGAATGCCTTGGAAGAGGTACCTCCTCCTCCTTGGGACTTCATCCAGGAGGCATGGGGATTGCAGGATGCGAGGCTGACCACCTGGCCAAGTCAGTGGCTCCCAGGACTCAGCACTGTGAAGTAACATTTCCCCCTTTGTTATTAAGCATGTAAGGAGCGATTTAAATCTATATAGATACCCTGTTTCTGATAATACTTTTACCCAATGAATAAATGAATGAATGAATGAATGATTTGTACCTAAAACATCATGCTGGCTAGCAAATAATTTTTCTGCTTTCATTTTATTGATTGATTTTCTACTGTAGGCCACATCTGCCCCTCCCTCTGTTCATCTATTCATCTATGTTGGCTCTTTTTTTTTTTTTTAATTTGGGAGATTATAATTCATTGTTTGTTTGGAAGCACAAATTGTCCCCAATAGTGGGAGCCTCTTCAAACTGGCTCCATGTGTTTCTGGAACGCCCTCGTTTGTCTTTGCATTTGTCCTTCTTCTTCCCACAGGAGGCTGACCTCATGCCTTCTCTGGCCCAGTCCTAGAAGCTACTACTTACTATATTCATAGAGCTGGAGGACTCTTTACTGGATGAGTTTTAGAAACCGAGGCTGAATATGAGTTGATTATACTGTCAGGGCTCTTGTGGCTTTTAGTCCCCTCTGTCATATCCTTCAAGTCCCCCAGTCCCCCAGATTGGAGTCTCTTTGGCCTCTTTGCCTGTGAGTGAAGACGTAAGGGGAGTAGTGTCTGGGTGGGGTGTAGAGGAAAATTTGGGGTTTCTTGTTCAGTTACATTCAGACTTTTATCTACTCTACCACCCACCCCCACAAACACAGCACAAGAATCCCACCCCCTACACACTCAGCCCATGAACCCCACCCCCTATATACCTAACATGTGAACTCAGCCCCTACAAACCCAGCATATGAACCCTGTCCCCAACACCCAGCCTATGAACCCCGCCCCCACAAACCCAGCCCATGAATCCTGCCTTTTCTAGTGCCAGGTGCCTTCACATCTCAGGCAACAGAGGAGTTCAGGTCCTGCCATGATGTCAGTCAGTATTCTTTTCTACAGAAAGCATGGCGGCACCTCCCCTCTCTTCCAGCTTCTCCTCCATTCATTCTGTCCTCTGAAAATTGTTTAAAAATCTCTCTTTTTATTCTTTGCACTTCTGTGGATTTTATAATGCTTCTGCTAGTGGGAGGGGAGAAGAGAATATAATTGAAAGAAATGTAGGCAGTCAACCTGTCATGTTAAATACAAAGTCTCATTTGGTTGGATGTTTAAGAAAGAAATTAAGCCTAGTGGTGGCGGCAGAAACCTTTAATCCCAGCACTCAGGAGGCAGAGGCAGGCGGGTCTCTTGAGTTTGAGGATAGTCTGATCTATAGAATGAGTTCCAGGAAAGTCAGGGGTACCCAGAGGGACCCTGTCTGAGGAGGGAAGGAAGGAAGGAAGGAAGGAAGGAGGGAGGGAGGGAGGGAGGGAGGGAGGGAGGGAGGGAGGGAGGAAGAAAACTAAGGTGCTGAAGCGATATCTTAGTCAGTCAAGCACTCTCTTTACAACCATGGGAACTTGAGTTTGTCCACAGAAACCCACAGTAGAAAACAGTCCCACATGGTGCTGTGATCTGACAATCCCAGACAGGCGGATCAGGAGGGCACAAGAAGGACTCGGCTCACAGTGCTCGACAGGGTTAAGTGGAGCAGATGATTGTCTGGGAGTCAGGTGAAGTGATCCGTTCTCTTAATTCAGATAAAACTGTCCTGTGGCTAGAGTCCTGGGCATGTTGTCACGTGGCTAGAGGATAGAGGAGACAATCGGATGTACATGAAGGCCAGAAGCAGGGTTTTGTTTTGTTTTTTGCTTTCCTGTTCTTCAAAATCTTTAGGAAGAGACACGTGGACACACACATGCACACACGCACGCATGCACACACACAGGCACACAACAGTTTTACAAATCGGTAGAACAACACATAAAGCAGAATGAGAGCCATCAACCAGCTGTCTGAGGTCCCTGGGGAAATCTCTATGTTCTGACCTTACAAAGGTTGAGTCTGAACACAAGAACTAATACTCTTAGGATTCCAGCCATCCCTTACTTAGCTTTGAACTTGACCTGTTTAGTAGTAAGACTCCTGCCAGCAAGCCTTGAGAGTCCTGAGGGCTGGGTTCTAGTCCTGAAACACCCTTGTCAAGGGACAGAGCACTCAACTGATGCTCTGTCTGTACTGGAACCAGCAAATCACCAGTCCTTAGAGCATGTGAGCAAACTGACTGCAAAGAAGAGAGCAGAGCCATCCCAGAAAAGCTACTCTTGCAGACTTCCATGCCTTGGGGCATCACTAGCCTCCTCTGTGGCCACCTGGGACTCCCCCCATTGGTGTTTCTGAGAAACCTGATCTCTACTCCTCCCTGTGAGTGGCCTAGTCCCAGAAGGCCTCATATAAAGTGCAAGCTGTCCTGAGAACCACATGTGTAGAACTTCTGGTAACTTTAGTCTGCCTCCTTGAGAGTTCCTCCCATCTGGAAATGTTTAAATGAGCCAGGACACCCATAAGTCAGGTTGAAGATCTACTCTGGGATAACACATCATAACCTAGTGCTGAGGTAATGGTCACCTGAGAGCCTGAGGTGCTGACAGAGGACTCTAAGTGGCCTGAAGGGCAAGGACTATGAGACTGGCCCTAGTTCATGAAAATACTTCATTTCTTGCTGGTTACTTTGAAGGATTTGTCCTATGAACATTGTCACCTGGGACATTGATATGTAAACTAGAATGTGTTATGCTAGTTTGACCTTGATGGATGGGAGAGGATGGGCTAAGGGAAGGCTCAAGGGTAGGAAGTCAAGGCTGAGTACCTGGACCAGCTGAAGAGAATGTGGAAAACTTGGCTGCCTCAGCCTGGTGGCCAGGTGAAGGAGAGGCTGTTGCTCTGTCGTGTAGCGGAGAGGTGACACTTTTTAGACATGCATCCTGAAGATAGTCTGGACATCACCACTCTGAGCACATCATCTAAAGAAGGAAACAGGGATCTAATAAGTAAGGGCTAGCCCAAGACCGCACAGCTAGTCTACGCACAGATTTGGGGCCCAGGGTCCCCAGGCCACTATGCTTCTCAAACAGCCTACTGTTTCTTTTATGATCCTGGATGTTTGGTTGTTGAAAGGGGCTCGTAGGACATCTGTTTAATAATTCATTCTAGAAGTTCTGAGGGATTATGATCAAGTAGGTGCCTTTGAAAAGATTTCAGCACTAAAGTGTCTGCACATAAAATGTTCTGTAGAGAGGAAAGTAGAAAAAAAAAAAAAGGAAGGGAAAGAATCATGCTGCCACTAACCTGTGCAAGCTACCGCCCTCTGTGAACCTGGTACCGCCCTGCACATGAGCCCAAAGCACAATGCTAACGGGAGCTGCTGACGGGCAATCCCCACCCAGAACCAGGGTCTCCCTGGAACCCTTCTTTAGGTCTCATGTGCCCAGGGTTCACACAGAAGGTCAGCCTGGAAGACACATTCATAAAAACACCTAAGAAGTTATTTGTTTCTGCATTGCCATTGCAACAGCTTGTGTTGTCAGCCGTTCCAAGTCCCCTTGTAGCTCTTCACACTGTGCTGCTGGGGATGCTAGGAGTTCATAGGTTAGCCCAAAGAAAAGCTTGTGGTACATGGACCAGTGTGGTCCCTGGTCAATATGGAAGCAATGAATATACAGTTTTCTTTCATTAGTACACCTAATAACCTGTGCATGAAGTTGTCAGTGAATTCAGCCTGTGACCACGAGACCACAGCTCTCTCATGGTGGTGTGACATTTGGATGTGTGGTGTCCTGGTTCCCCTTTTAAGCAGATGACGTGTGAGTTGAATATCCAAGCCACTTACTCGTTTTCTAGAAAGCTGCATTTGGAGATTAGAACATGTCTGGCTGAGGAGGAGAACCTTGTCTTGGAACATATGCCAGCCAAGAAGGCGAAGCAGCCGCTGTTTCCTCAGGGTGAGGGAGACACAAGGTCATAAAGTTCTGTACCAGGAAGAATCCTTCAGAGTCACCTATCGTAATTCCATTCTTTAAACACACACACACACACAGGAACAAGGTTAACTTTTTATTAGTAGTAAGTTTTTTTTAACTTACAGTATATTTTGATCATACTATTTCCCCTCCCCCAACTCCTCCCTAATCCTCCTTACCTCCTGGCTTACCCAATTTCATATTCTTTCTCTCTCTCTCTCTCCCTCTCAAAACGTAAAACAAAAACAAACCAAAAAACAATAAAACAAAACACAAAAGCACACACAGAAAAATGTAATCTTTGTCGCTGTTGTTGTTGTTGTTGCTGCTGTTGTTGCTACTACTGTTGTTGTTGTTGCTGCTGCTGTTGTTGCTACTGCTGCTGTTGTTGTTGTTTTGGGCAACTACTCCTGAGAATGGGGCCTGCCTTGAACTATGGCTGAACTGTCTGTGACATTCTATTGGAAAACCTGATTTTCCCTTCCCTGGCAGGTATCAGTTGCAAATGGCTTCTTGGTTAGAGATGGGGCTTTGTGTCCACTTCCCCTTCTCGGTGCTGGGGTTTTGTCCGGTTTGAGCATGTGCAGGTCTTACACGTGCTATCACAGTCTCTGTGAGTGCATATGTGCATCAGCTCTGTTGTGTCTGGAAGATGCTGTTTCCTCAGAGTCCTCCTCTGGCTCTTACAGACATTCCACCTCCTCTTCTGCAAAAGTCCCTGAGCCTTGGGGTTTGGGGGAGGGGTGGGATAGGTGATGATGAAGACATCCCATTGAGGGCTGAGTGCTCCAGTCTCTCACTCTCCGCACATTGTCCAGTTGTGGGCCTCTGTTAATTCCCATCTACAGCAAGAGGAAGCTTCTCCAGTGAGAGCTGAGTAGAACATTGATCTATGAATCTAGCAATATTTAACTAGGAGTCATTTATTGATATGTTTCTTTAACA
Organism: Grammomys surdaster; assembly: GCF_004785775.1. Classification (NCBI taxonomy): domain Eukaryota; kingdom Metazoa; phylum Chordata; class Mammalia; order Rodentia; family Muridae; genus Grammomys; species Grammomys surdaster. Next base: position 575,988 of record NW_021605455.1, on the reverse strand, counting down.
GGGTAATAGTAGTACGTTTCTCTCTAGGGCCCATGATCTATCTAGCCTCAGGTTCTTGGCCAGTTTAGCAGAATCAGTATCAGGTATGGGTTTCATTTGATGGGCCTTTAAAATTCAAGTTTTACATGCACAGATAGATAGATGGATGGATGGATGGATAGATAGATAGATAGATAGATAGATAGATAGATAGGATTGACCATAAAACATAATTGCCACGATTGCACCAGGATATCTTATGGACAAGTCACTGTGGTTTACAGGGTTTGAAGCTGGCTGTGTACAGAGTTCCTTCCAGCACTGTGAACATTAGTTAACATGGTTGCAGCTTCTAGTTGGGCACCAACTCAATTTCTCCATCTTTAGTAATATAACTAAGTGCTATCTTCAGCAGTAGGGCCTTACCATCAGACTGTGGAGAACAACCAACAGCTTTTTCGAAAGCATGTGATGTTTGGGGGATGGGATCTATGGGACCCCCATCCATTCGTTTTTGCAGCTGGAAAAACAGAAACCCAGACAGTTTTTACTCTGAGCACAGAGCATCTCTTCTCCCCAGTTCTGAGCAGATGAACAATTTCTGGAGTCTGCCGTGGATCAGAGGTCACGCCACACTTGAAGAGGCAGCCAGAAGTCAAAGGCAGTTTAGCACAAAGGAGATGTGCCAGACTGCAAGAGGCTGCCAGGCTTCTGAAGTTCACCTGTCCCAGATGATGTCACCTCCTTAGAAGTGTATTCTTTTTATGGAAGCCTAAGTCAGATTGTGTGCACAAGTTAATACTCTACGGTTCACTTGAAGGAATTCATTACAAAGGTCCTGAGTTGAAAGTTGCCCGTAGGAAGTTTTTAGAAAGCTTGTGATGGAGCCCTGTACCATGGTCCATAAATTCTACCTAGCCCAGCTGATACATAATGGCTAAGCCGGTCAGAGGCTGCCTGTGTGAGGGACAGTTGTTGCTGTTCTATTCATATGACACAGAGAGAGAGGGAGGGAGGGAGAGCCAGGAGAGAGAGCCTCTCCTCCCCCCACAAGATTCCATGGGCGTGTTTTACAAATACACCAAAAATGCCCGGAAAGCCCATTGTGGTCTTTCCGCCCTCTAGATCATTATTTCAGTATGCCCGCCAGGTCAAAGAGAAACATGCGCTTGGCAAGAAAGGAGAAGATGTTCCTTTCTGTGGTCCTCCTGCCAAAACCAAGAGGAGCATTGTTCTGTGAGGCTGGTGTGTGGTGGGTCAAGCACATGCGTCCCTACCTTCCCCGGGGTCCTTTGAGGACACCCAAAGGGCAGCAGCCTTGGTGGCTGTCCCACAGGTGAGGCCGTCTCTCTGCTGAAGGAGGATGGTTGGATACAAACACACATGAGCCAGAGAAGACAAACCCACAGAGAGGGACACCGAATGGTTTGGGTCCCCACTGTAGAAGGGGTTCATGTCATAGAAAAGTAAGGGATCAGGATCCAAACTTCTAAAATTCCAGGACTCTGACTTTTGTCTTTTATGGATCAGTCACACCCACCTTTGAGTCACACTCATTATCTGTCTCCTTTAAGAAATCAGGCTGTGTCAGAGCAGGGACTGGGTCTGGTTTGCCACTTAATTTCTGTGTCCCAGGCCTGTACCCCACCTTTATCTTTGCCTCTAAATAGTTTTATCCTCAAACATTCATAGGCTGCCCACCCTCTGTCTCCCACTACCTCCCTAACCCCTGCAGTAGTCCCTCTGATCTCTGGGCCTCGTCTTGGCCACCTGGTGTATGTTTGGGTCCTGTCCCCATCAATCTACTCCACATGATTTACAGAGCACGTTTACCCAAGCATTTGACTGCTCTGTTCCATGTTGCCCTTGCCTGCCCTCACACACAGGACCAACCTCCCACTCTGCATGGCATCCCATATCCACGCTGTCTCTCTTGTCCAGTTCTGAGGACCACACCTTTCCCGTCTTATACCATAGGCAATGGCCACATTGGACTCTTGTGGGACCCTGTCTGCACCTGGGACCCATCCTAACCTGGTACCTGGCACAAGGCTTGGCAGTGGAAGACAGAGTGTAGCAAACACACATGTAAGCAATTCTGGTCCAGCCTGCACCACCCTGGGACCCCAAGGGTTGAATTTGGCCCTAACCTGGCTCTTCCAAGCTGGGAGACATTGACAAACTACTTAGACTTCTGTTTTGTTGTGTTTAGAACGGAATGGTAAAATCTTCCTGCAAGCTGCTATCACTGATAGTTGTTATGAAAATAAAGCAAGGGGCCTGGGAGAGTCTTTGAAAGCAACAGGACACCAGTACAGTCTCGGGGTTTCCACACGAGCATCAGTGAGATCAGGGCAGCTCCCTGGGGTCTCCTGAGAACCGCTCACATCCAGCACTGCGCACGTGCTCACGAGCAGACCAAACACACCAGTGGCAACGTGGGCCTCTTCCCTCTGCATTTTTATAAAGTGAATTGGGCGAAGGAAATGTCTAGGAATAGACAATCTTCCTCAACTCCCCCAAAATAACTTCAGTGGGAACAATTGTAACATTCACTCTGATGTATTGTTTCCAGCCTTCTGCAATATGGGAACAGTTCCCCCGTCACTTCCAACTCAACTGGGAATCAACTGGACTTCCAGAGACAGGCCTGGAAACAAAGGGGAATGAGCTTGAGGGCTGCCCTGGTGTCAGGACCTGCTGGTGCTAGACAATCCCAAGGCTGTGTACACGTTCCTTCTTCCTCTCTCCTTCCCTTTGGGGACATGTTGGCTTGACGCCTTTGGATTTTCCCATGGATAATGTCTGGGAGACATTATCAGAGGCATTTATTAGAACTGCACATGGTTGTTCAGAGTTTCCTCTGACAATATAGACCAGAACACTCAGTGGCACCTTGTCCCACACCAACCCAGTCTGCCCGCCTTCCTGCCAGGCCTTTGCCTGTATAGCACTGTGCAGCCTCGAGGCCTGGTCAAGGCCGAGCCTGCCTTGCCACCTCCGTGCTGCTTACCTCGCTGATCTGCCCACACCAAAGGAACAACGACAGCTTTAGTTTGTTTCCTCTCCACCACCTTTTCCCCTGACTTCTGGAAGCATCCATAGTCTTCCATAGGGCTGGGAGACAGATACAACTGAGAGCTTTTCTTCTCTTCCCTTCTTCCATTTACCACCCCTTGCAGAGCACCCCAAACTTTTCTAGAACTTTGTTCCTATCACCATAGCCTTTCAAAAACAAAACACCTCAACTCGTTGTGTGAGTAAATACAATTTAACTTATGGTTACGATTGTAAAAGCCATGTTAAACCCTTTTCCTATTTCTTGTTACACACACACATGCATACACACACACATACACCATACACA
>NW_021605455.1:558803-572542 GCF_004785775.1 Grammomys surdaster | reverse complement strand
ATTTATGTGCATGTCTGACACACACACACCGACATATACACATGCATACACACACATATGTATACACAAACACATACACCATACACACTACACACACACACATACACACGCACACATACACACACACACACACACACGCACACATACACGCACACACATACACACGCACACATACACGCACACATACACGCACACACATACACACGCACACATACACGCACACACACACATACACACGCACACATACACACACACACACACACAGATCTAGTCCTGTCTTGCCTATGAAGCCTTCCTTAATTCTCCTAGCCAAAACCTCTCTGCCTCAGATTCTTCCACCCTTCAGAGTCTTTGTTCTCCCTTTTCTAAGAAAACTTCCCTGACTACTCTGATGGAATATTCTGGAATCTTCGCTTTTTTCAGAGTACAGGACCTATGCTCCTTCATCACATTTCCTACTCTGAAGCATGTCCATACAGCAAGTGGATCTGGTTAAACGTGCACTTCCCCAGTCAGAGGACTTAGGGGAGGCCCCAGACTTGTTTATCTCTGTCCAGCCCCTGGCAACACTGTCGCTGCTGGCAACCTGTGAACTATATTAAGCCCTAGGACCTGGTAACAGTGAGTTCCAAATTTTCCTGCACATTGAAATTGTATTTTAAAATAAATTATCTGAAGCCGGGCAGTGGTGGCACACACCTTTATAATCCCAGCACTTGGGAGGCAGAGGCAGGTAGATCTCTGAGTTCTAGGCCTGCTTGGTCTACACAGCAAGTTCCAGGACAGCCAGGGCTACACAAAGAAATGCTGTCTCAGGAAACAACAGATTATGGATTGAGATTGGTACCAATTTCCTACCTTAGACATTCTGATTTTATTGGCATTTACTGTGATATCCCAGAGCAATTGTAACCCAGAGAGAAGGATGGAAACAATTAGAAAATGGGAGTATGGCTGGTTTTTCTTTTACCCATGTTTACCTCCTCTCCCTTGAGTTTGTGTGTTGTATTGTGTGAGTGTGTACATGAGTATATGTGAGTGTATGTGTGTAACTGTGTGTGTGTGTGAATATGTGTGTCTGTATATGTGTGAGAATATGTGTGTCTATGTGTCTGAATATGTGTGTAAGTTTTTATGTGTATGTGTTAGTGTGATTGATGTGTGTGTGTGAGTGTGTGTGAGAATATGTGTATGTATATGTGTAAATGTGTGTGTATGTGTATGTGAATGTGTGTGTGAATGTGTGTGAGTGTGATATATGTGAGTGTGTGTGTGTATGTGTGTGTGTGCTGATTGATTGGCACACTGCATATTGGGCTCTTTGATAATTAATTGATGATTTATCAACAGATCCCTTTCTTTCCTAAGGAACCCCACTACATGTCAGGGTCTAGACCTTTCTAAGCATAGTGAGATCTGCCTGATCCCCAGTTTACCCATGGGGCTCTAGAAGGCAGAGTTTCAAAGGCCCGGGACCTGTTTCTCACTTTCTGCACCCCTACAGAGGAGAGGGCCAAGCCCCTTGACTTGTTTAGAACAAAACTCTGCTGCCTGCTTCTGTTTCCTTTTGCTCTGAAGCAATGACTCTTGACTTGGCAACCCTTTAGATTGACCTAGGAGCCCCAGATCTCTGGAGCCCAGGCTGCACCCCCTATGTAGAACATCAGAGTCTGCCTATGAACCTGGGCAGCAGTGAGCTTTCAGGTTCCCCCACAGGCTGAGTAGCAGGGGCTAAAAGCCACAGAACTTGGTTTTTCATGAATCTGAATGTAAATACAATCGATTCTTCTAGCCCTTCCCTGAAACCAAGAGAGGGAAAGGGGTGAGGGTGCTGGGCACCCCTCAGATGTAAGAAGCCACCCATGAGTTGTCAGTGAGGCAGGGCAGAGAGGGAGGCCCAACTGCTGTGAAATGCACTTAGCCTCCTTGCTGGTCCCTAGAGGTGGAGCCAGCAGGACCTGACCTGGACTCTAACTCCTCTTTCAAAGTTTTATTGGACCACAGCCGCACTTCTGCGCTGTTTTCGCTATAGGCTGGGAAAATTGAGTTGTTGTGACAGAGACCATATGGCCTGCAAAACCTAAAATAGTTAAGTCCCTGGCTTTTTACAGGAAGTCTGCCAACCCCTGCTCTAGAGGAGGACCCTGCATAGACTCCTTGGCTGCAGTTTACACATTGGCGTGACACATATGCTGGGAAATTTTTAAACCATTCTTTAGGCTCTTTGTAATTTTTTAGTGGCCCCTTAAAGCAGAGCCCATATGGAGGAAGGGTCTTGGTGACATACTGCCACCCTCTGGCCTAAGCGAGTTCATCATGTGACCCTATTGGGGTATATATAAGCCGCCATCTGCTCTGTGGCCTTCCAGTAGAGAGTTAGGAGGCCCCAGGTCAAATCCGCATAGACTGTGGAGGTTAGTGGCTTGGACTGAGGCTGGGCTCTGGACCTCCTCTGGTATGGTAGTGTATGGCAGAGGTTGGAACATAGGACTACACTGAGCAGGGCCTAGGGACACAGGGCAGGGCAGCGCCAGCAGACACCAGAAGGCCAAGCTTCAATATCCTGAGCACCATGTTCTCAGATTCTCCTCTCTTTCTTCTTGCGCCACCATGGTGCCCCTAAAAGTAGGTCAGATCACTGTCTGCTCCAGCCACACTGAGGGAAATAGACACCAAGTAGGTCATGGGGCTGCTACTGCCTAGTAAGCCTGCAGGCTAACACCAATGGCTTCACTGACACAGATCACCCAGCAAGACCCTTTTATGTGTCAGAGAATCCTTAATGGCCCACTCCCAAGTGACAAAAGGTCAGACTCGCTTTCTGGGAAGGAACAAATGCCGAATTTCCAACATGGTCGAGCGCACTATAGTCCAAAGGAAGAGACAATCCGTATCCTTAAAATATCTGGCTTCACTGAGGAGTTAACACATCAAGGCAATTGCTTAATATCCCAAAGACATTTGGCATAGGACCTTTAGTCAAAGCACAGCTCTGTGTAGCTCTGTGTCAGCATGCAACACCGGGTGAAGACCTTTATGACTCTGACTCGTTTATCTTTCTTCCTCACTGGGAACTGTCTTAGACTCCATACTTCTTACTTTGGGTAGGTTCCTTAGTTGGGGGTTGAGGGTTGTTTTGCTTTGTTTTGGACAACCCCCTGGTCAGGGAGGTCCAGTATTTTCTCCTACTATTGACTACAGTCAGCTCAACAGCACGGCCATTGTTGTCTTAATGTAGAAGAAGGGACATACAGTAAACGGGGTGCCCAGAACAGCAGCCCCATGGGTGTATGCTTTCTGCACCATAACTCCCTGCAGAGTGGATACCCACAGTAGCATTACCGCCACTCCAGACCTCGGTTAACACTGTCTCCATCACTTCCCCATTCCGTCAACCGACTTTTGCTGAGCACCTGCTACGTAAATTGCTATTGGGAGCTCAGGTCCCTCCCTTGATTTCTGAGTGGTTCTTATTACAGTGCTGCAGAGTGTGGTGGCTGGCATTCTTACGAATATCTCATTATGTTTGATCCTGAGCTATGGGCAGAGCGGCTCTCGTGTTTTAGAAGAGTTGGCACCCTGGTTCCGTCTTTTGCTTGTATGCCTTTGGCACTGCTGCTTAGTAAAGCCCATCTCCTTGTCCACCCCTGTTGGGGATGGATCATGATGGTACTGTCCCTTCAGAGCTGTTGGGTGATTTAACTTATCTCATTGTGCAAAGCACAATGCTCACCTCAGTATGCGGAAGTCGGCGTGATTAGCGCTGTAATGACTTAGAATCCGTGCAGGCATCCCTTTTCTCCTTGCTGAGTATCTTGCAGGAGAAACTGCTCGCTCAGTAAGCTGAAGGGCGTATGTTTATCAGGCATGCTGTAGGGGAAGGAAAGAGCTGGCAATCTAGCTTCCCCTCATTGTCAGGGCCGCTCCTCTGCACGTGCGAGCCGGCTTAAGTATGTCTGAGCACAAGGATAGCTTTGTGGTCTCCTTGTCTTCTGGCTGCCCACAAAGTAGCTATTGAAAAGGCAAGGGACAGAGCAAACAGGTTTTGTCCCACACAACGAGGCTCTTCTTCACTTTGCCAAGTATAATCTCATCTATCGGTTGGAAGATTTCCACTGAGCATCTACAGCATTTACCCTGTGAGTCTGGGGATAGAGCTAAGGGTTCAGACAGGGAAGATAGGAGCCTAGGCGTCTCCAGAGTCCTCCAGTTTTATCTACGCTGTAGTCCTGGCTACAATTTACCTCTATCCCAGCCCTTTCTCACCAATAAAGAATTCAAAACCAAGACAGAGAGCAGGGGTTCTCTGCGTTTTATAATCAATGACAATAACCAAGTGCGGACCAGTGAGGGTAACTCCAGTTGATGCCTGACTCCTGGTCCCAGTTTGGGCCTGAGCCCTGTACCCTTCATGATCAAGCTTCCGATCTCACTATGCTGGACCCATGTTACTTGCACAGACATGCAGATCAGTCCTTCCCTTTGTGGACACTGATACCATAGTGTATTTGGCCTTAGCTCCATGGACCTTGGGTATCCCTGGACCATTCTCTCTATGGGCAGAGTTGGCCAAGAGCACAGTACATCACCTGCTTCCATTACTTCTTCCTCACAGTGAAGCACCAGTATCCGGTTCTCTATTCTAAACAGAGGACACCAGCTCAGAGAGAGGATGCCTGACCATGCCTGTCTGCTACTTTGCACCTAGGACTTGCTCAGCAAAATTGAGACATTTATTATAAGGCAGAGAATGCACAGAGTTGAGCTGTGGGCATGCCATTTGCCCCTGAATGCCAGGGAATGGCCGCCGTGGTTCTCGGAGATCTTACAGAGTAAGGATAAAGGACCCAAGATCACTGTCATTCCTGCTTAACAGAAGAATAGATAGCCTTTGTTCAGAACCCAGCTGTATATTGGGTTGAGAACTGATGGGCCCATCAAAGATCTAACTTCTTGCAAAGCTAGAATTGGAAGTGGTGCCTTGCCTACCATAGACTATGGGCTCCTGGGTCCCATGTGGGTTACCTGTAAGTGTTCTTAGTCCATATAGATAGGACAGGGATAGCCCAAATCTGGCTCATCCAAGGCTATCCATTGTCTTAACTTCTTTCCAGAAACAGTTATGGAAGTCTACAGTGTGTAAGGCCCTATGCAGACATTGTGAGCATTCAAGTAAAGGAAACACGGCCCTGAGCTCCTGAAAGTTTACACAGCTTTGCTGGGGAGGTGATTGCGTCAGCAATTACCTGGACTTGTCAGACCACAGATGAACTGTTAAGGAGTCTGTCCAGCTTCTGTGACCACATAGACTCATTCTCACAGGAATTAGATCCTGCTTTGGAGGGTGGGAGCATTGTGCTAAGGGACAAAAGCTGGGCCTTTGGGAAGGCTGGATACTGCAAGTTAAGAAAGAGAAACATTTTCTGTGGTGGGATGACTGAGAGGTGTGCAGGTCCTTGGAGATCCCTGGCTGATGGATCTCTAGGCTCCTTGAAACCCCATTTCAGACACTGCTGTGTCCTAGCTCCAGCCCAGCTCTCCTTCTGCTGTATTTTCATCAATAGAGCATGGAGTGGCTCTCCAGGCCAGTGGGATGAAAGCAGTCACCGGAGCTTTCCTCCTGGGAAGGCTGTTCCTGAGATAAGGCCCATGAATGATACAGTGGGAACCTGAAGAGTCACATCCTCCGAATGAGTACGATCACCTCTCCAGCTGGAAAAGCTGTGTGGCAGCCAGGAATGTCAGCCCCACCATCCTAGCAGCTTGCCCCAGTCCCTCAACCTGCCGTCTGGTCCCATGCCTTAAAACCAGGGTGTACACTCTGGCCTTACAGATCAAGTTCAAAACACTGCCATCGAGAGTAAGAGTCAGGCAGGGGATGGATGGTGAGACCATAAAATGCTGTCCTCCCAAAGTCCAACCTGCAGAGCCCTCAGGGAAAAAAAAAGAACAAGAAAAGAATCAGGGGATGCCCCGGATGACCTTGTCAATGAGGAAAACTGTCAACCCATGAGGGGAAGGTGACCACAAGAGACTTTCTACTGGACTGAAATTTGTCACTAGAGATAGCCCAGCTGCAGGGTAGCCTAGGAAGTGTTTGGGACTGGAGCAGGACGACTCTCTTTCATGTGACTTGGGAAAGGACAATTAAAGTTTAAGGAGGAACTGGCATCTCAGGGTTGTATGGTCATAGGTCACTCAGTGGCCACACAAAGCAATTATAATTTGATGAGCCATCTAAGTGGTAAGGCAACAGCTGGGGATGGAAGAATTGATGAGTGAATAATCAAAAAAAAAAAAGCCCTGTGTGCATTTTAAAAGCATATGAAGAATTACTTAAAGAACCTTTACCCAACACTGCTCGTCTTGACTAAGTGCCATGAGCAAGAAGAGAATGTGTTTGAGTAGATGTGGACACTTGATTTTCACACCGAGAAAGACAGTGTTGATGCTAAGGAATGTTGGTCCATTCCTAAGCCCAACCCAACCAGACAGCTTTTATTTAAGTCTACAGTATGAGAGAAATAGCAGCTTTGCAGTGGCCTGGAGCTTCGTGAAAAAGTCAAAATGTCTTTTGAAAGTCTTCTATGTGTCACAGCACGATGCTAATGTGTGTGAGTGTACACCCTGCACTGTAGCAAGAGTGTGTAAGCCCACGAAAGACCTGTGTGCTCTTTCTTCCAGCTCTCTGTAGGTGAATTTGAGTGAGTTAGACAACACACTTGACCAAGATGTTATCAAGAAACATTCTTCCTAGAGAGCCAGTATTAGTCCGTGGAAAGACCACCTTCACTTCAAAACTAAGTCCTCCAGGATGTCCTTGGGCAAAGTTGAAACCATCCACTCCCAAGTTTTCAAAGTTTTCTGGAATATAAGATTTTAAATGTTGGGGACTACAAATCCAGTATAAATTGGAAAAAAATTATTAAAGAAACCGGTTTACATATAATGAAGAATAAAAAGAGCAAGAATGATCCATTTCAAACTTGAAATTGTTCTGTCTTATTATATTATCATTGTGTGCATTGGTGTGGGTATGCACATATATCACAGAACATGTATAGCAGTCAGAGTTGGTTCTTCCTTCCACCATGGGTCCTGGATGTATCTCACATCATCAGGCATGCAGAATAAGCCATCTTGCTGGGCCCCTGCTGATATTTTGATCTCCTCCTCGACTCTTTCTGGATCTGGTCACTTTGGTCTTAAGTAACTTTCTTCAGCCCTGCCTTTGGTCTAAAGCATCATATCTTCACATTTGCTCCTTGGTGCACTTCCTGTTTAAATGATGTATTTTGAGTTGATACAGCTTCTGAATTGTTTGCCCATCCCCTACCAGAGAGCGGACGTCCTTAGCCCAACTCACTGTTGCATCTTCACCACTTGTGGGGATTTTGGTATCCTGTGAGCCTCAGACACTCGTTGCCCACGTAGATCAGAACACCACTGGTTCTGGATTCAGGAACTGCCTTTCAGCCCTCTCGTACCCCCACCACTACCCGCCAGTACCAACACTGAGCTTGTCCCTGTGGGTTCTCAGCCAAGCCTAGTCAAAAGCTGTCTCCTCTACAATTTTTAGCATTAGAAGCATCAGAAGCAGCTTGCTGTCAAGGATGCTGCATTGGCCATGGGTGTCAGATCTCAGTATGACCTTTGATCACTGCCCATCTAAAATAGCCCTCTCATTGGACCTTCTGAGCATCCCTCCAGACTGCTTTTCTTGCATTCTGCTGCACAAGGAGTCCTGAGTAACAGGACAGCAGGGAACTGGGGGAACAGGTGGCAACCTCAGAATGAAACACAGTTGAACATTTGGGAGGAGGAGGCTGAGTTGCAATGGGCTGTTCTTTGGTCCCCTGAGAATGTTCTGGACACAGCCTAGGAGCTGAAAAAGTGGTTATCTGGTTGACATGAGCCCTACAGTTCCTAGGCTCTTCCTGCTTTGCTGTGTCATTGCTGTCCCTTTTGATCAAGGTATGCTTCCAGGACCCCTGTAAATGCTGCATGTCCTGAAAGTAGGGGGGCATGTCCTTTCTCATGTCTGAGAGCCACTAGAACTATCCGGAACCCAAATGGATTGCATCCTGGAAGATACAGGACTCTTAGCCTTGGGATCATCCCCAAAAGGAGGCCTGAGGCCTCTTGGTCTGATTTAGTCTTTGGCCCAGAATCATAGGCCTCCTTCCAGGGCCCCTTTGCACACAGACACCTTCTCCACACTCCTCAGCTGCAGGTAGACCCTGGCAGTCGTACTCACTCATGCATCGCTTCTTTGACTTTCCATGCTATATAACACAGAACCAACCTTCTGCCATTAACCAGATAGTCCTTGGTGCCTGTCCTTTGCAAGGGTGTCTCTGCCTAGTTTTTGCTTTATTTAGAAATGAATAAGTGAAAGAGTCATTTGTATCTGAATTACCCGATGAATTGTGCTGTCATTGCTGCCCCTGGGGGACAGAAAGGAAGGAGTGGTTCGTGTTTTGTTAACGTTATATGGACTCAGTGAGGTCAGCCACTACACCTAAAGCTGTGCCATGTTGAATTAGTTAGAACTTTTTTGGTTGTAACAGAAAACAATATTCAAAATATTTTAAAGATAGAAGAATCTTCCAACTCTTGACTCAAAGGAAAGCTTCATAGTCACAGCAAAGGAGAGGGGAAAGGTAAGATTTTTTTCATCCTTATTTTACACAACAGACAGAAGAGAGCTGCTCGAGATCACTGTTCTGTGATGTCCAGGCTTATCAATTGCCAAAACCCTGGCCACCTAAAAGGTGTGTGCAGTATCTTGGATTCTGTTGACTGCTGTCCTTAAGGAATGAAAATTGATGGTAAAACAGAAGGGGGGGGGGTCCCTTGAGAGATCTATATGTCAGCTTTCTGTGACTATAACAAATACTCGAAAGCAACCAGCTTACAAAGAGAAAAGGTTCGTTTGGGCTCACGGGTTTTGTTGTTTCCATCTATGATTGACTTCTGATTGTGGTGAGGCAACATAACATGGATAACAGGATGTTCTCCTATGTGTGGAGTGCTTTCTTCCTAATTACAGACCAGACACAGGGAGGGAGAAAGATAACAGACCTGTGGAAAAATTCGGCTGTAGTGATTCCAGAGAATCCATATCCACGTTCAGTGGACATCTACCTAATAACCAGGTGTAGAAGAGAGAGAGTATAGCATCGCCTGTCCCCTTCAGAGCCTTGCCCTCAATGACCTATGACCTCCCGCTAGGCCCCTTCCTCTTAAAAGGTTCTACCACCTCCCGGTTGCACCAAGCTGCGACTAAAAACGTCAGTGTCACTTCAGGGGACATTCCAGGTCCAGTTATGCTGTGGGTTCTTACCAAGGTCACTGTTGGGAATGAAATAACCACATGCCATTTCAGGGAGATCCCAGGCTCCACAGAAACCTGACCAGGACCTGTCAGTTACACACCTCATCTAGAAAAATGCTCCGAACTTACTGCGGAGCTGCTATGCACCCCGCGCGTGTGTGCGTGTGTGCGTGTGTGTGTGTGTGTGTGTGTGTGTGTCGGTGGTGGGTGGAGAAGGTTCATGACTCAGGGCACATGGGAGGGACGAGATGGCAGGAGTGGCTACAGAGCTCTGAGCAGCTCTAGGTCTCATCCCTCCCTGCTTTTATCTCTGTTTTTATATTGAAACTCCAGCTAAGGTATTGTTGTTTTAAAGAGTTTGCACTGATTAAAAATAAATAAATTATGAGAAAATTGCCAATTGAAACATCGCAAGCAGGCCTTCCCCTCCATCCTTCTCTCTGAAGCTTGTCGGTTTCTTTAAATAGCTGCACAGTCTAGAGATTCCAGGAATTTTAGAAACGTTACCTGTTTATTTCTGTTTGGACGTGACCCACACATCCTGCCCATGTGGAGACAGACCTTGATGGGGCAACTTCTTAGAAGCGGTGGGAAAACAGAACTCCCAGCAGGAGGAAGCCTCTGTCCTCAGAGGAGCGGTGCTGAGATCTTTCTGGCCCTTTGAGTTCCCAAACGCTCTAAGGTTCCTCTGGAGTGCTAACCTTTGCAACATCTCTGGCTGGAGCTGGAGCCCATCTGAGAAACCTGGAGCTGGTAGGTTACCCCACCCCCACAGGATGTGCCCGGGCTCTCTGAGGCTCATTCTCCCTCATTTGCCCAGAAGGCATGGGAGAGCTAAAGTCTAGTTGGCTCTTGTATGCTGAGCACTCATAAGCCCTCCTGTCCTGCCACCCGACTGTGCTAAGGAGAAGGAAGCCATTCGTTCTCATGCCTGCGATAGACATGGAAGAAATGGGGATACGGAGGTGCGATATACAAAGTCGTGAACAAGTAGAGAAACTGGGTTTTTGACTACCAAGCATAACAGGCAAATAGATGTGTCCACATGGGCAGAGAAGGGCTTACCTGGTCAGGAGTCAGGCTTGAGTACTATTATGGTTTGTATATGCTCGGCCTAGGGAGTGGCACTGCTAGGAGGTGTGGCCTTGTTGGGGGTACCTGTGTCATTGTGAGTGTGGGCTTAAGACCCTCATCCTAGCTGCCTGGAAGTCAGTCTTCCACTAGCAGCCTTCAGATGAAGATGTAGAACTCTCAGCTCCTCCTGCACCATGCCTGCCTAGATGCTGCCATACTCCTACCTTGGAGTGAACCTCTGAACCTGTAAGCCAGCCCCAATTAAATGTTGTCCTTATGAGTTGCCTTGGTCATGGTGTCTGTTCACAGCAGGAAAACCCTAACTAAGACAGGTACCTTCCAGCTCAGCACCCTGTCATTCCATCTGTGTAGGATACCAGTCTTCATTTTTTTAGACCCATCATCATCATCATGACCTCTCTGCTCTCTAAGGAATGCATTTGTTTAGTACTCGGTCCTGTATTATCTGGGAGAAAGTTAATGCACCAGGAACAAGACTTCCTAGTATATGTGTCATGCTTTCTTCCTTAAGAGCTGATACACAGTGAGAGAAAATATTAATTGGCCTTGAGGGAGTTCCAGGGGGATAACTACTGGATCCACATCCATGGCCAACAGCCAGAAGTCAAAGATCCAGGAGCTGAGCCTTGTACTGTTGGCCCATAATTGCAGCTATGAAGGAGGCTAAAAAAGAAGGAATTCATGTTTTCAGCCAGCCTGGGCTACATAACAAGGCCAACCTGGGTAACTTATTGAGACCCTATCTCAAAATAAAAAGGGATTAGGTTGGACCCCAATGGTAGAGCCCTTGCCCTGGGATCAGTACTCAATACCAAAATTAATTAATGAGTTAGTTAATTCTAAAAGCTCATGGGAATGCTTAGAAAAAAAAAATCTCCCTTGAGGGTTAAGCAACCACTGTGATCCGTGAACCGACCGGCTGCTGCCTTGAGGTCTGTAAATGAGACACTTCTAAACTTCCTTAGGGCAGATGGGGAGGGATTGGAAACACCAGCAGCTGTACACACGTACACATCCGCCATGTGTGTGCACTACACACACACACACACACACACACACACACACACACACACACACATCTCTGAGGCTAAAGGACAGGCAATGATGACATAATATGAACTCAGAGCTTAACCTTTATCAGCTAACTGACTAGGGGACACCGGGCCCCAAAGGCCCTCCCTGCCTTAGGCTCGGCAAGGTTGAGAACAGGGGTGTGTGGCCCTAGCTGAGGCCCAGCAGGTCCTCTCCTAATGAGTATCTCCACTGCCTCACCTGCAGAGCCTTTGTTTAATAGAGCAGCCTCAATCAGCTGCAGCCCCTGCTCCCTCAGTCCCTCCTGCCTTTCTCTTTCTCAACAAATATTTCAACATCATCCACCACGTGTCAGGCAGCATTCCATGCTACGGTACCACAGTCATCAAGACAGTTTTCCACTGTCCTCTTGTCATTCACGTCTGATGGTACTTTCTAAGAAGACTGGAGTTGAGATGTGTCATATGCAGAAGGACTCTGGGTTGACGGGATCCCATCTCAGTAGCCCAGCCTGGGTTCTGCTAAGCTCAGGATCTCTCTTCCTCCCAGCTGGTTCCTCATCCCTCCAGCTGTGCTGGAGAGCAGGGTGAAGCATGTGCTCTTTCAAGTTTCCTCAGAGATTTCAATCCCTCCTCTCAAATGACACCAGCAGGGGAGAGTGGAGACCTGAGCGGCTACTGATTTGGTAGGGCTGGAAAGTTGCTATAGGAAGCTAATGCATGCCGAGTGTTGAATAGTCCAAAGGAATGATGCCATCAAGGGGTGAACCTGAACTTAATGGTATCTGTATAGTCTTCAACCCACACTGGGCAGAAAGCCTGGGCACAAGCCTGGGATTGCCCAGTAAGGAAGCCCCTGCTAGAGTCTGTGTGGGGGACTGGTACCAGATGGACTCAGGATCACCCAGGAAGAGCTAGCTGGTGATGCTGGAGGAGCAGATGTGGAGAAACAGTCAGGCAGGCCCAGGGTCGTGGATAGGTGCTAGGGGCTTCAGTGTGGGATATGCATGGGAGGCTAAGGGTGTGGGTGTGAATGTTCTAGAGCTGCCAGAACAAGTGTGGTCTCACAGAACCATCGAGATGTCTGAGCTCTAGGGGAGAATCTGTTCTTGCCTCTTTCCAGCTCTCTGGGCTCTGGAGTCCCTGGCCCACCTTGGTTTGTAACTGTCTCTCTGAAGACACTGCTTCCATCTTCCCTCTGTCCAAAGTCTTTTCTAGTTATGGGTTATGGGCCCAACCTAATCCCATGTGGTTTCATCCTAACCTGAGTGCATCTGCAAAGACTGTTTCCAAATAAAGTCACATCTGTGGGTACTTGGGATAAAGATTCCAATAAATGTTTTGAGGGACACATTTCTGCCCAGTGTGGGTTGAAGACTATACACATACCATCAAGTTGAGGTTTACCCCTTGATGGCATCCTTTCTTTGGACTATTCAACACTCAGTATGCATTAGCTTCATTATGTGTGTACACTTAGCCCATCTAGAACCAGGAATTGCTTTTATCCAACCTGCTCTTCTCTACCTGATGCACTGATATATAGACCTTCAATCTTTGTTAAATGAAGACCAAGAATGGAAGGATAGATAGATAGATAGATAGATAGATAGATAGATAGATAGATAGATGGTGTCTTAGTTAGGGTTTCCATTACTGTGAAGAGTCAACATGACCAAGGCAACTCTTATAAAGGACAACATTTAATTGGGGCTTACTTACTAGTTCTG
Organism: Grammomys surdaster; assembly: GCF_004785775.1. Taxonomy (NCBI): domain Eukaryota; kingdom Metazoa; phylum Chordata; class Mammalia; order Rodentia; family Muridae; genus Grammomys; species Grammomys surdaster. Next base: position 559,349 of record NW_021605455.1, on the reverse strand, counting down.
AGGTCAAATCCATTATCAGCATGGTGGGAAGCATGGCAGCATCCAGGCAGGCATGGTGCTGGAGGAGCTGAGAGTTTTATATCTTTTTTTTTTTCTTTTTTCGAGACAGGGTTTCTCTGTGTAGTTCTGGCTGTCCTGGAACTCACTCTGTAGATCAGGCTGGCCTCGAACTCAGAAATCCACCTGCCTCTGCCTCCCAAGTGCTGGAATTAAAGGCGTGTGCCACCACAGCCCAGTGAGAGTTCTATATCTTGATCCAAAGCAAATTGGAGAAAACTGACTTGCAGGCAGCTAGGAGGAGGGTCTCAAAGCCCACCCCCACTGTGATACACTTTCTCCAACAAGACCGCACCTACTCCATCAAGGCCACACTTCCTAGTAGTGCCACTCCCTGGGCCAAACACATTTAAACCACCACAGATGGATGGGTAGGTGGTCAGGTGGTTGAGTGAATGGGTGGGTGAGTAGATGAGTGGATGGGTGGGTGATGGGTGAGTGGGTGGATAGATGGATGGGTGGATGGGTGGGTGGATGGATAGATGGATG
>NW_021605455.1:542011-558793 GCF_004785775.1 Grammomys surdaster | reverse complement strand
GATGTTACTATTCTCACAGAGAGGTCTCTCTTGATGCTCCCCTCCCAGGCCTTACTCACCTCCTCCTCTCAAGTGTGTGTGTCGTTCATCACACATTCGTGTTTATCTGAGGCTCTCTGTTTTGGCTAGAATGTGTGTTCTGTAGGAATGTGCAGTTTGAATTTTTTTTCAGTACCGCAGCCATGATTTCTAAAGTGCAGCTGTACAATGGGTAGATGAATTGAAGGGCAGACAGCTGTTGGGATGTGTGGACAGATGCTTGGAGAGGCGGGAGAAGGTTTGTCCTAGAGGTTTGTCATCTCATCACAGTGACAGCTACTCTCGGAGTTCCCAGTAGACCTGCTCTGCCTCCTGCCTCCTTGCCTACAGATACAGATTGATTTCTTCATAGCCATTGGTTGAAAGCAGGGGCTTGCACTCCAGTATGGGCTTGTTCACTCTCTGGGGCTAAAGTACTGGATCTTGATCCCCAGAGATACCTACTGCAGTAGGTGTTCTAGTTTGATTTTTGTTGCTGCAATAAACACAACAAATGGCGACTCACAGAGTCAAGCATTTCAGCTTATATTTCTGTAGAATAATCCTTCTTTGAGGGAAGTCAGGACAGAAACTGAAGCAGAGACCATGGAGGAACACCGCTCATTGCTCGGCTCTCCAGCACATTCTCTGCTAACTCTCTGCCCAAACCCACCCGTCGAGAGAGATGGCGCTGCCCACGGTGGCCTGGGCCTTCTCACACCAGTGGTCAGCCAAGACAGTTGCTCAGGTCATGCTGGTGGAGGCAGTTCTGAAGTTACCACTTCCCAGGTGAATAGGTTGTACCGAGTTGACAATAAAAACGAACCAGCATACTAGGTGTGTGATTCTCCACCCTTCCAAGCCTACCCGAGAATGGGCTAATTTTATAGCACATGTTTTTGCAACCACAACAATAATGAGCTATCACTTAGACTTATCCTGACCTCCAGCATAAGGATATGCATGTTTATAAAGATGTGTGTGTGTGTGTGTGTGTGTGTGTGTGTGTGTGTGTGTGTGTGACATGCGCTCAACCAGCACTAGGTAAACAGGGATTCTCTGTCCTCCCTCCCTCCCTCCCTCCCCTCCTCCATTCCTCCCTCCCTAGTAAGCTCTATTTCTGTGAGCTGCTTGTCTCCAAGACCCCACACAGGTCAAGGTCCATGAGGCCATGGGTTAGACATTAGGGGACTGTATCTAGGTCTCAAAGCCAAAGGGAGAATGGTCTCCCAGAGAGGAATTGAGGAAGAGTAGGTGCTTAGGTCTAGGTCCAGGATGATACCTCAGAGGCACGTGCACAGCGAACTGACCGAGCTGACTGTATTCATAAAGAGTCACCTGTGAGACCCAAAGTCTGATTCCCTTGCTGGAGATGTGCTGAGCAAACTGTTATCACCAAGCCCATAGATGTTCTCAAGATTGCTATGACATTCTAGCGGGGCTCATTCTCCACCAGGAGATCTTCTCTGAAAAGCAGGCGCATCTCTGGGTCTGAAGCCAGAACATCCCTCTTCCCTGAGCAAGCCATCAGAACAACAACTAATGTTTCTTCCAGACTCCTTACTGGTCACTTCTGTCCTTGGGTACTCTATCCAGGACATGGTACTCTCCAAGCTTATCTCAGTGGTCGCAGTTCAGGTCAGCTATTCCCAGAGATGAAATGGCTGAGGGAGATTTTTCATGGGGGATGGATGGATGGATGGATGGATGGATGGATGGATGGATGGATGGATGGATAGTTGCCTCCTATAGTGCTGGGTATAAGCAAAAGGGAAACTTCCCACTGCTGCTACCTGTGTGGGGAGAGGCCTGGGTACACATTAGATTCCAGAACTCTAAGCTGGGGCTGAAGAGACTGGCTCCTCCTGGCTCATGTTATGCCAAGCACTGTGAGCAGCTCCATCTGTCAACCCCGAGCTGAGATCCTGGTCTGATGCCAGCTCAGGACCAGCTTGGGAAGGAGTCTCAGCTTCCTGGCCATTGTCTATTGGGAGCACACCCAGTGTGTTCCTACAGTGACCTGGAGAGGCTTAGAGTGAGGAGGGAGTGCGGGAGGGGGGTTGGCGGGGAAAGGAGCCCCGCCAGAACCTGGTAAGGGTGGGAGACAGGAAGTGAGAGAGGAAGACTTGGTGTTTTTCCTTATTTGTGTTTTTATATTAAAGAAAACAAATAATATCCTTTGAAAAACCCTATTAAACAAAGCATATCCTGAAGGTCCCAGCGGCCCATTGTGGCTGCCTGGAGCCTGGAATCCATTCACACATTTTTGGCTAGATTGTTACAGGCTAGAAAGACCGGAGAGGGAGGGAAGGGCCATCATTAAAATAGTTTAAAATGACTTTTGCTCCCTGGACTCCATAGAAGTCTGTGCCAAATAACCATAACTCCAAGATCTCATGTCTGCCTGGTTCAGTGTCCTCCCATCACCTCTCTGGGAAGCTCCATCAAACTGGCCAGTCTGAGTGTAACCAGGGGCACCAATGTCTTCCACCTTGCCCCGTGAAGGAAGGCTAAAGGAAGAGTAGTGAAAGGAGCTGCAGCCCATAGAACTGCCATCTCTCGCTTACTGCTTAGCTTCTCTGGGCCTTGATCTCCTTGTCTACCAAGTGAGGCTTGGGGACAGATGGCCCCCTCTTGCCATCTCCAGTATTCCTGTATCTAAGGCTCCTTCTCACCTTGTTCATGCCTAGACAGTATGAGAAACTGTAGGTCTCTCAGGTATCCCAGGGCCCGGACTGAAACCCTCCCCTTAGATATCCAAGATACCCCTAGATCCCACCACTACACTCCAGCTGCCCAGGATGGAGTGGCAGTGCTCCTGGTCATATCCCCCACATGGACACATTTGCATGTCCAGTGTGCAGACCAGCTTCTGCGAATAATCCTACCTGAGCATTTGGTAAGATTGACATTGCATATAAGGAGATCTTTCCCCAACCTTGATGTCAGTCCATAATCCTTATAATCGTAAGGACAGTGTGCAAAAGCAACCCTAGAATTTTCCCCAGACCCTCATTTGAAGTCTAGAAGACAATCAGCTCTTCGCATGTTTTCCCTAAATACTTCCAAGGTAAAGGAATTACTTGAGGGATTTGGCCCTAGGATTAGGAGTCATCTCGTGCTCAAGGCTTGGGCTTGGCACACTCATCTCAGGTCTTCTCAGTGACCTATGGTAGAGGGTGATGATATGCCTAACTGGAGATTGGAAAAGAACCTGTCTCCTTCCTACAACCATTGGTCATGTACCTGACCCTCTGGGTGACAGGGGAACCTGTCAGCTCTCTGGTTTAGGACTCCATAGGAAGGGCCCCCTGGTCTGTTTTCACAGAATCAGTCCTTAAAGAATCCCCAAAGAAAAGGATAGGAAGGTGTTGGTGGCCGTGGCTCGGCAGCCCCTCTCTGCAAAACCTTGGACTATTCATTCAGCCTTGGCCTGAACGACAACGTATTTGAGATCTTGGACATGATGAATTCTGAGGGCTCCCGCTAGTTCCCCTATTCTTTGAGTCCTGACTTCTAAGCATCCTTCCTTGGTAGGGATTCATTTGTTTCCATTTTCTGGTGTGACTAGATGGTCAGAATCTGGCCTCTCATGTCAGTAACTGTGGTGTTAGACACACTCTGCTCTTTTGCAAAAATAATTCATGGCCTCTCTTTCGCTTTGCCACAGGGCTACCATCCGATGCCCCATGAAGCAGAGATTGCACATACCAAGAAGTTGTTCCGAAGGAGGAGAAACGACCGAAGGTAAGAAAGACTTTCAATTGCTGTCACTTTTTCCTGGGTCGGCTGCTGGACACATTAGCTCTGGTCTATGCTGCAATAGGACTTATACCTGCAAATGAGGTGTTCACCTTTGAGGTGATGTTGAGAGTACAGTGGGCTTGGTTGTGTGGAATCTGTGTGTCTGTGCTTGGCCCAGGGACTAGGTCCCTTCAGAAGACCAGCAGAGGGCCACCGTCTCCACTCCTTCCTGGGAGCGAGTATTACTCAAGATTTACAGACATGCTCTCTTTCCATAAACCAAAGCTGCAGCATGCTCAAGGAACAGAGCCCTCAGGCTGCATGTTTAGAGGCATGGCCTCCAGGAGGCTCCCCAAGCTCACAGATTCAAAGGCAACCCTCTGGGTTTTTTTGTCATTAGGAATTGTCCTGTGTATTAGCCACACTTTGCAGTGACCCTCACCGTCCAGAGTAGTAACCAGGGGACAGGAAAAACATGGTGAGGTGACTTGTGTCAGAGCAAGCAACCAAGATTGAGCATCCAAGAAATGCATGTGTGCTGTCTACAAGGCTTTCTCATGTGGAAAGGTCTTCTTGATATAGTTCACATGAAAAATTCCAGATGCAGAGTCATACTGTGTGCAGCCATTTGTACTTAAGGAGGAGTGGGATTTTTTTTTTTTTGCTTGAATGTGCAAAAAAATATTTCAGGATGGAAATCTTTAAAAAGACAGAATAAAAAGGCTTATGCCTGAGGAATTAAAATGAGGTGTTTCCCTATAGGGAATTTATTCTTAGACCAAGGTGATGGCTCGTGCGTGGCTTTACCTTTAGTAAACAGAGTGTGTTCTTTAAGAGACAACAAATAGCCAGCTACATCCTATACTCAGAACCCTAGGTGCACCTGCCCTGGGTGCTGCATGACCACAGCTGGAGCTGCTGGGCTTCGGCCAACCTGGGCCTCTGACCCCTCGCTCTGCATAGAAATCCTGAACTGGGAAGTAGTAGGTGGGTGGAAGACGGATACCCAGAATGCCTGTCATCCAGTAGTAGATTTTCTATTTCTGAAAACATTTTCGGGGGAAATGAGTGTCCGGCTAACTGGGAGGCAGTCTGTCCTAATTGAGGACTGGGAATCAATAGGCATCAGAAGAGGAAACTGAGTCAGGAGAGCTGGGCTAACCCTTGACCCTTCCCTGACCAGGGCACAGTTGATTGCCTGCTCTGTGCCTCCTGTGTAGCATTACTCAGAACAGTTCTTGGGTTCTGGGTTCTGAACAAATGAAAGAAATAAGGAACACCCCTCAAAGGAGAAATGTTTACAAGGGCCGGGAAGGTGTCAGAGAGAGCAGAAGGCCTTCTGTCCTTCCTCCCCAGTGTGTGTCGCAGAGAGATGCCAAGACTCTCCAAGCTTACTAATGAGAAGGCTTCTCTGGGCCAAGGCACTGGCATCCATGTCAGCCCACATGTCACTTTTTGAGTCAGGTCACCATGCTCCACAGGAGTCTCCTAGACGGGGCAGGCCACCGGAAATGACATGACCCAGGAATGTCGAGAGGGAGTGTGCATGGCATAGGGAGGACCAGGAAGCTGGACGTTCACTCATCCATACTCATGGTAGTGAGTGCTCTGTGTAGGTCAATGCACTTCACAAAGGATGTAGGCCGGGCCAGCGTCCAAAGAGATGCAATAAAGTTTATTAAAGGGACAGAACGTATGTCCTGTCAGGGGGGCTGGAGGACTGGGGCCAGGGTCGAGAAAAGAGCATCCTCATGGTGAAACCCATGAAAGATTTACGTGGAAGCACCAGTGGCAGCTGCCTGTGTTTACACGGAGGGAACATCTTGGCCACTGGAGTCAGACTGCAGCTCAGGGTAGCAGACACACACAGCTGAAGTATGTGCCAGACAAGGAACCAGTCAGAAATATAACACATCCGTTTATCACTTGGGGCGGGGGGGGGGGGGGGGGTGTCCTGCTATAGAGCACCCATATGGTAGATATTTTCAGGAGAGAGCAGGTAACAATGTAGCTGAAAGATTTTATTATATAAAAGCTGGGGAATTTCTGAGTCTTTCTTGGGAACTGTGGTGATTCAGGCATTCACAGATCAGCTATCCATGAATCACCAAGTCCACCCCAGCTCTCCCAACAGAAGACCCTCCATAGCGGCCTCGTTAGGTACCAAGCCTGTGTACTTGACACTGGCCTCGCTGGCATTTAAATCATAAATCACGCTGAGAAGGTGGGAGAGGACCAGAATCAACTATGGTAACCTAGGAACACAGCCAGCATCCATACAATACCTCAGATCTTACCGTTTGTCATGAGAAAGGAAGTGGCCAGCCACATCCTGCTGGTATCCCTGTGACTCACCTTAGAATGCCTGCAGGAGTCTTTGGTCTTCTGTCTCCCTACAGAGTGACTGGAATTGGGTCTGACTGCTACAGACCCCATGGCAAATTGCTATGCCTGGAACTGAGTGGTCCAGCCAGAACAGGCATTCTCACAACAGGGACCTAGCATCCTCATCCGCACAGCAGTCTGCCACCTGTCCTAATCCTGCGTAGCTCTCTAGGTGTCTCTGTGTGCCTTGCTGCGCTTCTCTCCCCCGGTTCAATTTGGAGGCATTAGGTAGCTAAATCATGAAGCAGTGCCCTGGAACTAGGGGCTGGATAGGGCGAGTTGCTTCATTTATTAAAGGTGTGTACATGTGTATTCACGTGTGCATATACCTATGTGTATGTGTATGATGTGTGTGTATACACATGTGTACCCTTAAAAGCCAGAGGCATCAGCTCCTCCTGGAGCCAGAGTTACAGACAAGGATGAGCTTCCCACCATGGGTGCTTGGAACTGAACTCCGGGACCTCTGGATGAGCCGTCAGTGCTCTTAACTGCTGAGCCATCTTTCTATCCCACCCCGCCCCCACAAGATACTTCAGTTCTTGAAAACTGTGGTTTTTTCTTCCATAAAATGTGTTCAATACTTGAGAGGTTTGCACAAGCTCGTTCCTTTATAACATCTGAGTGGTCTTTGCAGCAGTGTGCTCTCCAGGTCAGGGGAGCTGTAAAGGGCACAGAAAGTACTTCTCATCACTGTCTTCAAAGTCTAACCTCATAATCATGGCATCCCCTAACCCAGAACAGTGACAGTAGGTAGGCAGAGCCCCTGTAAAGAAGCAACCTAAGGCTCAGCTCCCATCCACATAGGCTGCTTTCAGGAGCTCTGATTAAAACTAAGTTGTGCCTGGCTGTTCCCCTATTTTGCAAAAAGGAATTAACCACCAGAACAGCTTAAAGGTTTTCTCCTTAAGAATTTTCTCAAGGGTGAGAGAGATGGCTCAGAGGTTAAGAGCACTGACTGTTCTTCCAGAGGTCCTGAGTTCAATTCCCAGCAACTACATGGTGGCTCACAACCATCTATAATGAGATCTGGTGCCCTCTTCTGGTGTCCAGGCATACATGCTTGTAGAATACTGTATACTAAATAAGTAAATCTTAAAAAAAAAAAAAAAAAGAATTTTCTCAAAATTTCTCAAAAATCAACTGATAACCACCTGCTTATTTTGGGGGAAGAGGGACTGATAAAATATGACAGATGTCAGATAAAAAATATGAAGTACATGAATATTCTATGCATTCCCTAGGAGTAACCTGGTTTTGCGTGCTCCATCTCTGCCAGGTAGGAAGTGGATAGTTGAGAAGCTCTCTGCCCAACCCCAGCATCCAGGAAGAAGAAATTCACTAAGGGGCTGAGGTCTGGGCTCATAGCGTCTGTTTAATTCAGTGGGTTTCCTTATCCCTGTGGGAGGGGGAGGAGTTCTGCAGGCTCCTCCCACCCTACCCCCACCCTCACTCCCCTTGCCCCTGCTCTATTTTAAGAGATGAAGGTCTCACTGTAGTGAACAAACACTGTGTGCCACAGTATCTACAGCCTGGGGAACAGACTCCAGGGTGAGGGCAAGCTTTGGAAGGCATGCTGTGGAAGGGGCAAGAGGCAGCAGGCTCAGGCAGAGAAGTTGAGCTCAAGGGTATCATTCCCATCCACCCGTAAGGTGGGACCATTCTCGGGTGACAGGCACAGTGAGTCAGCTCATTTAATTGGGGGGAACAAAGGTTATTTAAACTTTAGGGAGTGAGTAGGGGTTCTTTGAGGAAAATGTATATTATTGACTGGAACCAGTATGCTAGGGATACTGACATATTTGCATAAAGAGACATTCCAGGTGCTTTTAAGGAGGAAGGAAGTTTAACCTGGCTACCAGGCTATGTGACCCCCTCTGGTGGGGCAACGTGCAGAGCCAGAATGTTGTGGGGGGGCAGCAAGGGACAATGAGCCTTCTACTGATCTCATGATGAGATAGATTTCCAGGGTTTGGAGATGCCTTGACCCCACTCTTGCCCCAGGCATGCTCCCACAGCCCTACTGCTCCCCCAAGGCTACATGGCATCCCAGGCCCCACATCAGGGCAGACTTGGTAGCATGTTCTGACCCTACAGGGAGTTCTGAAGTTTGAGGAACTTCTGAGAGTTGACCTAAGATTCAGCGACTATGCAGAACTTTATGTACTATGTCCCTTGATCATCAGAAAGGGGTATGGTCTGAGGCTGAGCAGGACCAGGGCCATTTCCAAAGGGGTAGCCAGAGGGATGAGAGCTGCTTCTGAAAGGGAGGTAGGCAGTAGGTTAGCATCCCAGAAGTAAACGCTGTTAAACCCCTTGTCTTGTTTACTATTGCTGTGACAAAACAGCATGACCAATGCAGCTTATAAAAAGAGTATATTAGGACCTTATAGTTTGAGAGGGTGACTCCATAACCACCACGCTGGGGAGCCTGGTGGCAGGCAAGCGTACGTGGTTCTGGAGCAATAGCTGAGATCTTATATCTGGATCCACAAGCACAAGGCAGAGAGAAAGCTATTTGGAAATGCTGTGTGCTTTTGAAACCTCAAAACATGCTTCTAGTGACACAGCTCCTAATCTTTCTCAAACATTTCCAAGGATTCAAGTCTATGAGCCTATGGGGACCTTTCTCATTCCAACCACCACACACACACCCCAGTTAGAATTGTTCTCCATGGTTCTGTGATCTGGAGAATACAAGGGCCTAAGGTGGAGCTGCCACAGTGGCATTCTGGCTAAGAATTACTCAGAGTGCTGCATGTGTCTGTGTAGCATCTGAGTTGTGGTTCAGAGAAGAGGGCATCGTGGGGGTGTTGGGGTGAGGGGAGATTCTAGAATGCTCCCCTTTTGGAGTAATGATTCAACTCCTAGTGAAATTCCAGAAGACTTTGAAAGGGAGATGGAGTGTGAGGGAGAAGAAAAGCCACAGCTGGGCAGATGCTGCCCCAGGGATCCCCAGAAGTCACCTGCACACTCCCTAGAAGCAGAGGCAAACATGGGGCTCAGAAGCCCCACTATGATTAATAGAAGGGAGAAGCCGCTGTCTACTTGCTCGGAAGATCCCCTGCCTAGGTTGTCAGGAGTCTCAGAAGACCCCACAGACTCTGAAGCCTGGCCTGTCATCGTTTAGAGTAGGGTGACTAATAGACACAGTCATGCTCTTTTGCATGATGCCCACCTGTGCAGTCAAGGGTGAAGAGAGCCCTTCAGATTAGTTTGCCTCGTTAAGCTAGGTCCCGGAATGGTTAATGTACTCCATGCTCAAAGCAGATGGTCAGGAAGAAATAAAGAATACCTTGGCCATCCTGGCGAGTGTCAGATGGCTCCACTGCACGAGAAGCCTCGAGTGAGCCATCCCCCTGGGGTGCAGAGTTGAGCTGCATGCTGGACGCTGCAGGGTGGCCATGGTGTCTATCCTACGACCGTGACTGTGGCTTGGTGTCCTCAAGCTGTGGAACTAGTTAAGGATTTAATCTCTTCCCTACTTCCTCTGCCTGCACAAACTCAGATCCCAAGCATCAGCTGTTGGCTTTGATTTTGCAAGCTCCTTGTAAACACTGTGTGTCACTGATTAAAAACAAATAGGGTCTGTGGAGTTGGAGGCCATTAGTATAGTATACACTAAAAACGCTGATTGTGTGCTTCACGGGGTTAAATTTTTTTATTGGTTATTTTATTTATTTACATTTCAAATGTTGTCCCCTTTCCCAGGGTCCCCCTCTACAAACCCTCTATCCCATCCCCCCTCCCCTTGCTTCTATGTGGGAGCTCACCCACCCACCCATCCACCCACCTACTCCCACCTCAGCACCTACCATTCCCCTATACTGAGACATCAAGCCTTCACAAAACCAAGGGCCTCCTCTCCCATTGATACCAGATAAGGCTGTCGTCTGCTACATAGAGTCATAGATCCCTCCATGTGTACTCTTTGGTTGGTGGTTTAGTCCCTGGGAGGTCTGGGAAGGAGATCTAGTTGGTTGATATTGTTTTTCTTCCTATGGGGTTTCCAAACCCCTTCAGCTCCTTCAGTTCTCCCCCTTACTCCTCCATTGGCATCCCCATGGTCAGTCCAATGGCTGGCTGTGAGCATCCACCTCTGTATTGGTCAGGCTCTGGCAGAGCCTCTCAGGCTCCTGTCAGCAAGCAATTCTTGGCATCAGCAATAGTGTCTGGGATTGGTGTCAGCATATGAGATGGATCCTAGGTGAGGCAGTCTCTGGATGGCTTTTCCTTCAGTCTCTGCTCCACTCTTTATTCCTGTATTTCCTTTAGACAGGAGCAGTTCTGGGTTAAAATTTTGGACATGGGTAGGTGGCTTCATCCTTCATCCGGGGGCCTTGTCTAACCTCTGGATATAGTCTTTACAGGTTCTGTCTCCCCTTTGTTGGGTATACCAGCTAATGTCATCCCCATTGGGTCCTGAGACTCTCTTGCTTTCCTGGCATCTGGGACTTTCTGGTGGCCATCCTCAGTTCCCCATCCCCCATTGCTACACACCATTGCTACAGGAAATTGGGAGGTTCAATTTCCTGACCCTCTGTACATCTTCTCTGTCTCCCCCCATACCTGATCGTGCACCCCCCTTTTTCCCCTCCCCCTCCTTTCTTCCTCCCAAGTTCCTCCCACCCTCTACCTCCCATGATTAAGCATCCATGCTTTGGTCTTCCTTCTTCTTGAGCTTCATGTGGTCTGTGAGTTGTATCATGGGTATTCTGAGCTTTTTGACTAATATCCACTTACCAGTGAGTATATATCATGTGTGTTCTTTTGTGACTGGGTTACCCCACTTAGGATGATATTTTCTCATTCTATCCATTTGCCTGCGAATTTCATTAAGTCATTGTTTTTAATAGCTGAGTAGTACTCCACTGTGTAAATGTACCACATTTTCTGTATCCATTTCTCTGTTGAGGGACTTCTGGGTTCTTTTTAGCTTCTGGCTATTATAAATAAGGCTGACATGAACATAGTGGAGCATGTGTCCTTATTATACGTGGGAGCTTCTTTTGGGTATATGCCCAGGAGTGGTATAGCTGGGTCTTCAGGTAGTACTATGTCTGGTTTTCTGAGGAACTGCCAGACTGATTTCCAGGGTGATTGTACCATCTTGCAATCCCACCAGCAATGGAGGAGTGTTCCTCTTTCTCCACATCCTTGCCAGCATCTGTTGTCACCTAAGTTTTTCATCTTAGCCATTCTGACTGGTATGAGGTGGAATCTCAGAGTTGTTTTGATTTTCGTTTCCCTGATGACTAAGGATGTTGAACGTGTCTTTAGGTGCTTCTCGGCCATTTGAGATTCCTCAGTTGAGAATTCTTTGTTTAGCTCTGTACTGCATTTTTTGACTAATGAGTTATGTGTCTGTTTTTTGTTAAAATTTTGAGACAGAGTCTCATTGTGTAGACTCTTTGAACTATAATTTTCTGCCCCAGCTTTTCTAGTTCCTGAATTACAGACATGCACTACCAGACTCATCTTTGAAAAAAAGAAAGTAGTGGGATTTTTATTATTGTTTGTTTCTTGAGTCGTCTCAGAGTTTTAGTTTGGTTTTATGACTAGAGAAAGTCCAAGGATGGAGTGATGGGAGAGGCCTCTTGCAACCCTCTTTGGATCTTGATGTCTGTAGTGTTCCCTGAATGTGCCAGGAAAGTGACCCTTTCAGAAAAAAGGGGCACAGATTTGGTCTGGTTATGATTTAACCTATGAAGCTATGCTAGGAATTAATAATCGCCTGTTTTCTTCTAGACCATCTATATTTGCATGACTCCTTGGGAAAAAGTGATATCTATATTCTTTAATTTTTGAAATTTAGAACTGTATGCTTGTAGCTTCAACCTTTCCCCATTTTCTATCAGAACTAGCTTCTGTAATCATGGAGGGCAGAACGTCACAGGCCACCGCATGCTATGAGCACCACTGTAAGAAGCCAGCACTGTAATTCAGTCTCAAGTCCAAAAGGCAAGAACCAAACCTGAAGCCAGGAGATCATGAATGTCTGTCCTAAGAAATCAGCAGGCCGGTTCAGCTTTCTTCTGCCTTTTGTACCATACCCATTCTCTCATGGGTTGAATGATGCCCATGTGTACTGATGAGGGCAGAGCTCCCTGACTGATTCAAGTGTGATCCCTCTAGGAAACCCTGGTCTCCTGTCTGCAAGTCTCAGCAGCTTTCTGGTGCTTGCCTTTTGTGTGAGTACTAAGCACTTCTCCATCTACTGTGGGACTCTTTATTCTACAAAGGGACTTGTCTTCCAGGAACTAATCAGGAATTGACTAGTCCAGCCCTGTGTCTTTCTATCAGCTCATTCACATAAGTTGCTCAGTTAATCCTCTTAGGCATATACTCAGTGTTCATTATCCATGGATTCCACTGTGCAAGCTTGCCTACTTGCTAAAACTTACTGTAACATGAAATACCTGTGATGTTTTGACACTCGGTCATTGGCAGACATAGAATAGTAGATAGTTTGAGTTGCATGTTACACAGGATCCCAGCCAGTGTCACACAGCGTACCATCCTACCGTCCTTATTTCATCACTTATCCTGATCGTGGTTTGTCTAGGGCCATGTTTTTCACACTCCATGTACTTTTGCTAGTGGTTTTGCTGTTTGTGTGGCTCCTGAGTAAAGTGGGGGAGGTTCGTGCAGTGACCCTAAGTTCAAGTTTCCTTGTTGGGGTAGAAAAGGAACTTGTGAGCCATGTGAGCACAGATCTCAAGTTCAAGAAAACTGTGATGTGCCTTACAGAGAGACCAAGCATGTAGTAATCTTCATGAAGGCAGGCCTTAGTCCTACAATGAGTTCAGCATTAGCAGGTCAATAACATACAGTAAGTAAACAGTCTAGAGGAGCCTGAAGAGATGGTTAGATACTGCCAGCTCTCCCAGAGATACGGATTCAATTCCCAGTACCCCATGGTGGCTTACAACCACCCTGTGGCTCCAATCCCTGGGCATCTGAGTCCTTCTGACTTCCACAGGCAGAGCATACATGAGACACATAGACATATATGCAGGCAAAACGCCTATACACATGAAAATAAATAATGAACTATAAAAATAAGTAAGTAGTCTATAAACAGAAGCACACATATAAAAAGAGATTCTACACCGATGAGTCAGTAAAAATGTAACTAGAGGAGCAGTAGCTTCAGTGTTTGCTAATTCTGTGTTCCCGGTGACAGGAAAGTAGCCTTCTGAACAACAAGAGTGAGCTATGCTTGTTCTTTAAAACAGGATAGAGAGATACTGGAGGTGAAAGGATGTGTGGGGAGCCACAGGACTTTAGGCATGTTGTTCACATCTTGGTAGCAATAGGATTGGGAAGAAAGGAGTGGGCACTTCCTACCCCAGCTGGCTGTCACTGGCTTGGTTTCGGTTTTGTGCCGTCACCAAAGCCCTCGTAGACAGCTCAGCCCCATAGTGACTGTCATTGCCATCCTTTTGTCAGGATCTGGGGGGGACTGTGAGACAGATCCATGTTCACATTGCCCACGGTTTCTCTTTCTCTCTCAGCAAGGAAATTGCCCTCATTAAGTCCCTGCTAAAGATAGATAAGAAAATGGGCCAGGCAGACCCCCGCCTGGCAGGCAGCCCTGTCAGATTGGGAGCAAAATGAGTCAAATAGGAATTATTTTTAGGATGTCTCCTCCTCTCGCACGCCCACCCCCAGGCGGGCTCTCTTGGAAAGAAGAGCAGCTCATTGCTTCGAGCCACATGTCCGGGTCCTCATGGTCCTTGTTAGATTGAAACGGAGCCCCCAGGCTGTGAGCAAGCCATGACGTGTCACACCATCCTCTGTAGAGTGCTTATGTTTCACTCGTGCTCTTGGTCCCCCACGAAGGCTGGGCACACCCTCCCCTGAACAATGTGCCTCCCTGGATCTCTTTTCTACTGCTCTCTGGTGCATGCTCCAAGCTCAGGCCCTACTCCCAGCCTCATGCTTTATGAGAATACAGACCCCTGGGGACCCTCCCCTGTGGAGGGACCAGCGTGTCCCTAGCTCAGAACTCACAACCATATAGGGGCCAAACAGGCATTAAGAGGTGGCCTGCCATACATTTGGCAGGCTCCCTGGGCAAATGGGCAATGCACATGTCTCAGGACTGTGTCTACAACTGAGTAACTGGGCATTCCTTTTCTCCATCATTTTTACCCCCTTTGTCCAGCTGTCTGAGTTTGCTCAGACCCTGCAAGTTCTAAAGAGCAAAGCAAGGATACCCAGGATCAAGAAAGACAACTAAGGGGGGGTAGGAGGGGACATGCCTTGTGGCCTGGGGACAGGAGGGCTATTGACCAGGAAACTAGCCATAGACTGATGCAGCTCCAGGTGTCTGTGGCTGGGACAGGATACAAAGGAGCCTAGGAATCAGCCAGTTGTTTTAACTACTCCATCTCAGATGTCTTAGCCATTCATCCTCCTCCACACAAGGCTCAAATAACCAAGCTTTGGTCAACCAAATCATCTGAGTCTCCCATGGGGGACAGTGTGCACGGTGATAGGCAAGCCCTTGGCCTGACTTACTTGATTTTTAAGTCCAGCTCATCATTCACCAAACAGGGGTCTTTGAGGGGCAGAGGGGAAGACACTCACTGAATTTATTCTTCTTGTTCCCAGGATCAGGGATGCCATTAGATTTTTTGTTGGGGCAGGTACTCAGGAAGACCAAGTAATAGCTGGACCCTCAGAAAACATGAGTTCCTATTTCTCCTACTATTTACTCTGAGAACCCTTTCAGTGTGAGTGTGGAGGGAAAGGATGATGAACCAGAAGCCCTGGAGTCTGGTCCAGGGCCCTTACCTTATGCTTTTGGAGCCCAATTCTTCTGCTGTGAGGTGTGACTGTGATTCTAGTTCTCAAAGGTATTGCAGAGTTCATACTACAGATAAAAACAGATCTGTTCTATCCATTCACCATAGGATGGAAAAGACAGAACTGAGAACATTATGGAAGCTAGCCCAGGCTCTCAGGAAAAAAATCTTTCCAGAAAGTTCTAGACAAGCAGGACATGTTTCTGCTCCTGTGTATGCCTTTCCTGCCTGTATCTGTATCTAGATCTGTATGTTGGCACCCAGCCAACCTGAGCTATGCTGCCATGTTCTTTGCATCTGGTTTCTAAGTTCAGACACCACAGAGGAGCATCCTATTTACAGAGGTGTCAGCCGGCACATCTGCAGGTTCTAAGGGGGTGGCAGGCTGTGGTTCTAAAGGAATACCAGGCTGTAGATTTCACTAGTTCTGAAAGTGTACAAGACTGTAGATTGTAAAGACGTACCAGTCTTGAGATCACCGGCACTGAGGGAGTAGCAGGCTGTTCATCTGTTCATTATATGGGTCTTTCTGCTGGATCCTGAGATACGCCTGACCCACCCTCAGTCCATGCCAGAAGTCACTCACTCAGCAACTCCAAGGCTCACTATATTAAGAGCACTGTTTTGAGCCTTAAACAAATATTAGTTCATATACTCTCCTCAATGTCCCGAGGAAGGGCATGCTATTTTTATTTCCATTTTGCAGATGAAGAAAATATTATGTAGAGAGAAATAAAGCAGCTAGGAGGCCTGGCTTTAGAACCTGTGCTTCTAAACAGATCTCTGATCTGAATCTTCCCTTTACTCCCTCCTCCCTGTCCTGAGACCCTTGCTGCCTTTGGCGTAGACCCAATTAACTCATAGTCATAGACCGTTCAAGACTCCATGGTCTTGTAAGGATGGGGCTTCTGTTTTTCAAATGGACAGAGAGAAGAGTTACTCTGCCTCATGCCAAAGAAGGGATGAATGAAAAGACCTCAGCCAAACCCACCAGACTATCTACTCAGCCACAGCAATAAGGCCAGCCCTGCCTTCCCTCCACTGAGCAAGTCCATGAGTGAACGTATGTTGGAAGTTCCCGCAGTAGACCACAGATTTTTTTCCAGCTTATGGCCCAACCCAGTAAGTGGCCCGAGAGAAGACAACATGAGTTACAGGAAAATGGGCATCCCTAAAGAGAGGGCTTCCTCCAGCTGCCCTCTACCCCTAATCATGAGGCCCAGACCAAGGCATAAGGGTATATTCCACCACCCCCACCATCCCCCCAAGGCTCCGTAGCAGTGACCAGGGCACAGGTTTTAAAAATACCAAGGAGCCTTCCTGCCTGGGTCAGCATTTACCCTGAGCTCTGGGAGTTATTTCTGAATCTTCCCAGTAACTTAATTTTAGCCACTTATTCCAATGCATGTGTTTTAGGGATGCCAAGGTAGCCTCTGTTATGGTTTGGAGTATTTTGGGAGGGCCTGGTTTCCAGAAGTGATGCAGGGGCTCAATTAGGCAAGACACCAGCAAACAGAAATAAAGTAACTCAGGAAAACAGGTCCCTAGAAGTGGCGCCTCTATGTAGCATGCATGGGAGAAGCTAGGGGAAAAGGTCAGCATTGTGCCACAAGTGGTTGCTCGGGCTCTCCCAACTCTATGCACCTACAGAGACCTTCCTCTGAGCATGAGCAGAATAAAGTTACCCAGGTTTTCCAAGTAGGCCTGGATGGACACAAAATGGTCCAGCACCAGAGTAGTCAAACCCAAGCTAATGGTAGGCTCCGTAGACCCACCTTATAAGTGGTCCATAGACCCTCCTTATAAGTGGTCTATAGACCCT
>NW_021605455.1:529907-542001 GCF_004785775.1 Grammomys surdaster | reverse complement strand
CTTATAAGTGGTCCATAGACCCTCCTTATAAGTGGTCTATAGACCCTTCTTATAAGTGGTCCATAGACCCTCCTTATAAGTGGTCTATAGACCCTTCTTATAAGTGGTCAGACACCCAAGTTTACCAGCCATCCATGAGAAGTGTTCTCAGGTGAGTCAGCCCTGAGGACCCAATAATAGGCAGGAAGCCTGAGAGCATACAGGACCCTTACCAGTTATGTCCCAGAGAACAGCCCCCTGCCTCCTGATTCACCTCCCCTTGGGTACACAACTACTTCAAGAGGACAAAGGATTCAATGTCTAGTTCTGCTTGTCAGTGAGCACTGAACTCAGAAAAAGAAATGTGTAAAGACTAGAATCAAAGTTTTAGAAACAAAACAGATGAGATGGAGCTGCTGGCCTAAGTGGTCACCACATGCGCATAGGTGCTTCAGTGTGTTGAGGAATGGATGGCTGAGCCTCTAAAGTCTGAGCAGGAAGCCTGGTGCCTTTGAACCTGAGTGGTAACCATGGCACAGAGAGGTAGGGCGGGGATCCTGGGGGATAGGCAGACAACAAACAGACTTGCCTGGTGTTGCTGGTGTTGAAAATGCTCAGGCAGGGGTGGAGTCAGGTCATTAGGTCTCCTCTGTTAGAACTGCATGGGCCAGCACCTTTTTGAATCCCCCATCCCGCTGCCCTTCCTTAAAGCATCAGAGAAATCTCAGACCCTCTCTTCTGGCCAACCCTCTTTTAGCTTTGTGTCCTGACTGGAAGCAATTAAGGACAGTCATCCCACCACCTTGTGATGTGAAAGGGGAATGTGCCAGCCCTCTTCTACTGCAGCAGGTCCCCAGAGCCCCTGACTTACCGCCTGCACCTCCTCTCTCGGGAAGTGGGTATCATTGGTTATTTTGCCTTAATAGATCACTCAGGCAGATCTCTGTCTTCTCACTAACACCTTTAGTGGCCACCCAGAGTTAAGAGACTGATCTAGTTGCAAATGATGAGACCATCCATCCCATGAGTGGGGGTTCTCTGGTGGTGGGGGTGAGAGGGGACATTCATTGAAAGAAGGATTTTTAGTTTTTAAAAAATGGAAAACTATCTGACTTGAAGCAAACACAAATTTTGCCTGCACCACCATTGTCTGGAAGCCACCCTGAGTTAGCCTCTGCAGGGCCCACATTCCAGCCACATTCATAGGTGGCCTCATGAGTGTGCTGAGCTGTCTAGACTCCTTTGAGCCCTGTTGCTAGACGAGTAGCCTCAAGGCAAAAATTTGCCTCTTTGAAGCTCTGTGTCTTCCATCAAATAGCCCATCTCCTTTGTAGGTAGACTTTGCAGTGCAAATCAGCCCATGCCTGGAGAATGGCTTCCAATACCAAGGGCTACACGAACCTGAGAACCTTGTGTTTGTGTTAATATTGTACCTATGTCTGTATTTGTAGGTATGCATTTGTGCATTCTCTCTCTCCCCCTCACCCCCTCTTTATTTCTCTGTGTTTGTGTCTGTCTCTCTGTTTCTCCTGTCTATATCTCTCTCTTTGTGTGTCTGTGTATCCATCTGTGGCTGCTTTAGGGACCCTGCTAATCAGCATTGCCAATGATAGTTTGCTGAAAATAAAACAAAAGACCAGGGACTAGAGAGATAGCTCATTAACTAAGATTAAGATCATTGACTGCTCTTCCAGAGGTCCTGAGTTCAATTCCCAGCAACCGCATGACGGCTCACAACCATCTGTAATGGGATCTGATGCCCTCTTCTGGTGTGTCTGAAGACAGCTAATATATATATATATATGTGTGTGTGTATATATATATACTAAAAATATTTTTAAAAAATAAAAACAAAGGGCCAGACTGAATATTTATGTTGAGTATCTATTGCTGCAAATCAAAATAATCCCCAAAATGTAGGACTTAAAGCCCAGAGTGTTTATAATCTCACACAATTTCAGAGGGCCAGAAACCTAGGAGTAGTTCAAGTATGCTGTGGCTCAGAGACACTCGTGCTATTGGAGTCCAGCTGTCAACCAGGGATGTAGTTGTTAGGGGCTCATTTGGGGGTTTGGATATCTATTTCCTGGTTTACCAGGTTATTGGCACACCTCATTTCTTCCATAGTTCTGAGTTACAAGGCAGGCCTCTTCACACACATATTCATAGCATGCTCATGGTCTCAGTTAACTCCTAGAGAATGACCCAAGGCAGGAGCAGATGGGCAGGCAGGCAATCAGACACTAACATGGAAGCTGCATGTTATATTCATTAATACTCATTGGAGAAATTGTATGCCCTCTCTTCTACCATCCTCCATTGGCCAGACAAATTGTCTGTGTCACAAGGAAAAAGTCCGAGGGTGTGGCCATCCAGAAGGTGAGAGCCATCCGGAAGGCTGACTGGTACAGCACACCTGCCTCCCACAATGACTCATTCCTCCTCCATACAGGATACACTTGCTCCTCCCACTGTTACTAGTTGGTGACATCATCAGCTCAGAGTTCAGCCTCCTTTTCATAGAGGTCATGTGCAACATACACATGAGACTCTGGGCGTAGTTCTTTGCATCTGGTTCTTTCTAGATCTGTGGGTCTCTGGTCTAAAAAGACAAGTTAGCTGTGCTCTTACATGCACACATACATATCTAACTCCAGGACAGACACAGGGTCACTGGGACAGACCTGGCATCACTACCATAAACACCCATTCAAGAAGGGGGAGCATATAAATCATTTGTCTATAGCTCTTCTGCAATTCAGCTAGGCAAATGCTGGAGGTTCCTCCCTCAGGTAGAGGCCTGCCCTGTTCCTATCAGGAGTTGCTGTACATGGCTCTGGCTCTATCTTCTGCCATGGAAGTCTCGTGGAGATCTCTCATGATATTCCAGCCAGGATGTTTTATAAGATGGAGATCTGTCAAGTGATGACAACCCATGATCAGTGAGTATGCTTGGCTCTCAGATTTACCTCCCAAGTCACCCCTCCCTGTCTCTGAAAGATGGCATGTATTTGCAATTGAGTTATTTTCTCCACTGGCTATCTGTGTGTAGAACTTGGGGTCCAATGGCTTCTGTTCTTGCTGTAGTCTCTGGCCCTTCTGGTCTTACTGATACTGTTCTGTCTAAAACAAGACCTTCTGTGAACCCTGGTGTTTCCCACACCACTGGAAAAGCTCACCTTCAAGTTACTCAAAGATTTTTCCTCTCCTCTTTGATTTTCTGCAGAGAGAAGGCCCTCCAGCTTCTTGGGGCTCTGAAGTATGGTTGGGAAGATCTGTGAGTGACCCTTGAGGATAGTTAGAGACACCAATGTTTCGATGAGCTGTGCTGGGCCATGCTACCTTCAATCATCCCTAGAGCTTGATGACATCCCAGCCTCCAGTCTTTGGACTGTGCTTTCCTGAGCATGCTGGCTTCTGATCTTTTACCCAGAAGTCACTTCCTAATTTTAGCTTCATCTGCCATCTGGTTAAGTCTAAGACTCGTCAGAACTAGCAAATTCTGGTTCCGTGTGTGTGTGTGTGTGTGTGTGTGTGTGTGTGTGTGTGTGTGACAGTCCTTCTTTTAACTTGTCTAGCTCCTCTCTCAACTTACTCTACTCAGCAAGAAGGAACCAGGAAACATCTTTAACACTCAGGCTGGAAATGCTGAGGCAAGGTCACTGTATCGCTATGGGTATATATACTTTTTCCCCTCAGCGTAGCATCTCGGATGCTGCCCATAAGGTCCCCTTCTGAGGTCTCTGTAAGCCTGTCACTGCCTGTGAATCCTCATAGTGATTTATTCTAAAGTCATGTTTCTCCACAGAGCCTTAGCTCTTCACAAACATGCACCTTGAAACTCTCATTCCTGCTTACCACCCAGGCCTGAGACATCCCCATGTTTGAGATTTTGCTGCAGCAGAATCCCCAGGCACAAGAGCTGCATTGGTTATCTCATGCTGTGTAATGAATTGGCCCAAGAATTAGCATTGTTATTCCACAGCTTCTGGGGGTCAGGGATCCAGAACACCAAAGCTGAGTTCCTTTGGCTCAAGGTCCCTTGTGACACTACAGACAAGCTGTCAGCCAGACCTTCTACTTGCAGTCTCTCTGATGTGATGTTGGTGGGCCTGTTCCCCACTGGCTTTAAGCTGCAGGCTTCATTTCTTTGCAATTGGGCTGCTCTACAGGATATTCATGCTCAGGGGAGAAGGAGAAGAGGGAAAGGGAGGGAAAGAGGAAAGGAGAAATAAAGAGAGGGAAGGAATAGAAGGAAGGGAAAGAGGAAAGGAGGGAAAGGCAGAGACAGTGTGGCAGAGATAAGATAAAGGAACGGGGGAAGTGGAAATTACCTGGTCTCTTACAAACCACCCTTCTGATGTAGAAAGCAACCTGTCCCCTCTTCTGCCATTTTGTGTTAGCCACACAGAACTAACCTATATAGTGGAGAAAGGAACCAAACATGCATGCAGCCAGGCATGGCAATACAGAACTGTACCCCAACTGTGATGGTTTGAACAGGAATGGCCCGCATAGACTCATGTGTTTGAATGTTTGGCCCATGGGGAATGACACTATTAGGAGGTGTGGCCTTGTTAGAAGTGTGTCACTATATGGACGGGCTTTGAGGTCTCTTATGCTCCAAGCTACGCCCGTTGTGGCACAGTTTCCTACTACTGCCTGTAGACCAAGATAGAGAACTCTTACCTCCACCAGCACCGTATCTGCCTGCACACCGCCATGCTTCCCGCCATGATGATAATGGACTAAACCTCTGAAACTGTAAGCTAGCCCTGATTAAACATTTTCCTTTATAAGAGTTGCCATGGTCATGGGGTCCCTGCCCAGCAATGGAAGCCTCACTAAGACACAACACTGAGGAGAAAGAAACAGTGACAGGAGAATGTCACGTGCTTAGCAGCCTGGGAAACAAGAGACCCCATTTTAGTATTTTACAGTGTTTGGACTAAAGAAATGGCTCAGTTGTTTAGAGCATGCGTTGCTGAGTTTGGTTCCCAGCAGCCAAGTCAAATGGCTCACAACTGCCTGTAACTCCGGCTCCAGGAAGTCCACCAGTCTTTTCTGAGCACTGACATATGCATGCACACACACACAAAATGAAAAATAATAAAAAATAAATCTTCTTAAAATCAATAGTGTCGATGTAGGAGTGAAGAGACATTACGATCTACTTAAATTTCCTGATTGTGCCCCTTTACATTTTAAATGTGAAAACTTCACTAAAATCTTGGAGTGGGTTGAAATTTATGTATTTTGTGTCTTCTAGTTCAACTTCCGGTCTTTCTAAGAATACCCTTCCTCACCAGCTCCCTGCTCTGTACCATTTCCTTCCCATCACGCCTCTCTTCTACACATCTGCAGTGGAGCATAAGTGTCTCCTCCCTGGAGAAGGCTTGGAGCTGGAAGATGCTGTTGCCTGAACTTTAGAACAAACATGTCCCCCAGGGGAGCCAGCAGGGGTTTCAGGAAAAAGGAACTTTCCAAGCTGTGAGCATGTGCACGCTCACAGGTACACATGTGCTTATACCACATACTCACACACGTACACAGCCATGCATACACACACACATACACACATATACACACACACTCATACATACAGCATGTGTGCGCGCACACACACACACATCCACACACTCAGCACATAAACTCTAGAATCTCAATGATTACAACAGGCTGCACTTTTAATTGGAAGCACACCAAAACACTGGAATCTGCCAGAAGCTGGTAGGGAAGGCTTCCATGGGTAGATGGGAAAATATAAAAATATTCACAGTACAAATAATGATGTCTTACCCAGTCTCTCTTAGAGTGCCCTGTAGTGGGTCCAGGAGGAAAGTATGATTAAGTCCTTACGTCCTCATTGTACAAGGGAAGTATGTAAGACTCAGAAAGAGTGGGCAGCTAACTAGAGACCTGCAGAGCTGATTGTCTCAGATCTCTGAATGTACACACTTCCTTCCATAGAGTCCCTGGAAGGTCCTGTATAGGGGACATTCTCTTTACCCCTTCAGTGTAAGTGACCTAAAGTTGTATACTGGAGCTCCCACCTGGGAAAAGCCAGCTCTTCTGTGGTTGAGCTTAGGGCACAGCAGAGAAGACTGTCAGAGCCATAAGCTCTAACAGGTGTGTTAAAAGATAGTGAACTACCACACTGTGCCAGGGGGCTCTCTGACTCCTTCCTTCCACTCACTTTTGAGGCTCTTAGTAAAAGCACTTAAAGAGACTCTGTCCCCAAGTGGAGAATCTGGAGTGAAGTGATCACCTGCCTTGCGTGCCTCGGGCAGGCACTAAGTCACCTGTCCCCACATTTACCTGCAGTCATGCAGTCCTCGGTCACATTGAACATGGAGCCGAGGACTGCTGCAGCAGATGACACAGACATAGGGCACTGTTGTCTTCACAGAAGCTCTCTGAGGCAGCCCCTCCCTGCAGAAACTCTCCCAGGGACCCAGAGAGCAGGCAGGGTGCAGTATGGTTGTGGGTGGAGGTGAGGGCAGATTGGAAAGGCTGGCAGGGTCTAGAGGCCGGTAAGAAACAAGGCCTTGACAGAGAATACAGTAGCTGAGAGAGAAACAAGGTGAGGCCCCTTGGGAGATCAGGAAGTCTTGCTAGAGAGGAGGCTGAAGTTGGGCAACAGTGGTACCCTCCTGGGTATCCAAAGCCCACAAGGGCTGCACTCGTCCTGTCTCTGAAGCTGTGGACCAGTTTGGCAGGACCCTGAGACTGGGTGTGGGGTGCCCCTGAGGGTGGAGTATAGGGCTTTGCTCATGGATGAGACCAGCAGACCCATCAGCATGGGAGAAGCACCAGGGACATTCTGAAGTCTAGAGAGCACACGTGCACACGCACTCACATGCACACACTGCCAGTGGGGCCTCCTGCTGTGGCCCCTGCCTCTACATCATTGGTTTTTAGCATATGGGTTGTGACCCCTTTGGAGGTTGAGCAACCCTTTCACAGGACATCACGTATCGGATATCCTGCATATCGGATATTTACATTGCAATTCATAACAATAGCAAAATTACAATTATGAATTAGCAATGAAATAATTTTATGGTTGGGGGAAGAATGTGAGGTACTATATTAAAGGGTGGTAGTATTAGGAAGGTTGAGAACCACGGCTCTACAGTAAAATAGGTTTCCCTAACCTTCTTATTCCCAGAGAATAAATACTGCTCAAAACACACGCATCTATAGCTCAGGAACTCAAAAAGAGCTAGGTTTGGTGTTGGTAGGTAAAGGGATGTGTAGATGGATAGTTTCTCCCAATTATAGGGAAACTGGCCACATAAACCAAGAGGACTTCCCTGGCTCCAATTAGATTAGGGACAGCTAATGATGTCCCTACCACTGGCTTCTGCTCCATTTACAGTAATTACTGGTGATCCTACAGGATACCTTCTGTGCCAGGCACCTTAGCTGGATCAGGGGCCAGCACACTATCAACAAAGGTCTCCTTGTGAGGCATCTCTGTCACAGATGCTCTATTCAGCCACTGTTGTACCAAGGCAGCCTCAATGATACAGAAATGCATGCTTTCATTTGCAAAACAAATGATGGCTGGATTTGGCCCACAGGTCACAGTTGATAGACCCGTGATTTAGATTGGCAGAGCTTTGTACAGCATCTGCCCCACCCTAGAGCTGAGGACCAGGCATCACGAGGCAGCATCTCCTTCGTGTCTATCCCACTTCTTGAGGCAGTCTTCATTCGGTTCCTCTGACCTAAGAGCCATTCCCAGAGGTACGTTTTGAGACCGACTTGGGCCTCCCATCTAGCCAGAAAGCTATTTCCTAAGGCCACATTTTAATCCAGAGGCTTTAGAAGGCCTTGCCTGAGGCAGTCATGGGAGGCTTAAAGCTTCAAGTCCCTAAGGGAGATCAAGAGGAAGCAACTGAACCTGCAAGACTTGAGGATGTCTCCTTGTCTGTTACTCTGTGGTTAAGATGGTTTGAGAAGACAGACAGGCAGACAGACAGGCAGGCAGGCAAAAGGCAGGCAAAAGGCAGTGTTGCCTCAGGATCTGGCTGACCACTGCTTCCTGTATGTATCTCTGCTGCCTCCAGACCTCACCATGGAGGAAACTGCTTCCCAGCTTCTGCCTCTGTGGGAGTGTCAGCAGCTCCTCAGTCCAGAGTTCAGAGCTTAGCCAGACGTATTAAGACATTTGGGCTTGGCTGCCTGGTTTTCCCCAGTCCTGCTGGATCTGAGAACTGTCCTTTACCTTCAACCCTTTGAGATCCACAGCAGCACTGTCTCTCCTCCAGGGAAACAGCCTAAAACCAGTATGGCTCTCTGCCTGTGTGTCCTCAATTCCATCCTAGCTGTGCAGGAAGACCTACTGCACAGACCCACACTTCTGTCTTGTGTGTGATAGGGAAAGAGCCTGGCTGTTGTGGGCGGGTATCTCAGTGGCTCATTCCTCTGCCCTTAGCATAGGCCACATGTATCTCCTCAGACACTGATCTAGATCAGAAGAGGAAGAAGAAGAGACAGCAGTATCATTTGAGGGGTACCAAGGTTATTATGGATTGAGCCACTGTTGATGGTGCACACTGTTTAGATTAAAAAGTCACAGTCCCAGGGCTTTAGAGATGACTCAATGGTTAAGAGCACTGGCTGCTCTTCCACAGAGGTCTTGAGTTCAATTCCCAGCAACCATATGGTGACTCACAACCATCTGCAATGGGATTTGATGCCCTCTTCTGGGGTGTGTGAAGACAGCTGCAGTGTACTCATATTAAGTAAATAAATAAATAAATAAATCACAATCCCTATAATTCCCTCCAAAATGGAGCTACCTCATGGAGGTGATGTCCCTGAGCATGGAGATATGCCTGTGATTGGTTTTATCAAGCCAAGTGGATTATAGATGAAGAAGGGGCTCTGAGAGCCATTCAGGACACTGAGGGCTAGACCCAGTTGGGACTGGCAATCCCATCATGAGCCGCAGATCCCCTGTCTGAGGAGATACCCATTAAGCCCTCAGATCCAACCACAGCCTCTGTAGCTAGTGCAAACCAGGCTGTCTCTGATGGCTGCAGCTCCCTGAGTAACTCATTGACTGTGGGCCATAGATGGAGCCCAAGCTCAGGGAATGTCCTGGAAGGAATCAGGAGGGCTCTTGTTGTGGCAGGATAACATGACTAGTAGGTTGGTCCTGAGTCAGGAGTTGGTGTCCAAGGGCAGAGATGGTGTGTTCTACCATAGAGGAATGTGGTCCTTTGAGGAGGAAATGATGGATCTGCCTGGATTTTCATGTGGCCAGAGCACAATTCAGCAACAGTGTGAGCAATGTTACTTTGCCTGGTCTCTTCCAGGCCAGACTAATAGTGATCCTTCTAGGCTAATCAGACTCCCTTATTATTCCCCCCAGGAAGTTGTTACCAGTCCACTCTTCCTTTGAGACCTCTCTCCTATCCTTAGAGTTTATTGGAGTCTTTCTTATGGGGGTAAATAGCAAGTTGCCAAGTAGTGCTATTCAGCAAAGCCACTTGGGATGAGTCCATATTACTCTGTCCTATGAACCTGGCTCAAACCCAAAGTGGGAGCAGCCAACAGGGGCCCTCATTAGGCCCACTGGAAAAGAAACTACATGTCCCACCTCCATGGTCCCCAGGGTGACAGGGGCCCTGCACTAGTCCCTTTGGAAGTGTATGAGGGTCCCAGGAAGTGGTTAGGAAAGGAAGCACAGTGCTTCTTGCAGGCTTAGACATGGGCCACGCATTCAAAGAACATATGGTCTAGTTACAAAACAGAAAGTAAGATATACTGAAAAGTCTGTATAATAGCAATATAGCTATATGTGTGCTCCTGTATATGTGCTTATGAATAAGCATGGGTATATATGCATGCAGTTATGTATGTAATCTGCATGTTATATACCTACATATGCTGTATGCTTAAATGTATGTTCTATATATGTGTGTCTCCACATCTATGTGTGAATATTGTATTGTATGTGTGTGCGTGTGTGTGTGGTATGTGTGATGTATAAATAGCACAATGCAGGGACCTGGATTTAAGAGAGAAAAGGCCTTCTGAGGCTAACTGGGGTCAAGCAGCTTTCCTGATCTGTCCCTCCAGTCTGCTGGGCAGAAGACAGGGTGGGTGATCACTCCCAATAATTGACAAGACAGAAGCAAAGATCCAGGCAGAGCTTACTGCTTGGTGCAATTGAAGGACAGTAAGCAGGCTGCTCTTGCTTCAGAGAACCCTTTGAAGGGCTTCAGAGGGTGTGCAGGTCAGGGAGGTGAATGTGACCAAAATTACCTCAGAGAGTCAGAGCCATGCGCCCATCTGCCACACTCCCCACAATACCTCAACTCAGGTGTGCAGGCAGCATGTTCATGGGCACTTGTCCCTGGCATGCATGGGCAACAGGTAAAAAAGCCAAAAACTTGTGACCTTGGGAGAAGGATAGAAGATGAGGCTGGAAGCTGCCATGGACACTAGAAGGGAGAGGACACCACTCAGACCATGTTTCTGCCACTTTCTGGGAGCTTCAGTTCTTGAGTTACACATACACATACATGCATGCATACACACACACGCACACACACACACACACACTTCCCCTAACTCTAGTTAGGCTACAGACGTGGAGTGCTTGCTGAGGATACAGTCCTTCCAATCAAAAGAGCGGAATTTGAGACATCCAGGCACTGAAGTCTGGTGGGAAGGTAGGCACTCCATGCCTTCTGAGAACCTGCTTTGGTTCTGTGAGCCTGGCTTTGGATGCAGGGCAGAGCTAGCGAACGGTCCAAAAATGTTTACAGAGGGAAGAGCGGCAGAGGGCAGGGCCGCCTGTGATCCCGGATGTTGTGGGAAGTGGAGGAGGTGGAAAGGGCACACCAGGGTGGTCTGGTGGTTGGGATGGCCGTGTTCCTGGGAATGGTTGCCACGAAGCATTTTCCCTGGCTTCTCCATGGCAGCGACTGTTGCTTCCCAGAGTGTTATGAAAACCTGCAGTTACCCAGCAGCCTTTGGGGGGAGGGGGTAGTGCCCAGATTTCTTCTGCTGCTTTCTGATGTACATGGAGTCAAGACAGGGTCAGTGCAGAAAGTGAGGCCCTCTCCACACTTCCCATGGGGATGTGGTTAGGAATGTGGGGACTGGAAAGGTGAAAGGGACTGGCTGGATGCCACTACTTCTCCTGCCTGGCAAAGGCAGCCATCCTGTACACAGCATGCTCTGGGACTATCAGCAGTTCCATGACATCGCTGGAATCTGGAGGCATTCTCTGCGTTGGCACTGAGTGGCAGCCAGAGCGGTGGCCTGATCCTGGGAGCAGTCTCTGGGCAGGAGACTGTGGTGTGTGCCTCAGGAGAGGCTGCACGTGCTGCGTCCACTTGGGGATGGCTCAGCTTAGCTTTGCTCTCCAGCTCTTCTGGTTCTTTTTCCTATGGGACATATTTATTTCCTGGAATCTTGCCCTTTACACGTGTGGGTCACAACGGAAGGCATGGGGGGAGAGTGGAACTATTTGGAAAGGTAGCTCCATCTGCAATTTCCACGGTGGAAGAAAAAGTAAAAGAGGGTCTGAATCAGGAACTTTCTAGAGCTCACCTTAGCTGGTGAGCCCCCAGAAGCAGAAAGGGATGTAAGGAGTGTCCTGTGAGTAGACCAGGCGTCGGCGTCTTGGCCTCCTCACCCCAGGGGACAGGGCTTTCAGTCCTCTGCCATCTGACTGGGTATCCAGGGCATGGTACCCCACAACGTTTAGGCAACTCTGTCTCCCTAGAGTCACACTGGTCTCCCTGCTTATTGATGATTGTCATTGTCATAGCTGTCCCCACGACCCACTATGAGGTTGTCACCCAGCAGACCCATGTCTCCCCTTCATGAGGTAGGAGTTGGATGAATCCTGAGGCAGCCACATAGGACAGCTGCCATCCTTGCCTCCTTGCTCTGCTTCCTGTGGCTTGGAGTAGGTTGGAGTTGCCCTCTACGTGGTCCCTGTTAAACTAATGTAAGCACGTGGAGATCACCTTACCCAGCGCTAACACTTGCCCTTAGCAGCCCTGTACTACAGCTTGACCCCTCTGCCAGCGACATACGTGTGTGTGTGTGTGTGTGTGTGTGTGTGTGTGTGTATGTGTCAGAG
>NW_021605455.1:469015-529807 GCF_004785775.1 Grammomys surdaster | reverse complement strand
GAGAGAGAGAGAGAGAGAGAGAGAGAGAGAGAGAGAGAGAGAAGGTCATTTTGTACCCTAACTAAAAGATAACAACAGCCATGTTGATTAATTGTAAACAAAGCATACAAGTAAATAAAAAAGAAAAGAAAAAACCCACCTATTCTATTGTAAACTGCTTCAACTGGAATTCTGGGAATGTTTGACCCTTATTCAAACCCTGGGGGATTCCTTGGCTCCGCCCCATCTCTCCACCCACATCCAGTAATTGGTCCAGCTTCGCCTTGAAAACAAACCCCCAGCTTCTGTCCTCTGTAAGGCTACCCCAGAGCTCTGCTGGCTATCATGAGTCTGTTCCTGTCACCTGGGTCTCTTTGCAGCTGCCTTTTAAATGTCATTCAGAGCCTGTCAGTAGTTCCCCATTTCGAGTAGGATAAATGATAAAGTCTTTCCAATGACTTTAAGATGATGTGGCTTTTATCACTTCTCTGACCTTCGGTCTTGCACCCTCCGCCTCACACTGTGCTCTAGTGTCCCTGACCTTCTTGGAGAACTTGAACACATGGGTGAGCTCCTAACCCCTGGACCTTTGCACTTGCTAACACATCTGTGTGCATCGTGCCTCTCCATCCTGGATCCAGGTCTGTACTCTACTTCCTCAAGTAACTGTTCAATGCCACCTTCTCAGTGAGACCTATGCTAACCCTTCTACCTGAAAGTGAACTCCTTCTACTAGGGAGGGTCCCCAAAAATGCACATCAACTCCCTGATCCCTCTGCTTGCCTTCCTGGCCTCAATGAGCTTCATGTGTGTCAACCCAGGAGTTTGTTCTCTACAGAAAAACAGCTTCCTACCAAGCGGTGTGTCTACAGCACAGCCATTGTCAGGTTGCCCAGTGTCCCCCTTCAGCAGGCTGCTTCATAGTGAACACTAGAGGAGCCTTTGTTAGGCAAATGAATACACGAACAAGACCTTGACCAGCCTCCTCAAGTCACCTCCCCTTCCCTCTCAACCTGTGGGTCACGACCCTTTTCAGGGTTGACGGACCCTTTCACAGGGGTCACCTAAGGCCATCAGAAAAGAGATATTTGCATTACATTTCCTAACAGTAGCAAAATTATAGTTATGAAGAAGCAATGAAAATAGTATTAGGCTGGGGGGGGGGGGTCACCACAACATGAAGAACTATATTAAAGAGTTGCAGCATTAGGATGGTTGAGAAACCATGGGTCTAGACTGTCCCTCCTGCATCTTCCCAACTGCAAAGAGGAAGCAATCTATCACCTTTGTCTAGGTGGAGGTCACCTGTCCCTTAGGCTCCTCCTCCTCCCTGGGCTCACTCTGGCCTCAGCTCTGGTATTTAGTGGTTTTCATATCTCAAAGCTATAGGATAGTCTCGGCTCCTCCTGCCCTCGTTGCCTCTCTAACCAGCACCGGGGACTGTGGGCTCTGAGCCTAGGCAAAAACAGCTTGGGGTGATATTTGAGGGACATGCCACACACCTGAGCTGAGTGCCAGGTAAATTCATCCTCTAGTGGTGTGGCCCTTGACAGCTCTGTGAAGGACAGAGTCTCTGTTTGATGCTTCTAGGAGAATATTCAGTTGACCTGGAAGGCTTCATACTCTGTTAAATGGATAAAGAGGGAAAGACCACAGGCAGCTCTGCTGTGGCCCCACCCTGCCCTTCTGATCTGGCTCGAGAGCTAACTTCCAAGGCTTCTGCAGTGGCTTCCCCTTAAAGAGACAAAGTAGTGCCGTCACCCATGGCTCAGCAGTGAGGTCCTTGAATCCATGTTGTAGATACAGAATCCCCAGTATGGGTGGCCCAAGGCAGGCCTTGAAGAGACCACAGGAAGCCAACAGGCTGATGGGAGGTGCAGCTTAGTGATGAGATGGTGTCCAAGTTGTAGACACCATCCATTAATCCCCAGATGCCAGCTGGCTCCTGGATGCCTCTGCCTGAGGTTTTCCAGGCCTGCCTGCTGAGGTTAATCAATCCCCAGAGAGCACCTAAGTGTTGGAAGACCTCTTACAAATTACATGACATGCTCTCTGATATGCAGTTCACACACAGGGAAACTAAGGCAAACAGTGCCACATAACTTGCTTCATGAGACACAGTGAAGCAGAGGTCTGGCTGGGACCAAGGCCCTCCTTCCTGTCCAGCATCCAGGACACAACAGTTCCCTGGCCTGCTGACCCCCACCCTGGTCAGCATAGCAGTTGAGCAGTGTCTGGCTTCCAGAGAGGGCTTCCTCCAACATGGCCCCTGTCCTTCCCCATCTCTTGTGGGGGCAGTGTACTACTCCACTCAGATGGCCATCAGCCAGTGGATTACTCTGTAGCCCCAGGAGCCACTCCGGTGGTTTGAAGCTGAAGAGTTTTAAATTATTTTATTAGTAGTCAAATATTTAATTTGTACCCATTATACGCTTTGGTTAAGGGAAGGAAGCCCTGAAGAACACAGGTATGAAAAGGCTGGTCGCAAGACTGAGATGGGGATAATTCTGTTCATTTGCTGTGAGGTGCTCTGCCCATGTGATGATGATATGTTCGAAACTTCTCTGTAGAAAATCATGATTTTGTTTTATTTCACAACTCATTTATAATGAATGGAGGAGCATACATCTCTGTCTAGATGGGGCAGGTTTAATTTTATCTCTATTTCTGAATGTTACGAAGGAGTGCATTGCCATGCATGTTGGTGTACATCAATAACCCTGGCACTCTAGAGGCTGAGTAAGAGGAGGCTAACCTGGCATACAAACCGGGACAGTTTCTCTAAAACTCAAAAGAAAAAAAAAAAAGAAAACCAAGGATTATGTTAAATATGTGTATTAAATTCCCTTCTACTTGCATATCAACCTGAAGGTTGTATTTGATATCAAATGACTTCATTATCCTGATAGATTTTTAATTCCAAAGAGTGTTTACAAGATAATATATGGCTGTAAATTGACTTTTCCAGTCTAAAAGGCCAGAGCAAGGGCAGACTGAGGTCACTCCTGAACTGCCTCAGGTTCCATAAGGGTAAAAACAAATAATGAAGAACCTTCTTTTTCCCACCCACCCAGCAGCAGGTCTCCAGCTGTGGGTTGTACAAGCCCACACTGGGATGCAGGGTTTTCCTTCTAACTTTCAAGTCCATCTGAAAGGGAAAGCCAGTGTGCAACAGTGGGTGCTGTTCAGGATCTTCCCAGGTCCCTTCAGACGGTACCCAATCCATACCCCTATGTCACTGTGGTCAACAGACCACAGAGCCTCAGAGAGCAGTGTCTGGAGACAGGAGTCCTTTCCTACACTGCATCTCTGAGGTGAGTGCCTGTCTCAGGGATCGAAGGGGTCACATGGTGGCTGATTCCATTATATTTTATTTGATTTGCCTTGAACATAAGAAACTAACTCAAGCAAAATTCTTGCCAAGCCTTTGCTGACTTGGCCATGTTTTCCACAATGTTCTCTCCATGTGTCCATTTTAACCAAAAATTTTTGATAACAGGCTGTTCCTGAATCTCAGAAAAGTTGGGTTTGGGGGTGTCACTTAGTCGGTAGAGTTTTTGCCTAGCATGCATGAACCTCTGGGGTTTATGCACTGTGTGAATTCAGGCACGGTGGCACATGCCTGTAATTGCAGCACTTGGGAGTTATCGGAAACATGATCAAATATTAGGTCATTCTCAGTCACATAGCAAATATGAGACTTTATCAAAAAGCAAAATCAACAAACAAAACTCCAGAAACATTGTGAGAAGTGTACAGGCATTCCCATCTCACCTTGGCTCGAACTGCCGACTGTTAATACTGCCTCCTCTCCTCCATCTGCATTCTTTCCTGGTCTGTTGGTAAACTAAGTCGCCAAAACAATGTCCTCTTCTGCCAGATACTTCACAGGCTGGCTCTTTTAGACAAAGTCTTTTTCATGACCACAGTATGATGGTCAGGATCGGAACTCTGAGTCCTGTCCACTAAGGTACACTGATTATGTGCTGTAGCCCATCTAAACTATGCCTGTAGTCCTACAGTCTTCCCAGACACAGGGATCCTGTCCATCTGTTAACCTAGGACAGGTCTATGGCCTCAGAGCATCATGGTCTTGACTGTGGTTAGGGAGGACCTATCTCTTTGTAGTCAGCTCCTCTGGCTTGTCCCCGAGGTTAGGCCCAAGTCATGTGTCCATGTTCTGGTCCTCCTATCAGGAGGTGGTGCTGTTCTTGATTCCTGTATTGGTTGTGGTTACATGGTTAGAAGGGAAGGCTGCCTGTTCTCTATTGTCATGGGTTTCCCTGTGTGATTCTGTAGGAAGGTCACTGGAAACTACCAGTGTTTGGCCTTTTACCTCATGGCTGCTATTGATCCTTCATGCCTGAAACGATTGTTAATATCAAGGTTACCAAATCATTTCTTCTAAATATACTGGTTTGCTTTATATCATAAAAAATAATTTTAAGCTGATTGTGTGTGTGTGTGTGTGTGTGTGTGTGTGCAGGCGTGCGTGTGTGCACCTGCATGTGTGTGTGTGTTTTGCCTGTGTGTATGTATGTGAATCATGTATGTGCCTGGTGCCCTCAGAGGCCATATGGGTAACAGGAACCAAACCTCTGTCCTCCGCAGGAGCAGCAAGTGCTGACCTTGTGATCCTCCTGTCTGTGCCTCTCAAGGGCTGGGGTTATGAGAGTGCATAACCCTGCCTGACTCATCTTCACTTGGTATTTTCTTACTGACTGTGATACTGGGGGTGAAACCAAGGGTCTCGTGAATGCCAAGCAAGTGCTCCAAAACCAAGCCCCATCCCCAGCATTTGGGCACTAGAAAGGGAAGTCCTTGTCACCTATCTCAGTGCCCTTGAACACTGCTGCTTGGCTGAAGAGATAGTCCAAGTGAAGATTATAGCTTTGTGTCTGTACAAGTCCCTAGTGTTTTGGAAGGCTCTAACCCAAGAAAGTATCTGCTGGGAAGCATGTCCCCAGGTGGCCTGGCTGGAGAGATGAGGCCATGTGTGAGCCTGTTGTAGGTCCTTTGGGGTCAAGTCTCACCACAGATCCATCCTTCCATCAGCCCCAACTGAAAAATGTGACCCAAGGGAGGCGCTGCCTCAGCCAACGCCATTTTGCATTTCCTCTCCTTCCTGGGATGGAACAAATGGCCCTTCAGGGACAGTGAACCTGTCAGTAATGAAATTGTGAGAGGAGGAGGAGGCTGTCCCAAGAGGGATCCTGCTGGGGGATGGCTAATGGATTACTGTGGTGGCCAGCAGAGCCTGGGAACTCCTAGCTCTCCTCAGCCCATGAAGCCCAACGAGTCCCTGAACCTGTTGAAGTTCCTTGACATCTCGTGCCCTCCATTCACCTAGGGAAAGCCTGGAGCCCTCTAGGCCTACCCACAGCCTAGAATGTTCTCCATGGATGTTCTGAGGCTGCAAGGCACAGCCCTGCACCTGCCTCTCCTCAGAGGCCCTGGGTACCACCAGATTGGCCCTCTGAAAGATGTCTGCCTATGCCTCAGTCTCTCGGGCCCTGTGTTTGAAATCTCAGGATCACAACATGCTTACCAGATAGAATCCTCTGGGTTAACCTGGGAGCTAGCTGCAAAGCTTCTTCCCTCTGTGAGAATGTGCACATCCATCAACATTGGAGAGTATGCCTTCCGTCTCCACTTATGAGGGTAGACTCGAGTATCTTATATGGTCTCCCTCTCTGTCTCTTGCTAATGAACAGATGGCACTGGAAGGGAGTGCCTTGTGAGGATGGTGGGCCCCCGTACGGTAAGTGACCACCACAGAGCAAGGATGAGGGAATTGAGTGTCGTCTCTTCATCGGCAGAGTTAGTACATACGCACCTATCTCAGGACCCTGACCCAGAGCAGGGCTACAGTTTCTCTGTAAAACTTGGAGTGATTCTTCTATCCCTCTTCTTCATCTCCACACCAACCACTGGTATCTCTGCAACATACACACATACACACAAACCATGGTATCTCTGCAACACGTACATGCACACACACACACACACACACACCTGTCTGTGCAAGCACGAACACAGTATCTCTTTATCTCTCCTCTTATATAACATTTTTCCTGTTCTGGGTGTCTTCCCAAGTCCTCTGAGAACTGCATCCTCAGAACTCACCAGATGTCAAGCCCTGCTATTGTTGGTAGACTTCCAATGACCTAATAGTGCTGCCTGTGTTTTTTAAGAATATGAAGTCAGGGATATTGTCTTGTAGCTACGTGAGATACATCAGACACTGATAACCTGAGTCAGAGGTTGGAAAGGAAAGCTCTAGGTGCATTATATGGTCTCAGGCAAGACTAGCCCAGAAGATGTACTCATTTCTTTCAGCAGTCAAAGCACCAATTGCTCTTGCAGAAGACTTGAGTTTGGTTCCTAGCACTCACATGGGACAGCTAACAACTGCCACTATGGATTAAACAGGCATGTGAGTGCCACCACAGGTAGCAAGCATTCTGCATACATTTCCCCCATAGCCACAGAAGACAGGTCCCCAGACCCCCAGTGGGTTCCTGAAACTGTAGCTATACTGCATTTTCTCTGTGCTGCAATTTAATTTGTAAACTAAGAACAAAGAAATGAATAGCATTTAACAGGTTAGAACCATTATAAAAATGGATTCTGATAACAGCTCTGTGTCCTACTGTGCTGTGGTCTCTTTGCATATGTCCCTGTGAGATGACAAAAGATTCTGTTGAGGAACTGAAGGGAACCTGGCTTTTGCAGTTTGTGGTCCTACTGCAAAGCTAGCACAGATTTAATAGAAGATCTATGCTTTCTGTAATTCTTAGCTGCCACAAAAGGTTTTATTCTCTTTCCTTATTAAGTAAAAAAAAAACAAAAACAAAAACTACCTTTTTTACTTGAAGTACTTACAGCTCCTCCTTGCAAAACTACATAGCCTGTGTACCTGCTCTCAAGCTATGAAATGATCACTAAAAAAACTTCTTGATCATAAATAGTAGACTCTCCCAACAGCCAGTCTTCTAACCAAGACAGCTACCTGGTATCTAATGGGCAGGTAGCATATACGGTGTGGATACATCACAGGAACTATTCCTATCCCAGGTGGGATGGAACAGGAAAATAGCACGTGACTGAAACCCCATGGGTTGTAAACTTGGGGAGGGTTTCATTTTGTGATTTGGTTAAGGCGTGTGACTTAAACTGTGTAAAGCCACCCTGCAGGTGAGGTAGCACTCGTGCGTCCTGGAGAGCTAGATGTAAGTGAGCAGGTGTAAGAGATGAAGAGAGGTTCAACATGCTCTCTCCAGTCTGTGGGCCACCTGTGCTGACCACATGCTTCTCTTGGTAGCACTTTTCCTCCAGCCTCAAGTATGGGATGGAGGCAGAGACTCCAGGGGTTGGAGCATGTCCTGAACAACAGAGAGAAAGGCTTAAATAATGGACATGCTAGGCATCTCCTGAATACCAACCCACCTGGTCCCCTATGAGGGATGTTAACTATTGGAAGAATAAAACAAGGAGTCACCACTGGAAATGCAGTTTCTATTTGTTTACCCCCATAGATACAGTGAGGACTGAGAGAGGTTAAGGAATTTGCCCAGGGTTACACAGCTAGAGTTGTAGTGTCAAGATTTGAACTTAGGGAGTTTGGTTCCAAACTCCAGATTTGAAATAAGTACACAGCTCAAGAATAACTATATAGCTCAAAGATGTGTAGGCCTTGCCAGCAGGCTGCAATGAGGGGCCACAGGCTGAGCCTGGAGACAGCAAAGCCGGACTGGGCCAAGTGGAAGGGCGAGGGCCTTCCCCTGGAACCTCGCCACCAGGTTCACGTGGAGCCTGACAGCTCCCAAGGGCAGCCGCGTGCTCTTCCCATGACATCATGCTGCCTCGGAACTTTGAGGCCAAGGATTCTTGGAATGCTTGATTCATCCTGGAACAAAAATAATACTGCGTATTTATAACGTGCCTTTGTACCCCCAAAGGCTTTCCTGGGCTTTAGTTCATTGAAAGCTCAGGCTAGCCTTGTGACTACACAGGAATCAGAGAGGCAGGAAGCAACCCTGAGCAGCACTGAGCAGAGGTCCACACTCCCATGCTGCAGCTAGGACTACCAAGGCGCAGGCACTGCCTGACTTGCCAAGGTGACTTAGCATCTCATTAAGGAATAAGGTGCCCAAGAACTCTGATTTCCAACAAGAGCAAAATGACAAACAGAGGCTCGCAAGCCACCGAGTTTCCCCACAAAGCCACTTCCTTTAGCTTCTGCCCTGCCAGAGATAGAGCCCACACTTCTGCTCTCCCCATCCCCCGAGGGGCAACAATGAAGCCAAAGGGCCACCCTGAAACTTGGCCCCAGCCATATTCCCCAGGCTCCAGCCACAAGCACCGCAGATGAGATGGGCAAAAGATTGTCCCCAGTGCAATTGGAACCCAAGGCCATGCATGGCTCCTGTGGTTTGCCCCAGACACAGTGGAGCCCAAGCTGGAAGGCTGTTTTCCACACAAGCTCTCCTTCCCACAGGCCCTAGCCTCCCACCCCTCCCCTTGATGCCTAAGCCTTTTCTTCTGTGTGTTTATCCCTTCTGTACCCCCACATTGTCTCAGGATGACCCACAGCCCTTCTCCCTGTGATTTTGGCCAAAGTCCTCTGGAATGGTGGTTTTACTGTCTCTGCAGCAGCCTGCCAGCTACCCTGGGCCTCGAGATCCTGGAACAAACTTGAAACTTGGGCCAGGAAAGCATAGTGGTCAAGACTGTATATGCAGGGGCCAGGCTAGCAAGTTTTAAGGTGGGCTCTGCTGGCCACTTGGAAACTAGGACAAGATACCCTCCCTGTGCCCTGCTGACCTCACTGTAAAATGGAGTTCGCAATGGTCCCTCTCCCCGAGGGTGAGTGGAAGCTATGCCTGGCGAGCCGTGCATACATCACATATGTTGGCTGCTTTTGCTACTGTGACTCTGCTCCACTGAAGTATCAAGTCGGCTATAACCTTTAGAAGCCTCCTGAGCAGTCCTGGCTACAGGGTGTAGCACGCTGCACAGGACAGTGTGCTTAGAAAGGGCATGTGGTTGACTGAATGCTAGGTTGTGACTGTCATATTCTCAGAAATTCTTTGCTCTAGGCTCCACACATTACATGCTGGCCTGCCTTCAGCCCCAAGAGTAGATGGAGCCCTTCTCTCTGCTTGCTTGCCTTTGTCTCCTGTCTCTGGTCATAGCTAGTTCTAGCTTCTGTAACTGGTAGACTGATATCTCTAAGCCCTGGTAGAGGAATTGAAGTAGCCCCTTGTGATTGACAAAACCTCAGGACATCTAGAGCTGCTGTTTCTGTGGACAACCAACCACAGAACAGGCTGGTAGGAGACAGGGTAAGGTGGGCAGACATAGACAGTGACCAGGATAGACATTAGGAGGTTCAGGGGCAGGACTCCGGACTGACTTACCTCTGGATGGGAATTGAGCAATGCTGAGAGGCTGCACAAGGACACTGGACACCTTCTGCCACTCACACACAGCCCTCAGAGGAGACTTCAGTAAGCCCAGTGACAGCTTGAAGGATTAACCTTCAGGTGGAGTCAATTTAAATAAGGGCAAACCTACCACAGTTGGAGACAGTTGTTTTCTCTGGCTACATGGTACTCAGGGCCAGTAAGACCCTCCACAGGACAGGAACATCTGCTGGCCAGATAACCCTCTGGTGTTCAAGTGTTCAGTCCCCACAGTGACATGTCACACTTCTAAGGGGATCATCTTCTCTGACTGGCAGCTACCTCAGTTCTGAACTATTTCTTTCCAACCCTGAGTAAAGGTAAAGAAGAAAGCCACAAAGCATGGAAGAATCTACAGGTATCAGGGTCACAGGAAGGTTCCAACACCCGTTAGCCCTCATGGGGGAACAAAGCACCCTTCGATTTCCTGGCTGAGTTTCCCATCATCCTGTAAATGGAAGCTGGATTATTGGTTGGCTATTTGTATCTGGGTCTCGTGTACCAATGCTAGGCAAAGCAGCCCTGTCCTGTAGGGAAATGGTGGGCCCTGAGCCCCTAAATTTCATCACAGTATTGGACAGGTCCTGTAGAGGTAGGCAGGAGTAAAGGGGCCTGTGCTATAATGAGCAGTCACTGCTTTTCCTGAAGACAAGAAACACAAGCTCCTGTGTAGCTTCCAAGTCACTCGCCCAGGAATTTTACTTTCAGAATTTTTAAGCAGACCTACAAATTATGTGGTAAAGGGTCCCACATGGAGAGAACTACAATAAGCCAATGGGCCTTGAACTATCTGGTTGGGGGCTATTATGAAATAAGAAAGAAAGAGAGAGAGAGAGAGAGAAAGAGAGAGAGAGAGAGAGAGAGAGAGAGAGAAAGAGAAGAGAAGAGAAGAGAAGAGAAGAGAAGAGAAGAGAAGAGAAAATTTGCCTCCATTTGGCCTGATGTTAAAAAAAACAAAATTCGAAGTTCCTTTCTGTACACCTACCTCCCAAAATGCAGCTGTGGTGTGTTCTGGAAACATTTTTTTCCCCTTAGAAGTTTAGAATAAAGAATTATACAAAAAGCATTCACTGACCATTTCCATTCCAAGACTATTTTTTTCTTGTCTTAGTAGCAGGTACTTCCAGGGTCTCATGTGGAATCTTGTCCCCCCAAGACATCCCCTCACCTGAGAATGAGAGTCAGATCACCCAATGAAAAGGCAAAGCAGTCGACACTCAGCCTTTGATACCTGCTCTTTCTGGTGACTGCACTGCCAAATTGGGTGTATGCACAGTGCCCCCCAAACTGCACCATGTGTACAGTCATCTGACGACAGATACAGCCTTCTTGCTCACCCACTTAGGAGTAGAAGCAACACACCCTGACCCAGCCAAACCCAAACCCACAGGTCTCGTGGGGAGCAGCCAGCTGGCCCCTGACAAAGGTATCAATGAAACCTAGCACCAGCAAACACTGAAGAGAGCATGCTGGCTTTGGCCAGCTCACCCAGCTACCACTAATAAATATTTGTGAATGGCCAGAGCTGGGAAGCCTGGGCCACCATGGTTGGGGAACAGGGCCCAAGCCTATGTCTGTCTGTGCTTCCAATGGCCCTCTGGGCTCCTTGCCAGGCAAAGAACATGGGCCTACTGTGGTTGTTTCCACAAAAGTCTCTGGGAATTCAGCCCTGTGCTCCTGGGAAACTGGACCTGGGGCTAGATGGAGGACAGACTGAAGGGGGCCTTCCTGGTCCCATGATGAATAAATAGATAGGTCTGGCATCTTTGAAAGCCTCAATGGGCTTATCTATAAAATGAGAAGAAAGGAGGGTGAGGATTCCGCTCAATGATTGAGCACTTGCCTAGCATATGTGAGGATTTGGGTTTCATGCACACACGCATGTACGCACATGGAAAGGTTCACAGTCCACATGCACACACAGATGACAGACCCAGCAGTCACTTTTCCTGAGAAGGAGGCAACTAAAAAAGAAAAGGCTTCATGCCGCATCCTCCAGTGCTGCCTGTGCTCCTGCTCAACTTCCAAAGGCAAAGCTGGGTCACCGCCAATGCTCCTCTGTATCTAGTCCTCCTTTTGGACTCGTCTTAGCTGGGGTTACTATTGCTGCAATTAAACACCCATGACCAAAGCATCTTGAGGAGGAAAGAGTTGATTTGGCTTATATTTCCACATCACTATTCATCACTGAAGTAAGTCAGGATAGGAACTCAAACAGGGAAGGGGCCTGGAGGCAGGAGCTGATGCAGAGATCATGGAAGGGTGCTGCTTGCTGGCTTGCTCCCCACATGGCTTGCTCAGCCTGCTTTCTTATAGAACTCAAGACCACCAGCCCAGGGATGGAACCATCCACAATGGCCTGGGCCTTCCTCATCAATCACTAATTATGAAGATGCCCTACAGGTTTGTTCGCAAAACCGATCTTAAGAAGGCGCTTTCTCCACTGAGGTTCCCTCCTTTCAGATGACTCTAGTTTGTGTCAAGTTGACATAAAACTATCCAGCACAGTTAGGGGAAAGGAATCCAATGGCAGGCAACAGGCAACTGTCTCTGACAGTCTCTACTCCAACTATTATGGAACCCATATGAAGACCAGGGCCTCAGTGGGAGAAGGCCAACTGACTGGATGTCCCAATGTGGGGTGGTACCCAAGGGGAGTTTCCCCCTCTCCTCAGAGAAGAGGGGGGGATTTGTAAGGCTGGGACTGGGAGGAGAGGAGTGACAGGGGGGATGTAATTGGGACGTAAAGTGAATAAATAAATTAATTAATTTTTAAAAACTAGCCAGCACACAGTAGGGCTACTTAGCATCCCCTCTAGCCTGTGGATGGCCCTCTTTACTCATGAGACACCATCACCCAGCAAATATGAGTCTGGAGACAACTACTACAGTCTGTACACTCTTAGCCAGTACCATTCTCTCAGGGTTGGGGTGGGCGTGGCAGGGGCCAATCAGATTGGTCATTTCAGGTCAACCGACATCTCCAGGTGAAGAACAGTGAGACCTGGGTGATTTCTTTCTAAAGCCCTTGATGGCCAGCCATGTAGAAATGATGTCCTCCTTCAAGAAGACAGAAGTTATTTGCCTTTTTTCTTTTCCCACTCGGAGGGGTGGCTGCTGGGCAGAAAGAGAGAACTCCCAGGGATGGTAAATGGGAGGTGGGATTCTCTTCAAGACAAGCTGGGAAGAGCTTGTCCTTCAGGGATCTTTCTTAGGTCATGGCTATGAGGCACCTCAAATTTTTAAATAATGATAACAAGAGTTGTAAGGAAATTACAACAAAGTTGTAGGGAAATTGTCAAGGTTTCCCTCTGGGCCACACATACATACATACATACATACATACATACATACATACATACATGCATACATAGCCCACATTCAAAGAACAGAGAAAATGGAAGGATATAGGGCCAGCAAGTTGAAAGTAACTGAAAAATGAAAGGAAGATCAGAAACATCACAAAATATCACTAGGCCCTCAGTGACACTAGTGTTTTGTGTCTTCTAGCCTCTGACCCAGTGTCAATCAAGGCCTTGTACGTGCTAGGTAAGAGCTTTGCTGGGGAGCTTTAGTCCTGCCTCCAGGGCCTCCCACACACCAGGCAAGCACTTATCACTGAACTCTATTTTCAATCATCTTTTCTCTCGTTTGGCTTTTCTTAAAATAAAAAAATTAATGTATTTGTGTGTGTGTGTGTGTGTGTGTGTGTGTGTGTGTGTCTGGTGTGCGTGCCTCAGCCTGTGTGTAGGTCAGAGGATAACTTTTGAGAACTGTTTCTCTCTCTCCACCGTGGATTCCATGGATTGAACTTATATTGCCAGATCTGCATGGCAAGTCCTTTCGTACACTAAACCATCTCACCAGCTTCTGAGGTATTTTTAGTTTTGTTTTTTATGTTGACATAATATTTGCACTTATTATTTGACAATTCTAACATGCATACAATGCATCCTGTTTGGCCTTTGGAAACAAAGGTCTTTGTCTGCAATCCCAGGATAGCCTGGAACTCACTGTGTCATCCAGGCTGGCCTTGGGCTCCTGCCTCCGCCTCCAAAGTACTGAGGTTACAGGCATGTGCCACCATGCCTGGTATGATTAACATTAATGAGAAAGAAATAACACCTCTGACATAGAACTACCTACTTTCACATTTTTAGAAGGAAAAAAAATAATTATCAAGTGAAGATTGAAACTGGGCTTATAACAAAGAAGCAAATGCTTGACATAAATGAATCTAGTTTGTTTATAAAGTGTAATTGCAGCTGAGGATGTGAGATCTGAGGTAGATCCCAAGGCATGGGTTCATTCTTGAAACTGTCATGGCTTTCTCTTGGTACCACCATATCGATATTAAGGGGCACATAGCCATTCTCAGCTGCAACTCCAGTGACCTCAGGGTTCAGAAGGCAGCCTGAGAAAAGGCACCCTGGGAGGGACCAAGACTGGACATAATGCTATGAGTGTAAGACACTTCCTCATACCCGAGCCTACAGGACACTTCCTGCCCCTGCCCCTGCCTTATACAGCAAAATCTTCTCATCATGTTTCCTGGCACAGAGCTCAGCTCTGCCACTGGCTCGTGTCTGCTCACAAAGCACTGTCATGTAGTTAAGGAACAGCACTCAGCCTAAAACAGTGTGTTAAATATCCATCCACATTCCTACTCCAGAGCTGCCGAAACAGAGCCACCACTGGGGGGCTGAACATGGGTCTTTTCCCTCACCGTGCAGAGGTGTCAGCACAGTGAGGCTCTCCTGAGACCTCACTTCTCAGTTTGCAGATGACAACAGATGCCTCTGTGCTTGTGGCATCTTTGTGTGTGTACAGACTGCTTCTTGTTATATGGACCCAAGTGGGCTTGGATTAATTAAGGGACACACCCTGGCAACCTTATATCTTTAAAATCCCAATTAGCTCTAGAAAGACACATTCTGAAGAATGGAGTGAGGGCTTCAACACATGAATATTATCAGATAATGCTGCTTTCAGAGGACATAGCTGGAGGCTGGAGGGCTCACCACATCTTCTGTTGGTCCTCTTAGATATTTGTTTCTCGTATTACATACACAGGCACACTGTGTGACACGGATGAAGTGCTGCTTTTTAGAGAAAGCTGGGCTTCTGTTCTCTCTGATGGCTCATGGGAGGGTTGGGATAACTATTGAAATGACTGATGATCCAGGCTCTGATCTCCTGTTCCATTGTTTGGATGAAGGGGCCCTATCAGTTCACTATGTAACCCCTCTTTTCTACCTCTCTACTCTTCTTTATAGACGGCAGCAAAGACCTCCAGGAGGGAACAAGCCCCAGCAGCATAGTGACCATCAGCCAGGCAGTGCCAAACACAACAGGGACCACCAGAAATCTTACCAGGGGGGCTCAGGGCCCCACCCCTCAGGGAGGTCCACACACCATGGCTACAGCCAGAACCGACGCTGGCATCATGGCAACATGAAGCATCCGCCAGGAGACAAGGGAGAAGCGGGCAGCCACCGCAACGCCAAAGAGACCGTAACCGTTGAGAACCCCAAACTTGAAGATGGCCCAGGGGACACCGGACACAGCAGCCTTGAGCCCCCCTGCAGCCCTGACA
Organism: Grammomys surdaster; assembly: GCF_004785775.1. Taxonomy (NCBI): domain Eukaryota; kingdom Metazoa; phylum Chordata; class Mammalia; order Rodentia; family Muridae; genus Grammomys; species Grammomys surdaster. The sequence continues at coordinate 514,765 of NW_021605455.1, read as the reverse complement.
CTCTGACCCCAACAGCTTCTGAGAGGCCAACCCCTCAGCCACCAGGGGGGCCAGAGGCTGAGACAAAGCATAAAGACACTGTTCTTCCCGAGCGTCTCGGGGAGCGCCCCAAAATCACCCTGCTCCAGTCTTCCAAAGACAGGCTGAGACGAAGGCTGAAAGAAAAGGTACCAGTAATTGAACTTTCCTTGTTCTCTTGCTGAGGACAGCTGAGAGGTAGGCACTTGGGTGGCTGGGCTGCGGGTGGAGCCTCATCATCGGGACGGGCTCCTCTCTAAAGGGAAGAAAGGCGTCCGTGGCTGAGTGGACACACCACGCCAGGTTGTCATTGCCATGGGGAGCACCGCAGGGCAAAGCCCACAGCAGCTGTACTTGAACCCTTCCAACACATACTGTTCCTTAACTTCTGCCCTACAAGAGATGTTGGGGACACAGGGAAATCACTAGATGCTGCGAGGCAAGGAGCTGGGTCCTGTCAGCCCTGCTCAGGGAATCTAAGTTTCCCTGAAGAGATAGTCTAGAGGGGACTAGACAAGAAAAAGGTGGTCACTTCTGACCCACTCTCACAGGCCACTCAGTTCTCGAGTGGGAGAGCAGCTGTTTATGCACCTTGACCCTACATGGTAAGAAGAGGCTCCAGTGTTCTCGTAGTGTCTCCATGTCACCCCAAGGGAAAGGTGGCTCAGAGAAGGATCCACCTCCCCAGAGTGCATGGCCACAGAGCTGGAGATGGAGTCTTAAGCTCCACACAGAACTCCCAAGTTAACAGCTGAGGGCCAGCAAGGTTGGGCCACAGGTCTGTTCTGTCATACGGCTTGAAATAACTTCATAACATTTTCTGCCTTTCCATTCTGTGGCCTTACCCCAGTTACCAGCCACTCTCCTAAGGTCATAAACAGGTTGAGGTTTTTTTTGGGGGGGTAGGGGTTGTCTGTTAATTTTCCTCAAGGAGCACCAGCCATGGGGATAGCACATTGAAAGATCTTACTGTACAGTACCTGTGTACATAGGGACAGCCAGCACTGGCAGCACGGGATGCTAAGCCAGGGCCAAGTCCACATGGAGCCATTCACCTGAGAACATGGTGGTCCATGCATTTAGAGCAGACACCTGGCAGCTACACCCAGGCCATGCCCACACCACCACAGGTGTTCTGGATCCTACTCTACCCCAGCTTGGTCTCCCTCACCTCATTTTCTCTTTGACCCAGTTTTCTCTTTATCATCTCTGATAATTCCCACGGAATCATTTCTAGACTAAGGGATCTGCTGGATAAATGGGGGGGAAATGTGTATCTGAGGATCCTGGGTAGGGACTAGAACTCACACACAGTTCCGGGTATCAGAACAGCTAAGGAAAAGGGTCTGCAAAGCGCAGTGTGCTGTGAGGGTCTCTGGTGGGAGTTGCACTTCCTCACACCCTTCTTTCTGGATCTCCCTTCTTCCTTCAGGACATCCCGAATCCCACTGAGACTTCAGCTCCACTGAGGTGTGTTTTATGTGTCCCCCATGCCCCCCAGGACGAAGTCGCAGCAGAGACCATCAGCCCTCAGCCAAACAAGATGGACAGGTTGATGGAGATCCTGAACAGCATGAGGAATAACAGCAGCGATGTGGACACCAAGCTCACCTCCTTCATGGAGGAGGCACAGAACTCCACCAACTCTGAGGAGATGCTGGGAGAGATCGTACGGACCATCTACCAGAAGGCGGTGTCAGACCGCAGCTTCGCCTTCACGGCCGCCAAGCTCTGCGACAAGATGGCCCTTTTCATGGTCGAGGGGACCAAGTTCCGGAGCCTGCTCCTCAACATGCTCCAGGTAACCAGACACCAACAGCTGCTGCTCCACTCCCCTGCCCCTCCGATGAGGGTTATTGCTAGAGAGAGGGCTGCAAGTTCTGATGGCAGTTGAACTTGTCCCAAGTCGCTTCCTCCCTTGCCTGATTAATTATAGAAAATAAGCAGGCATCGAGGGGTGAGAGATGAGCGGCTAGATTTGGGTGTGTTTGTGTGAGCGCTCCATGGTTACGGAGGACCAATATAATTTTATAGGTGCTTTTTGTTCGACCGCCCTCTCTCTCTCTCTATTTTCACGATAAGAGGCTGGCTATTGGCCCTACGCTTTGACCTCTACGTGTCTGAGCGGTCATGAACTTGCCGTGGACCTGGCTCTTCCCCCTCCTTCTTCCTGGCCTCCCAACTTCCCCCTTCTTCTTTTTCTTCTCCTCCTCCCTAAGGATAGCCCTCAAAAGCTTGATGGCTATACCCTTGGTAGAGCTGGGATAGAAACGCCTTGTGGGACAGGATGAGGACAGCCTGTCTGTTGATGCACCGAAGCCCAAAGTAGAAAGAAAGTGTGGCAATCCAAGATTTTCTTGCTGCCTGGTACCTTTCCACCCAATCTCCCTTTCCTTCCAGAGAGTTCCCCCTCATACTCTTATTGCTGTCTGCCAGAGACCAGGGTCTAACCACAGTCCCATAGGCAAGTATATGATGAGTGTAGACCAGTGTCTAACCACAGTCCCATAGGCAAGTATATGATGAGTGTGGACCAATGTCTAACCACAGCCCCACAGTTGAGTGTATAATAAGTGGGGGCACATGCACCCACACTGAGTCTGTTATATAAGTACCTGCTGTGTATGGTAACAGTTGACTGGTGACCCCAGATCTGGCAACATCAGGGAAGACATGACAGTGGAGTATGACATGGTGACCATATCAGGCCAGAAGGCCATCTTTGGAGACTCTGGATGGGACAAAATGTCTTTCCTGTTCTTTTACACAACAGAGCCCAGTTTAGATACAAATTGTGTCATCAGGTCTACCTGGTAATGCAATTCCTTGGAAGTGAGGGAAGAGGGAAGCAGGGGACAGAGCTAAAGGGACCACTGACAGTCATGGTGAGCAGGGTGACCATATACCAGATTATCCTACCGGTACAGCTTCAGAGAGTCCCCTCATAATTACACTTGGATGACAGATGTATTCAGGGCACCTGGCCACCTGGTTCATGGTTTGCAGTGTCGTCCCCAAAAGCAGAGGGGAGATCCCTGCTGGCCCACCTGCCTGTGGTGCACTGGGCCCCATGCCTCTCTGTCCTCTTCTGTGTGCGTCTCACTGTCTGCAACCTGAGCCTCCCTGGCCAGCCTCAAGCTTCTCGCCAGCTCCAGGCTCTGATCAGGTTGCCATTCCTGGATCACCCATGCTCTCCTGGTGATGAATTCCCGCATTACCTGAGGGATTTGCACATCGGCATGTTCCTCGCGGGCCGGAATGTCCTGGGAGAGTGGAGAGGGTGACAAACAGGCAGGAGAGGCTCGTCTGCCATGCATCACCAGGCATGGGGAAGTCAAGGGCAGGACTGGCCTCAGACTTGGTTTGGAGATTTTTTGTTTTTTTCAGAGGAGGGTCAGAAATGGAGGACAAGCTCTAGGTCATGGCTGCCAGCTGCCAGCAATCCATTCAACCCCACAGCAGACAGTCACACAGGCCCGTGGCACCTGGAAAATAAGAATTATCTGCAGAGACTACCCCAAGATGAGTTATTTCTTCAAGAACCCAATGGTAGCTTAAGTTAGTGAAGTCTTACTATGTGTCCTAGCTAACATGCCCGGGTGAAGTGAGCATGCTGGGACACAGTTGGGTGGGCACTGGGGTGAGTAACACTGAACTGAATGCTGGAGAAGCAGAGGCTAGGCCTGGTTCAGGTATCAGCACTCAGGGCCTTGAGAATGGACTCTAGTGACTCCCGTGAGATGCTCCTTTTCTTACTGCTCCAAGGCCTGGCCCTGAATGAAGCAGTCTTAGGTTTTCCTGTCCTTGTAAACCGCCTTCCCTCACATTGTCACTCAAGGATGAGAGTGACTTTTTGACCAGCCCCAGAGGCCAGCTTGTCCCAGGGATACTCACATCCTGCCCCCTGCTCCCCTCCACCACCCTACAGCTAGGCTGAGCCTCCAGCTGCACTCTAGTGGACAAACCTCTACATCTTTTAGAAGTCACTTCTACCCAATACTCAGCCCATTGCCAGGGCCACTCAGACACAGATACCACCCCCCTGGGAGATTAGCCAGAGTCTCTCACTCTGTTTCTGCAGCATTCTGTCCTTCTCTGCCCCAGTTACCTGTCTCCCTGTTCTAACACATGATTAGCACTGACTGGGTGTCCAAGGACACCAAGCAGCAACTTTGGAGCCAAGGGTTTAAACGTATACAGCAAAGACAGGAACTTCATCTAGTAACCCAGGAACCCACAGGGACAAAGGAGTGCATGTAATCATTGTCCTACTTCCCCGGACTCTGACAGGCAGGCACCACCTCTGCTGTATGCAACTCTGTGTCTGCCTGTCTGCTCAGTGACAGTGTTGACTGGTCACAGTCATGGAGCAATGGCTAAGGCAAGAGGAAGGCCCCAGAAACTTCCCTCTCTCTTCTCCCAGTCAAGAATGGAGACCCAAATGGCAAACAAGACTCAGGTTGTAAGCTCCAAAGGTGCACCCTCCTGGTGACCCATAGTAGCAGGAAAAGGCCCATGCCTAACTGGAGGATGTGTGGTTCCTCTGTGGGCCATCCCCATCACCCACTTCCTGTGAGCCAATGTGGGAACCCTCCGAAGGGTAGAACCAGAGGCTTTGCCTTGACACTTGAGCCTCTGGTAAGATTGTCTAAAGCCCTTCAGGCTCATAGAGGCGTATCTTAGCTGTGCTGGGTGAGGTGCCTGAGTACCCATGGATCTCTGCTTATGTGACTGAGAGGAAGCTTCCTTATTTGCTTGAGCATCCTCAGGCCCTGCTGTTTCTCCCTGCAACCAAGGAGAGCAGGCCTTTCTGAGAAAGTGGCCTTTCATAGCTGCTTGCCACCCAACCAGGGAAGTCTAAATGAAGGAGCAACAGACCTGGGGACCCATGTTCCCTCTTCACACCTCTAAGGAAGTCTGTCTTCACCACTCTCAGAGCCCCTCCCTCCCTTCTTTCTCCCTGAAGTTCCTGATCTCTGCCAGCTCAATCCCACTTGACTCTGGATCCCCAGCCGTTCAAGCTGGCAAGCTCTGAGCAAGTTGTCCTAGTGTCTGATGTGGCTACCATACAGGCTCTGAGGCCCAGCTTAGTGACATGGGCTGCAAAGGGACCAGGTGTGAAGTACCCTGTACACACCCCTCCCAGCAGCTGTCTCTGGATGGGATCCTCCCTGGCTGAGTATTCTTGCAACATGGGCTTTGGCATGAAGAATCGGCAACATGGCCGAGAGAGGGTCAACCTTTAATGTGGCTTCAGCACCCACAAAGTAGAGAATGGGGTGTGGAAGATAGTCATAGATCCTCCCCATAGAGACTTTCTCCATCACCATGTCAAAAAACCTAGAAACACCGATTTCCCTCCTGAGTACCATAGGCCTCAGTGGAGCCCCGTCACCAATTCCACAGTTCAAAATTAGTCAGTTTTTACATCTGAACTGGCTCCAGTCTTTACCTTAGATATGGGTCCCTTCTTAGTAGTGTGCTCATAAGTGTTCAAAATTCTATTTGAGTGACTATTTAAATGTCTATTATATGCCTATAGTCTGCACTATTAATCTGTATTCCTGCCAAACTTAGAGTGATGCTGCCAGGCTGATCTGAGCCATACTTTTCAAAAGCATTGGATAGTTTATAACGGAGGGGTCACTTTAATGTTTGGGCAAGCAAAGAAACAGACTCTTAGCAATATGGCTCTCCAGCCTGAGAATGCTACACTTCAGACCTCTGTTCTATAGAACAGAGACCCTCAGCCATTGTCTTTTGGGATCCCATGGAGAGCTATGGCTTTGCCCTGGGGTTCTCCTCAGGTCCAGGCATAGATCTGGACATCATGTCATAAAGAACTCATTTGAGCCATGTGAAGTGAACATCACTGCCAGGAAGAAGGCCTAGAGACAGCAGGAGCATCTCGCCCTTGTCTCTTACCAACTGGCCCCTCACACAAGGAGCCAGCTCAAACTCATCTTCTCTTCTGTGAGGAGCTGGGCTCAGCCATGTTCCTCACCATCCTGAGACTCCCCCACACTGGAAAGAGGAGAGACCCTCTCCTCTCCCACAGGGTTCCTCTGTCCCTGCTCACACCTTCCTATTCCTTCTTCTTGGCCTCTGCCATTTGTTGGTATGACCATTATGTGTTTTAGAACAGCCTCGCTTTCACCCCCAGTGCTGACTAGGCCACCCACTAGAGCTGGCGACCACCACCTCTGTGGCTCTGCCCTGCCAGTGAGGCTCCCAGATCCTTCATGGGCCGAACTAGCTAGCTTCTGCACATTGACTGTTAACTCTTATTGGAGACTGCAGGCTCCCCCAGACCCAAGCAACCAGAAAAGCTCCCTTGATGCTCATCAAGGAACTGCGGTGCAATACTGGGGAGAGCGAGGGCTCCGGTTTCATGGGGAAGGAAGAATGAGTGAGCCTCTTTTTATGGGACCTTAGGAATGACAGGAATCAAAGGCTTGAGCCCCCTCCACCCAGAACTGCCTGGTCACCGCCCTCTGCCTTACCCTTGAGCTTAGAGAGGGCTCTTTTGCCCAGATCTGCTTGGGTAGTACAAGTTCAAGCCCTCGTCTGTTGAAATGTGTGTGCCCTGTTTAGCCAAGAGGTGTCTGCATCTGAGCTATGCAGAGAGAAGTATTATTAGAGCAGGCATCAGTGTGCCTGTAACTGAACCCAGCTCTCCCTAGCAACTGTTGCTAACAACACATCTAACAGAAGGATGTGATACCTTTTAAAAAAAAAAAAAAAAAAGGGAGGGGGGAATCTCTTCATCTAGACCAAGTCATAAACACAGCGGGGTTGTTGTGTAAAGGCAACTGGAAATCAGAGTTTGGCACTTGGCCAGATTTCAAAATAAATTGTTGTCCACTGGTACCTTCTAGAATATAGCCTCTCAAAAAGCTGTCTCAGCCTAGAGAATAGGCATTCAGAGCTTCTGGCCAGATCACTGTTCAGCATTGCATTTGGGCCTTTGATACAGAGAGACTCAGTTGGATGGTAATTCTATGGGGTCTCTGGGAATGCCTTTAGCTCTATAAGGATTGGTCAGGTCCTCTGATCTGGCTGCCCTTATCAGGAAATTGAATCTTGCCTTAAGCCCCAAAAATTATGTATTCCCTATCATACCCCTTAGAAGTACATGTGGACCCTACCCCTAGGCTGCTTTCTTTCAGTCCACACCTCTGACCTGAACCCAAGTCATAGGCTTAGGGGAAAGAACCAGGCTGTTCCTTTAACTGGTTGTAAGAGAAAGCTCTCCTGCCCTCCGGCTCTAAGCCTCATATTCTACAGAAGCAGAAAGGGCAGGGTTGGTCATGGCTCTGGAGTAGAGCTGTTCTGATCTGTAGACTTCTCAAGGGCAAGAGCACTGGCTGTTATCCTTCTCAGGCTCCTGGCATCATGACTGGTACACAGCAGATGCTCAGTCAATGCCTCACTGCCCTGGAAAGTGGTAGGGCATTGAGTTTGGAGCCCCAGTGCTTTGGGGGGCAAAAGCCCATTCCTGTGTGTGATTCTCAAGTGGGTCCCCCCATACACACACACATATATACACACATACGCACACATGCATACACACACACATATACACATACATACATACACACACATATATATACATACATACACACACGTATACGCATACACAGTACACAGATACACACACATGGACACATACACACAGACACATACACACACATATACACACACACCCCACACACAGAGAGAGAAGGTAGTTTAGCAAAGCCAGAGCTATCTGGCTAGCTCCCATCCCCATTACCCAAGTAGGACAAGGACTGGGGGGTTGGAAATGTCCATTCCACGAAGCCATCTACGAGGACTGTAAAGAACACCCTAGGGAAGGACATGATTGACTCGGCCCCTCAGACTTTGGTAGGGCAAGGCTTCCCAAGAGAACACTCTTTTGCACCCCAGTCCATGTCACCTCTTTACACTCTGTTCCTTCACCTTCCTCCCTGTTTGCTGCCACACCCACAACTGAGCCCATGTGCACTGCAAACATGTAAACTAATATTAATGCTGGCTTGGCTGGGCATGCCCAGGAGAGAAGTGCATTATTCTGCATACTCCAGAGCTGGAGCAGGAGCCTTGAACCATCACCACATACACACATTCGTCTCCAAGGCTGCTGAAGCCAGCAGGGACAGAACACAGGGCTAGCAGGCAGTGCCAGCCCTTCCTCACAGGCAGGCCACAGAGGGTGATTCCCCAGGCCCACAGAGGGTCTCATTTTCTCAAAAGTCTGGCCTCTGAGAACTCTCAGGAGTAGACTGTGTCTGTGCTGAAAGCCAAGTATAGGGAAGGGCATGCGAAGCTGGTACCCTCCTTGACAGCTTGCAGCAAGCTTGCTTCGTGTATCCCAAGAGACCGGTGGTCACAGAAGCTTGGACCTCTGCAGAGACTGTGGCAGGCTGGGTCCCTACCTAGGAGAGCTGACGCCTGTCTCCATACCCAGCCGTTAGCCATACTGGAGCCAGAGCCTTGTCTGTCCTTGCGCGGGAGTGAGTAGATTTTATTTGCTTTTTCCCAATGGTCTATGTCTCCTCCCAACCTTATTGAACACCTGCTGTATACCACATCCTCTGGTAGGCCGGGTGTATGTGGTGTTGGTTCATTACAGACTCTCCAGTCTCCTTATCGCTGTTGAAACCAGACATAGGTCCCAGCTAGGCCTTAGGTAACTCATTCAAGGAGAGAGGTCAGTATTTAGGCCAGATCTCTCTGGCTGTTCGGTTGTGGAGGTAGGATAAGGACAAGGTGACTTCTTGAAGCACTGAGTCTGAGGCTGTGGACCTCTGCGGTGCTCAGTGGGGCAGAGCGACTGATGAGCTGAACGTTAGAACACGTTTTGGACACTCGGCTTGCTGACACGTGCTTATAGTCCCAGCACTTGAGAGACGGAAGGAGGATTGTGAGTCTGAGAACAGCCTGAGTTACATAATAAAGTCCAAGCCAGCCTGGACAACAGGGCAGCACACTGTCTCAAACCAAACAAAACTGGGCCACCTGGAACAAATGGCTACCCTGTGAATCCCAGGTCTCTAGGCAGGAGGACTTTTACTGCAGAGCTGGAGCTGAGACCCTGAGAGCTTAACATAGTGGTGGGGATTCCTGATGCCTCCTTTGCTGAACCTAAGTGTTCAACCCCATCTTGGTACCTGGTTTCTGCCCTGGAAAAGCCCTCTGGGCTATGGTAGACACTGAATGAGTGAATGTACCCACATCCCTCAGCTCAGACCTAGGCCCACAGCGGTGGCTGCCCCACAGGTACACATTGACTGGGAGAGCAGGAGGCCCAACTCCCTCCAAGCAAAGGCCACCAGGCTTGTCTCTCACTTCCATGCAGATTCAGTATGGGTTAAGAAAGGTGGTGGGCACTTAGAAAACAGTGATCTTAGGAGAGGCCTGAGGGAGGATTTAACGGCTTTTCCTTTCCAGCCACCCCAGTCTCCAGGTCAGAGACACCCCACCCCCACCCCCAAACATCACCTGGGTCAAACCCTTTCTGTTTTGTCTTGTTTGTGTTTGATTGGGAGTTTTACTGTGTGACCCCATCTGGCCTTGATCTCCCAATCCACCCTTCAATGATTAGATTTGTTTAAGCTCTTCCTTCCTATCTGAGGTTTGTGTCTTTAGGACAAAGAGTTATGAATGTCCTGCCACCAATCAATGTAGTAGTTAGTCTGCCGTTACAGTAGGACAAAGCAGCCTTGGGTAGACAAAATAGATGGCGGTCAGGTGCCTGCCGCTGAAGAAGAGCACATGGTGTTCTGTTTTTCGAGTCACTGGGCCCAGGGAGCTTTCCTTGGTCAGGCACAATTTCATCAATATCCATGTTCCTGGCCGGGCCACCTCCTCTTCATTGCACATCCTCAGCTCCAACCCCGGCTCTGTTTTCCTTGCTAAATCCCCTGAGAGAACTTGGCCAGAAGCATCCCTGTCTGAGGCTGCCAGGCAGGTCCCTCAGATAAGTGGGTTATCGGAGAAGGTAGCTCGGGTGTCCCAGGCCCCAGAGGGTCACCCCTGGCTGGCTGGCAGTTCACCCCCAGCACCTCCTCCCGCTGCCGCTCCCTCACCCAGCCAGGCAGGCAAGAGACAGCAGATCCCTTCCCACCACCTGCCCCAGGCAGCCGCTGGGAATCTGAGCTATGCTAAGCAACTCCAGATCAGCGCATCTCAGCCCTGCCTGGGCACCGCCGCCCCAGACAGGGCGCCTCTACCTGCTGCGCCACCACTGGAAAGCTGGCACAGGCTGCCCAGTGGAAAAAATCTCCCTCAGGTTATGTAACTGCTCCCCAGCCTGGCCCTGGCTACCCACCAAGGCTTCTGGCCACCCTTAACCAGCCACCAGAGAGGGGGAGCCATGCCCTGAAGGTAAGGTCTCTTTTTCAAAAAAAAAAAAAAGGAAGCAAATAGTTCTGTTATTGCAAGACCCTCCTCTGGGACCAAACCAGGTCCTTGGAGACTGAAAGAACTTGAAAGGTTAAGGGTACAGCTGAGCCCTAAGCAAGAACCAAGTCAGGGAACCAAGCAGACCAAAGCCACCAGGAGGACGTGGTTTTAAAGAAGAGAGAAAAAGAGACCCCTATATTGCTATTGTTTTTCAACATTTTTGTAAAGTTACGGTCACAGACAACATCAACCACTTATAAAGCACCAGTTCAGCAGCAGCAAGGACACCCACAATGCCCAGCAACCCCCCTGTCACCCAAACCTAAGCACTGCTCTCTTCAAACGGTAGCTCCCTATCCCCCTGGCCACCACCCCAATCCCTCCAAGGATTCCCTACTCTGTATCACAGGCACATGAGCATGCATGCACACACAGAATCATACATACCACATTTCTCTTCTGAGTCTACTTCACATAGCACGATGGCTTTAAACTTCACTTGTGTGATAGCACGTATCAGGTTCCCTCTTTATTAAGGCTGACTAGTATGCTGTTGTATGTACATACCATATTTTGTTCCTCCATCAGCGGGCATGTGGGGTGTTTCTACCTTTTGGCTTTTGTGATCAATATTACTAGAGGCATGGATGTACGAGGACCAGAATTCCTGATTTGATTCTTGCAGGATTTCTGTCTAGAGGTAGAGCTGTTGGGTTGTGTGGAAATTTTATGTTTAACTTTTGAAAGAACTGCTAGATGATTTTTTGGACATTTTTAATGGAGGAAATGTAGTGAATCGAGATATAACAAAATTGTGTGAGGGAGAGAGGGTACCACCTCACCTGGGATCCAGCTGAAGACCGGAAGGAGTCTGGAAGGTCATCCAATAGGGAATGGTGAAGCAACGGGGTTTAACTTAGGACCCAGGAGATGATATGGGCTCTTGAGATGCAGAGTTTCAGAATTCATTTTAAAACCACAGACCAGTAGAGACCTGAAGCTTCTATATAGATACCCAGTTCAACTCACTCAGAGCTATGAGAGACTAGCAGCCCAGGGAATGAATGGAGACGTTATTGTTAGGATATTATGCTTTTAGGCCACTTACATTAATGATCTTGTTGTATTGTGTTTTATAAAATAACTTGTGTTATATTTAGAGAAAGTGTTTGTGTGTATGTGTGTGTGTATCTGTGCCTGCCATAGTATTATCGTGAAGGTCAGAGAATAACTTTCAGTAGTTAGTTCTCTCCTTCTACTGTGTGGGTCCTGGGAATTGATCTCAGGTTATCAGGTTTGGCAGCAGTCTCCTTTCTCCACTGTGCCATCTTGCCACCCCCAGTCCAAGAATTCTGAGGGACTATGAGGGAAGCATGCAAAGATTGCCACTCACCCTGCCAAAATCTAAACTTCATGTAGACTGTACTCCCCAGCCCCTTGGGGGTACACTGCTTGGCCCTGCCGCGTAGTTTCATTCCCAGAAGCTAGAAGCTGTGGAGACAGCTGGCCAGTGCAGGAAATGTGAATCAGTTCCCTGCCCCTCAGCAAGAGCCCCAGTGGACCCTTCAAGCTTCTAAAAGGATAAACTAGTCATCTGAAAATCTGAGAAGCTTCGTATAAGCAGACGTCCCCAGCCAAGGGCATACAACCTGTGTTCTAGAGTCGACTTCAAGCATACAGCCCTCAGGCCACCTGTGAAAGGTGACCAGGAAGAGACTCTGTGCCTCCGGCTACAGCCCTAATCAGGAAGTGAGTGGGCAAGGGTGGATGGAGAAGAGGGGGGAATCAGAAGGAGAGACAGACAGGATAGCTTTTTGCATAGCAAACAGGAATGCCACACAGGTGGGAATGCCACGTCGGTCTCCAACTCAGTGCTACAAGAGGGGCAGGAAACTAGTTACATCCCACCTGGGAATACCACCCATGTCCCCCAAAAGGATCACTATCTTTACAGGGCCCTGCTGGGACCAGGCATATTTTAGAGGGTCTGCGCACATACCTAGACCTGTGAAGAAGGGCCTGTAAGCCACCGTACCAGAACACCACGCCCTCATCAGCTAAGCGAGGCTAGCACAATAAGAACATGTAGCTTGGGTGGTATTTGGTGATGACCCTGCTCCAGAAAAAGTTCCCAGGCACTCATAGAATATATATATTGAATAATTACAGGTTCGTTGGAACTGTGCATTCAGAATTCTTACCTACTGTGGGTTCTGCTAGACATAAGTTACCATGTTACTCTAGGTAGTCAAAAAATAATCTGGCCAGGTATGGTTGGTGTATGTTCTCCCAGAATTTAGGAGGCTGAGTCAGGGAGATTGATGGATTTAAGGCCAGTCTGAACTACAGAGTGAGACCTCACCTCAAAACAAAATCATTCTGATTGGAATAATATCTCTAAAGTGGGCTTAGAAGCAGAGACCTTTGAATTCAGCCTTCTGAGCCATAGACACTTCTCTCCGGATGACCTACTTACAACCTGTAGAAATGGCCAGAGCAGAGAGGTGCCGCCACCTTCCCCTGATCCAGTGTGACTCCATGAAAATCTGCAGTCCCAGAGCCATTTCACTCTTCAATCAGCTGGAATCTTAATGCCTGTCTCACAACACCAACCACTGTACCAACCACTGCAAGGAAAATCCACTCCACATCCTGTGGCTCTTGCTGTGTTCTCTGAACATTTAACCCTCCAGAAGAGATTTCTGGAAATTCCCTAACGCATCTTCCTGCCTCTCTAGAAGAGAGACCCATCCTTTCAGAGCCCTGAATAAGGAAACCCTGCCACCTACACACAAGCCCAGGGCCGCATGCACACTGAGATTTGAGGTTGATGCAGCCACAAAGACAGCTCTTAGGAGGGCTGAGTGTAGAGGCCCAGCTGGAGTTCTGAGCTCTACACTGTGAAACTGAATTGAGGGGAGGGAGGAGCTGACTATTCTCTACCAGCTGGGCCAAGCACTCAGTGTAGCACTCAGTATAGCACTCAGTGTAGCACTCAGTATAGCACTCAGTGTAGCACTCAGTATAGCACTCAGTGTAGCACTCAGTATAGCACTCAGTGTAGCACTCAGTGTAGAAGCACCAGAGGAGAAACAGATCTACAAGGAGGGGGGGGTGTCTTCCTGAAGAAAGTGGTCCCAAATTGAGGTAGAAGGCTAGGTTCAAAGTTAAGACTAGCATAAGGAGGAGTCTGTTGGGGATGGGAGAGGGCCAGTGGGGAGGTATGTCTAGCCTGGAGGTGGGGACGCTGCCCAGCCAGGCCATGACCCTGCTGGCGCCAGCATCCCACGATTTCAGGCCAAGGCTGTATTTTAATCCAAAACTCAGACTTCTACCTCAGGAGTTGTGAGCTTCCTGCCAGCCTCAGGCCTTAAGCGGTATCAGAGGATAGGCAGGGCAGGCTGCTCCTCTAAAACTGAGATTCAGGGGAGAGGTCCAAACCCCAGGGTTTCACCTAGCAGGTAGCATTGGGAGCCTGGCATCCTCCTAGGCCCACTAAGGTAGCCTTGCCTCCTGTGGAGAAGCCCCTCCCACCCAGATCATAGTTTCTGAGCTCCCTAGAGATATCCTGAGGAGACTTGGAAGTCTGGAGCCAGCCCCTTGCCTAGCTGCCCCTACCCTGTGTACCTATGACAAAAATGAAAGCCTGGTGAGTTCTGTTCATGGGTACCAGGCCCTCGAAAGACCGCTCACCACCCCCTAGTACCTGGAACTTGCAAAGGTCAATTGGAGGTCAGGGGTGGGGATAGCCTCAGACACACCAGGGATGGGAGGTAAGATGAACTTCCTTGGGGTGCACTTTGACAGACTACCAGGAGCAGGGTTTAGGGGTCAGCACTCTAGGAAGCACCCTGAACTGCAGAAGGTGAGGTTCTGAGCAAGGCTCACCTTGCTGAAGTAGAATAGTCTCAGCTAGTCTTTGTACCCTTCCAGGGTCTTCTTCACCCCTATAAAATAAGGAGGTTAGAGATGGTTTCAAAGGTCCCTTCAGGCTTATTCCAAAGCCTTTGTACTGCTGGGCCAGTGGAGACAAGACTCTATCCCTAACATCCCCAGCTGGGCAGGTCTGCAGCCCTGGCTGGCTCTCTTACCATTCATTTTCCCCATACCCATCTTGTCTGACCTGTTTTGGCCACGCTCCCTTTGGAAGCAGCACTGGGTGAACAGAACAGCCTGCAGGGGGCGCCAGCACACAAGGCGGGCCTCACCTGCCTACAGTCACACACCACACCCCACCACACCCCCACACTTGGCACCCTGGGCTTCTCCCACATGGATTTAAACCATGTGAAGATGACTCTGGCACCCCAGGCTCCATCACAAAATTTTAGACCAGGGGTGGGGGGTGGAGGGGTAGATCAGATCCTCCAACGAGGGCCATGGGGGAACTCCAGGGCAAGCTGACATCTCATTTATTTGTAGGGCTCCCAGAAGCCACAGGCAGGTCACAGAAGTCCCAGGCAGCCTAGGCAGAGGGTGAGACGAGGGTCTGGTTCCCCAGGGACAGAGTGTGTCCAGAGATATCACTGTACCTAGGGAGCCCAGTTGCCCTCGGGGAGCAGAGCACTAATGAGCTTAGTCCCTGGAGGCTGCATATTGCTAGCTCAGTCAGGTCGGTCTGTCTAGCACTCCTTGTTCTTCTCAGACAGCGGGAGGAGGTGTGAGGACAGGCCTGGCTGTCAGCAGTCCTCCCACACGGTGACAGGAGTGGACAGGAATCTCAGAGATGAAGAACAGGCATGGAGCCTTGGGATAAGACAGACTGCAGCCCCCCAGGCCTCCCCACCATGAGAAGGGGCAGTTAAGTAAGAGGGTGTGGGAGGGCTTCTTCTACAGGGGGAGCTCCTTGCCCTAGGCTCCACTCCCTTCAGGCCCTGGGTAGCCCTAGCCAGCACTGCCCTCCTGTACGAATTACAGAACTGCCAGGCCTTGGGTCCCCAGTGCTGAGAGACCCTTCATTTTAATGCCACCAGTTTATGCCAGGGTCTGTATTGGATTACTGTGTGGTGTGGAACCCTCTAATGGGACACTTCCTGGAGTTATTCCGGCTGCCCGCTTTGTTAGGATAATCCTAAAGGAGAGGACTAGAAGACTTGAAATTTTAAAATTCTAGAAAAAGTATTGTGAGCATCATAGCAGCCTGTCAGTATGGCGACTCATAGCCAGTCTTTTAAAGAACTCAAGGAGCCGAGTGGGAGGATGGATGAAGTGCTTGCAGAGCCCTTAGTTATTCAGATACAAGAGTCTGCTGTTTACAGGACCCATCAGCCTGTCGTTGTAGGGCAGGAGCTCACACTGATAGACACTTCTTAGCTATGTGGCCCAGGGAAAATTGTTTTCCTTCTTCTCTGGGCCTCGCTTGGGTAGAGGAGGTTTGAACCGTGGGGGTGTCAGCATGACATCACAGACCCATGTCCTAAACATCTATATTACAGAGGTAGAAAGGAAAACCCAGCAAGGCTGAGAAACAAGCAAAGCCATCCAGCTAGTAGAAGCAGTAAGAACTGGAGCCCATTCACATCCTGCCTTCTTAGAATGCACCATCAGCTGAGTACCCATGGCCAGAAGCATGTTTAGGAGTCAGTGAGATTTGGTAAGGTCTGGTGAGACCAGGTATGGGCAGAAGGCAGGTGGCCAAGAAAGGAGACAAGAGGCAGATACAGAGATGGCAGAGTAGCTCAGAGCCTGCAAACTAAACAATGGCTGTGTGTTCTCCCTCTGTCATCCCGAGACCTAAGAATATGAGGACCACTCTTGACCAAAGCTCAGTGCGGAGTTGGGAGTCTGCATCTTCACTCCCTGACTCCCTGGAAAGCAGAAAGGGTCCCTCTCTATCTTTGAATAGGCAGCAAAATGACCTGGCTGGGCCTCACCTTTCTACGTGATTCATGAAGGCAAGAAAAAAGATGGTGGGTTTGTTTGGCTGTTCCTTTCCTGACGGGAGGAATGGGCACAGGAGGGAGGCACTGGAGGCTGAAGCTCTGGATGGCAGAGGGTCTGCAGGTAGCTGGGATGCTCTTGTGTCTTTGAGCAGCCTGCCTAGTCAGGGCACATCAAGTCTGAAAAAGGCCTGAAGAAACAGATAATTTCCCAGACAACCTTGTTCCTTTGTTACCTGTCTGTACACACCTTTAACTACTCTCTTCCCAAGCCCCCAAGGCTAAGCCTATACTGTAAGAAGAACTAGAGATAGATAGACAGACAGACAGACAGACAGAGAATTGTATACTCTTAATGATTGGGGGCCATGGGGTATTCACACAAGCAGCCTGAGTTCCCCAGACAAAGAGCTGCCTTGTTCGAAGCTTTCTCGGCTGCTGTGGCCATGCCTTTTATTTTTAAACAACCCCCATTGCTATGTGATTTGTCATGACCTCGTACATCGAAGTGGCCGAAGCTGCATTTCAGAAGGAAGTTAAGTGGCTCAGGACTCGAAACTGGAAAGATCAGAAGGGGTTTCACTCGAGGATGAAGAATGCTCAATACTACACATTACACACACACACACACACACACACACACACACACCGCTCAGGAACCTTCCCTTGTTAGCATATATCTTCTCTCTGCAAACTTGGCTGCCCACCACAGACACCTTGGCTCCTCTGCCTGATAAAGAGGAAGTTTTCGTGCCGGGCTCTTGAGCATACACTGATATGGGGGTACGGGGTTCGCTGCCGGCTCCCCAGGCTTCCTCTCCCTGTCCAGACAGAAGGGGCAGTGGGAGCTAGTTGACAGGAAAGTCCCAGAGGGACACACTGGCCAGGGGCCAGTTCCGCTTAACAAGCATCTATTGAGCTCCCTGTGTATGGCTAAGGACAGAGTACTCGGGTAGGGCCCAAGGGGAGGGGGGAGTACAACTGTCCCTTCCATGGTCCAGTTCTCTCTGACGTCCCACCCCTGCACTGTCTGGCACGGTTTTCTTCCACTTAGATCTCAGAAAGCCAAGCAGCCAAAAAATGCTCCCTAGGGGAAGTCACTGAAGGCAAAGCCACCCTGTCAATTACAAAGTTCCTCTTCTCTTCCTCACTGTCAGTCTCCCCGGTGACCCCAAAGGGCTCGCTTGCAAAAGTTTGTTCTCTGGACTTTGTGTTTTCCCCATCTGCTCTACCGTCCTAGCTCCTGCTGGCTCAGACCCTAGCGCCAGCCCCTGTCTGTCCCTGCAAACACAAATCAGCTGTGTGTGCAGACAAAGCTTGCAACTCCGCGGGGGCTGGGCCAGGCAGAAGGGACATTTCCAGGGAACTCTGGGGGCAATGGCTGGGAGGGCAGAGGCGACCGTCTGATTAGCAGGGATTCGGCGTCACAGTCTAAGGCAGAGAGGGTGCGGGGGCCTTGGCTGGTCCCCAGGGGCCAGTGGCTGTGGGTGGTGACCAGGGGAGGCAGCCAGGCTGGAAGAAATCTGCTGTTTGAGAAGTGGAGGAAACCGGCTGGAGCGGAGAGATAACAGCGTGTTCTCTGTGTGTCTGTGTGCGTCTGCGTCTGCCGGCGAGGGCGACTGGAGCCAGGCGGTCTGAGGCCGTATCTAGTGAGATTTTTGTTCTGGGTTGTGAAAGTGACCCATGGAGCCAGCAGCAGGGTTCAGGGCCTGGGAGAGAGGACACGTGTCCCTGGCCTCCTCCCCATGTCTTGTGCTGGTCTCCCCTCCCTCCCTTGGTCAAAGAGTAGAAGGCGGGGGTGGGGATGGGGATGGGGGGGCAGCATCTTTAATACAGAGGAAATGGCACAAAGGCCCAGCTTTCAGCTTGATTGAGCCACTCATTTGACATAATGAACTTCAATACTTCCCCTAATATTTCTGGCTGTCTCAGTCTCCTTGACTATAAAATGCAGATTATTTATATCTTCCCTTTCGTAGCCCACTGGGTGGTTGGATAGTTCTTATGAAATAAGGGTGTGAAAATAGTTTGTAAACTGTAGCGTGCCACATGCAAAGACTCAAAATGATGGTCACAGCTATCTCCCCTGGTCTGCTTAGGGAAGACTTGTCAGAGCACCTTGCCATGGGAGGCAGAAGAGGGAACACCAGATAAGGACCCTGGGGCTCTTGAGAAGGTGACTCCTTCAGTAAACAGGCGGGAAGGGATTTCTCCCTGGGTGGGAGGGTCATCCCTAGCTTGCCCTCTCAAGGAGCAGGTGGCCTGGGTCGGACATGGACTTCACCAGGGAGGCGAGAAAGCTGAACGAAGACCTTCACCCATGGCAGTCAGGGGTCTGCCATTGCCTGAGAAATAAATTACAATTGCTCAGAAATGTGGGGAAGCACCTTGCTTTGCTCTCTTAAGCCTCAACTGCCAGGTCACCTTCTTGCTCCCCCATATCCCCGACCTGGAAACCAGCCAGATGATCTGGAAACTCAGAAGGAGCTGGCAAGAGTGGCAAGACTGTGAGTCTGGGAGTCTGAGAGAAGCCGAGCTATTTAAAGCATGCAGTGTGGGGTGGGGGTAGGGGAGGCTGAATGCCACTTACCCCAGGGGGCTTGCAATAGCTTGCCCTTCCCTGGCCCAGATCCTGTACCACAGGGCATCCACAGGACCATGGGTCAGATGTCCCAGCTCTGAGAAGCTGCAGCTGATACGGCACAAAAGGGCAGCTCAGCCTGGCCTAGGGGCTTGGGTCCTTTCTTCTGATCCTCCAGGCTGAGCTGATCCAGCCACATAGGCGCCTCGGTCCCCTGTGTCTTATAAATAAGGTTGATACTTATATTCCTGAAGAGGACTATAAGCCTCTTCATGGACTTCACCAGGGAGGCGAGAAAGCTGAACGAAGACCTTCACCCATGGCAGTCAGGGGTCTGCCATTGCCTGAGAGATAAATTACAATTGCTCAGAAATGAGGGGAAGCACCTTGCTTTGCTCTCTTAAGCCTCAACTGCCAGGTCACCTTCTTGCTCCCCCATATCCCCAACCTGGAAACCAGCCAGATGATCTGGAAACTCAGAAGCCATCTGGTAGCCCAGATGTAGAGGGGCAATGGGGAGAACCAGAACCAGGGCTTTGCCTGGTTGCCACTTCCCATTTCTGGATTTGACTTCTTAGCACACTCTAGGTTAATATAATATCATATACACACACAGACACACACAGACACACAAAGTATGTATGTATGTTTGGTGGTCAGCTACCTGTCTGGAGTTCTAAGCCCTTAGTATTTTTTTTCTCTGCAAGTGGCCTTGTCAGATACAAAGTACCACTCAGGCCACACAAGCAGGACCAGCTGAGAGCACCTTAGCAGAGGACTTTCCACAAATCAGCTATGGACCAAAGCTGTTCTCAGGAGAAGAAGTGTGCAGAGGCTCGCCCACCACTCTCTCTGGGAAAGGCTGACTCTTGCTCTGAGATTACAGGTCTCCTACTGTCTTGGCACTAAACTGCCTTTCTTCTCCGGAGTGATGGATGGACATTTTAAAAGACATTCTTAACAGAGTAGAGTGTTGGCAACTCTCAGTTTATCAGCCCGAGAAATCATGGGGCTTGGGATTCTGGCTCTCAGAACAGCAGTTGGCCAACACTTGAGCTATCCAGGGCAGGACACAGCCAGGGATGCTAGTGTCTGAGTCCACAGGCCCAAGGCTGTGTGCCCCAGCCCAGTGGTAATGTCAGCTTCAGAGCTAGAATCTCCACCCATCACCACCTCCTGTTCCCTCACCATGTGGCTTGGAAATCAGCATAACTGCATGTTGCATCCATGCATACAGTCCTGGGGGAGCAGTGGCACGTGACATGATGGCCTCAGAGGTGACATTGCATCTCATTTACTTCCGTAACCTTCCATATCCATGTCCCTGTGTTCTGTTATCCACATGGCCCAGCTGGCCCCACATAGACACCTCCCGACTCACCTTGCCTGGCTAACGTACCAATGGACAGCCTTACCCACACAGGATGTACCCATTTATCAGGCCAGCACCATTGTGTGGCAGGTAGCATCCTAGTAACAAACAAAAAGATCCTCTTCCAAGCCTGGTGGCTGGTAGTCAGCACCAATGGAGGGTGCAAAGAACCAATGTGCGGGCCCATCATCTGAGCACAGTGCGCTTGGGTAGAGGTGGCCAGGCTGAGGGGCCAGAGCCAGATTGGGAGGACCATTCGCCCTACCAAGGAGCAGGAACCAGACTTTTACATCCCTGGGCCACTGCCAAAGAGTTTATAAGGAGGAAGGTGGTGTTTCCTGACTGACATTGACAGGTATCCCTCTGTAGCAGGATGGAGGGCTGGATGAGGGGCGCTACCTCCTTTGCACATAAGATGTTACCCGGAGGGAACCTGCAAGAACCAGGATAGGCATAAGTAACCTCCAACTGAACAGTGACAGTAGAACCAATGGTTCCATCACCATCTGAGAAAGCAGGTGAAGGACCATGACACAGAAAGACCAGAACACCAGGCCAAAGTCACCTAGTCAGGGATCCAAGGTCAGGAATCCACCCAGGAGTGACAGACTCTGAGGAACTGGTTTTAGGTGAGAAGCCACAGGAGGGAGTCTGGAGCTTTCCATCTCGGATATCTGTGAGACTTCTTCCTTGAACGTGCACAGACAGCACTCTGAGTGGCAGGACCCTTGGACAGGTGGTCACGTACACTTGTGCATGTCTCCCGGGCTCAAGGAGAACACAGTCCACCTCAGGCTTTTATACAGGTAAAACCCAATGACAAACAGTCTAGGATTTGAGGATGAGGAAGCTGAGCCTGGAGTCCTCCAGAGTCCCTTATGCTTGTCCCTGAGCAGGTCAGGACTGGGTACGCCTGCGCATGCACTTCCCGTCACATCATCACCAGAGCAATTGAACCAGTAAGTAGCTATATCGGACAAAGAACCAACCAGGGCAAAGGACAGTCCTGGCAGAACGGCCTCCCCTGCAGCCTACCTCCCAGGGTAAAACTGATGCCCACCATGGGGATAGAGGGCTACTTGCCTCTGCTTCAGATGACCTTTGGACTTTCTGAGTCCAGCAGGGAGCAATGCATGCAAAGGGTCTGGACCGTAGCCACATTCCCACATAGGTTCAGGTCATAACTCTGCTGCTATAGTATCCTGTCTGTCTGTACCAGGGCCCTTCACCTGCTTTCTCACATGCTGATAGAGCTGTCAGGAATTAAAGTGGTGCCTGACACATTGTAAACACTCAATAAATACCCACAGTTCAGGGGATTGCTGGTTGTCACTGTGCCGTCCCTCAGTGCTGAGCAGACACCAGATAAGGCATGCCCCAGTCAGGGACAGGTGAACAATCTAATTAGTCATTGGCTGGCTTTCCTTATGCCAGAATCCCTGGCCTACAGAATCCATGCCTAGAACTCTGAAGGTAAAAGAAAGATCGGGCCAGCTGTCATTTCTCCTTGGCCTCACCCTAGCATAGCCTGTGGGCCTTCCTTTCCTGCTGTGGCTGTTGCCACCCCTACTCCCATCAGACTTACTCCAGAAAAATCCTTCTGCCTAGGGCAGGGGTTAGGGATTAGAGTAAATGACCTCTGAGTCTCTTGGGCCCAGAGCAGCAGTAAAGTCCTCTTCCTTGACCCTGTCACTCTCAGCCTGGGCCCCCGCAGGGGACTACAGCCATATGGTTCACCTAGCAGACTGGATGAGGGTCCTGGGGCTGGCTCTTTGTTTGAGGCCTCCACACCATTGAGGCAGGGGCGGGGCCCATGTCTGACAACAGCCGTACCTTTCACTGGCCCTCTTAAAGCAGCTGTGAGGGACACAGGCAGGAGACAGATGACCAGGGTCCGCTCTGCCTTCAGTATTTGTAAAATATGGCAGAAAGGCCCAGCTGTGAACCACTGTGGCCCTCATCCATTCTATATTCTGTTTGAAAACAGAAAACTAGGGGAGGGTAAGAGAAAAAGAGAGGAAGAGGAAGGGAGAAAGAAAATGGGGGGAGGGGAAAGGAGGGGCCTCACATCTCCTAGAAGGCCTTTCCTCTTGCTTTTCCGCTTCAGTGGATACATTCACTCTCAGGCTGTACAGCCGTCCTGCCTCAGCTGTTCCTAGGCCCTTAAATACTGCTACCCCCAAACCAGGAATGGCTAGCCCTGGCCCTGACCTCCAGGTCTCCCTCCTACATCCTGGAAGGGAGGTGTGTGTGACTGTGGTCTGGTCACATGTCCCACCTCCCCTGGAGTGTACTTCTGATCTGTTGCACACTGTCTGCCTGTCTCCCAGAGGTTCATTTGCAGTTCATATTGGTAGCTGGGAACAGTCTCCTTTCTGCCCTGTCCTTGCTGCCACAGTACCCTACTCCCCCACCCAACCACCTATGCCCTGGAGTGGCCCTAAAACACAGAAGACTCAGAAAAGTTGACAGTCCTGGGTGCACCGTGCTGGTGCCGAGGGATGCCAAGTTTGACAGTCCTGAGCGTACGGACTCTCTCTGCCAGTTAAAAAAGAACAGAGCTAAGAGCCCCTGCTTCAGGTTTCTGAGTGAAAACTACCACAGGAAACATTTGAGGAGGCTCACCCTCCAGCCTTTGGAGGGGAGGGGGTAGTTTTTAATTGTGTCCTTTTCCCAGGACAGGGATGGGAAATAGGAAAGAACCCAATATATTTTGAGTTAAGGTGCTGTTCAGGGACCAGGGCAGCCATCTTTTGGACAGAGCCCCATTCTATGAACCTTGCCTCTCAAGTAGAGTTGCCGGGCCCTGAACAAGGGAACAGCCAGTATTTCAGGCCAGGGTTCAGGGTGTTTGGGCTCTCCTCCGGGCCTCACTCCTGGGAAGATTCTGGATATGTCATCATCTTCCATCTCTGGGAGTGGAGACGTTAGGCACCATCGGAGAATCATGAGACAGTGTCCCTCCTGTCTCCCCATACAGCCCAGGGACCCCACCAGGAGCATTTGACACTCCCTTCCCTCTGGCTACACAGCTGCCCTCCAGTAGCTACATTGCCAAGGAGATCTCAGAAGCAGAGAAGGTTTGGGGAGCCTAGTGAACAGCCAGAAGGTGAAGGGCAGCCTTCTTTGTAGATTTGTGTATGTGGGAAGGATGGAGGTGTGTGTGTGTGTGTGTGTGTGTGTGTGTGTGTGTGTGTGTGTGTTCAGTAGGGACAAAACACATGACTCATGGCTAGGACTGAGACACAGTGACCATACTCAGAGGTGGAAGCCAAAAGAAGCCCTTGGGCTTCTGTGCGTGGTGGGGGTGAAGTTGACATCCCCCTTGGAGGTGCAGGCCACCAGAGGACTCTGAAGATGTCACAGTTATGACATGAAATTGGTTGACAGTGGCCAAAACTGTTCCAGACTTACCTCCCAACAAGAAATCCTTAAGGCCCGGGTCCCTGGGCAAACAGAGCAGTGCTCTGCTTAGCTTTATTGGCGCCACCTGATACCTGTCAGGTATGTCCTTCTCAACCACAGTGTCCTTCCTTAGCAGACGGGCTGAACCAGGGAAGCCTTTAGTCATTGTCTTTGGGTTTGAAGATATGGTGGCTGGTTTTTAGTTTCCTACAACATGATGGACAATAGTAGACCTGGGTTCAAATTCCTGATCTGTAATGTACTAACCATGTGACCTTGGCTACGTTTCTTATTCTTTCCAAGCTTCAGTTTCCTTAATGATAAGGGGGAGGGACATGAATAAGAGTACTCTATGGGCTAACTATAGGAATTAACTTATATAATGTATGTAAAGGGTCTAGCACAACACTGGCCCCTCAGTAAGCCCTCAGTGATTCCACTGGAAGCCAGTTGAGGTAACTGTGGTAAGAATTTGCATTTTAGTTTGTCATGAGATACACAATCAAGTATAAATCAGGGATATACCACATCCTTGGACTGGAGACTTAAGATATTTAGATGCTAGTTCCTTTTATCCATGCGTAGCCCAAGATGGCTTCCTGCTTAGTTATCCTGTCTTAGCAGCTCAAGTGGCAGGATTACAAATGAGCATCTGTAAACTGATCTCTAGATTCAACAGGCCCAACCAAAGGGCCAACAGAGTTTCCGACAAAAATATGGCAAACATTCTGAACCGTATATGGAAGCTCAGAGGGCCTGAAACAATATCTTGAAATACCTGAAAGTCTTGAAAAAGGAAAGTTTGTTAAGCATAACTAAGAACAGTTTGGGGTGTCAGGAAGCTTAAGGTTCTGCAGGGAAGATTAGATGTTACAGTGAACACCATTCAGTGCCCCAGGAGTGTAGGTCAAGAATAAAGACATTAGAGCCTCACCCCTGGCCTTGAGTGGCACCTCTGCCAGCTGCCAGTTCATGATCGTCACCTCTGGGTATCCCAGGTGCCTCTAATGTACAGTAGGACCATTGCAGTAGCACTGCCGAAGGGCTGTACTAACAACTTAGCCAGTTAATCTATCGGTGGGGTACACTCCTTGAATAGAACCCCAAGCTCAGTGGTATTGCTTGGACTGACCAGAGCTCCTCAAGTAAGAACTTGTCTTATGTAATCACTATGATATTTGAGAGAGGCCACATGGTTAGAACTCAGTAATGCTCAGAGGGGTTCAGAGGCCAGAGAGCTTTGAACTTGGTTGGCAGAGGATACACACAAAAATGGGGTAGGAAGAGGGGGGAGGCTGAGTACAATTTGCATGCAAATCCACCCAGAGGTCCTGGTGCTCAAGGCTGAGCTGAGGATGTGAAGAGAAGGACCGAGCTCCCGCCCTTTGACCCATGTCCCATGGAGAAGGAAGTCTGGAAATGTGAACACGTACTCAAAGGCTGTTGCTGAGATGCTAAGGCATCCTAGATCCAACCTCCTTGTCTGAGACCCGGTTGCTTGTGCAGTGTCACTAGGCTGAAGGTTCAACACAGAGATGGTCTCCTGCAGACCTGGAGTGAACAAAGATTTGATAGCAGGGACCCTGCAAGGTGCTGCCTGGGGCCTATGGAGACTTGCTGGAAAGACACATTCCAGGGGTCGTTTGACTAGGGGACACCTCCAGTGTTAGTCACCAAAGGGCAGCCTGCCAAGTCCTACAGGACGCCAAGCAGAACTCTCTGGCTCAGGCCCAGCACAGCAGTTCCCTCCCCACCCCCTGGACACACGTAGCTCACCAGGCCTGGGGATATTTCCAGAAAGTCTAAGAAAGTCCTGGGTCTGGGGAGGCTGAGAGAGTGCCTGCCCAGGGCTAAGGGCCAGGTCCCTCACAGAGAAACAGACGTGCTGAGGGGAGGGGCAGAGGACGTGACGGGCAGCTTTCTTTCTCAGAGGCCAGGGATTTCAGAGGAATGCAGCCAACTCGGCCTCTCAAGTTCCCACTTCAGACCCCGCCCGGCTGGAGCCTAGGGCTCCTGCCGGGGCTACCTTAGAAATCAGAGGGATGTGTCACACAGGCAGTGCTGTGGAGGGGAACATGTCCTGCCCATAGTTGTGTGAGCACACTCACCCCCCTGGTTCCTGAATGCGCCTTCAGGTTCTGTAGAACCAGGGGAAACACACTGACTCAGTTTCCTTCTCTCGGTCCCCATACCTGGCCATCTTCAGCCATCTCACCAGAAACATCTCAGCTCCTAGAAATATCTGTGCTTCTAGGAATGTCACATCTCTGTCATCAAGGTCACGAGTATACCTTGGGGAAAAGAGAGAGACTGCATCGCCCACCCCTACACTATGGTTCTAGTCTAGAAGGAGGGACACCAGCTGAGAAGGCTCTACCAGCCCAGGTAGCTCCATGAGGTTCCTGCATGGCTGGCTTGCCATGTTGTAAGAGTCACTTGCTGGACAGTTGAGGAACAAGACTGAAGAGGGGAGATCTGCCCAGATGTCCTGCCACAGATATGTTTGTGGATTTACTCCATTTTCTCCTTCCCTCAGTCGGCAAGCTCCGGTCATACTGGCAGGCTCTAAGGCTGAACTGTCAGAGACCCAGAAAGAAAAAAAAAGGAAGGGCTATTTTCAGGGGGCTGTCTGCCTTTCACCGTTTCTCTGCCTCAACCCCTACCCCAACTGATTGGACGCTACCCCTGTGCCCACCCAGTCCTGTTCACCCTGGGGTTCCTCCTCTTAGTGACAGCAAATAGTTTACAGACACAAGAATGTACTTGTGGCTTGCCCAGAGAGCCGGAGGCCCCAAGTTTTAATATGCTGTCGTTCTCCCCCACCCCCAGCCAGCCCAGCTTAGCCTGCTTGTGCCCCTCCATTTTCTGATTCCTAGGATTCCACACTCTGTAGCCCTTCCTGTTCACCCAGGCTCCTGATGTCTGTCTGCTCCCTCACTGGCGTTTAGCTTTTTGCTGCCTGTTGTTTCTGGCCCCCTTTCAAGGGTCCATTCCTATCTCTCCAACTACATTTCAGGCGACTTTTCTCTTGGGACGGTCCATGAATACCTACAAACAGCCTACTGTGTGCCAAGCCTGGACTACCGGAAAGGAGTCTGTAGTAAGCAGAATAGACCAAACAACATGTCCTGAAAGAAGGAAGGCACATAGAGGCAAGGGGTCAATAACCAAGCAGATTACTTCTTTCTTATTCTGCAGTTAAATGTGCAGGGAATCTGTAAGTGACTCTTAGGGAACCAACCCCGAGTGCAAAAGCCCCGAGGCAGGATATGCCTGCCCCACGGAGTGAGGCCAGCAGCCAGAACTGGAAGGACTTAGGTCATCAGGGTGAGGGAGCTGCAGGCTGCCTCGAGGATCTGTGTCAGTACTGGAGGAATGGAATGTGTAGAGATTGTGATCAAGATCTGGCTCAAGGTCAGCCCTTGGCTGCTGGGTTGAAGTGGTCTGAGGTGGGTGTGGGGGAAACCGGCTTGCAGGCTTCAGGAGGGGATCCAAGGAAAGGATGGTGGGGGAACTAAGAGGAGAGGCTGAAGGGGCAGGTGCAAGTATCTAAGAAATGCTGGTGTTGAGAGGGGTCATCTGGTAGGGATAGACCCAGGAGCCATCAGGTGGCATTTAAAGCCAAAAGACTAGCTGCGGTCCCCACGGGCAGTAGCCAGTGAGAAGAGCACTGGATTTGACACAGGAGTTGCCTCTGTATCCTGGAGTTAGGAATGAGTGGGTGATGAGCCTGTCATTTGCACCCTGCATGGCAGAGATGAGAGACAAGGGGCTCCAGCTCCTTCTTCCATGCTGGCCCAGCAGAGGGCACATGGGGGCCAGCTCACAGCACTTCCAAACTGAGGCTTCTCCAACGGAGAGACAAGCAGGGGCAAGGCTACAGTTCCTGTTACCCCAAACCTCTTGACATTTCATAGGAAAACAGTGTCGTTTTATCCGTCCATCCCTCTGTGAGGCTTAAATTTCAGCTTCCAGAAAAGTGACCCAGAGCACAGGATAGGCACCGAGGCTATCTTTGCCCCCTGTGGCTTTATATAACTCAGGCCTTTCCGCACAACCATTTACAACCCTGGCTTCTGTCCTGTGGTGCCAATAAGATTAAGTATTTAGCTCCCACTAGATTTCCTCCTCTGTATTTGTGACAAGATGTCTCCTGCTTTCACGACAGTGCCTTGGTAAACAGAATGCAGCTGGCCCTCTGCATCCTTGAGTTCTACTTCTGCAGTTCAATCAACTGGAAGAAGAAACTTTATTTTTTTTTTTTAAGATTCCGGAACATTCCAAAACACAAAACTTAAAATTTCCACATACTGAGTGCCATGCTGCAGCGAAGTGATGTGTAGGCATTAGATTTGACATTATAAGTTTTCTAGAGATGATTTAAAGTACGCACAGGAGGATGTAACGGTTAGTCATGAATGCAATGCCGTTTTTATGTAAAGGATTTGAATATCTCAAGGTTTGGGCAACTACCGGAATACTGAGCAATGAATGTACTCGGGTAGGGGATAGTGTGCTGGATGGCCATGGGCTCCAGTGGACTTTTTAATGAATAGCCCAGTTGACATTCACCTTCATTAACTCCACCCCTCCCAAAATGGCTCCCAAATACTTCTTTGAGGTCACTGCACACATACAAAAGTTAAGAAAAATGAAGTTGCTCAAAATGGCCCAAATTCCTGGTTTAATTACATCTATCCACCGTTCCATGTGTTTCTAGAGAGATGGTTAAATATATGGAAGATGCCTGGTGTACTGTGCTTAGTTCAGCTTATAGATAGGGCCCTGAGAGGATCTCCTAGTCACCCAAGAGCACATAGTATTGAATTGGGGTCCCTTCTATACCTGTTACCATCTTCCCTGCCCTACAGAAGATTTTGTGCCGTATCACTGCCTCTCTGGAAGAGAGGGGAAACCTGGACTGCCTTGGGATCCTTCGGTCCTACTGATTAACGGCCCAAAGGATGTCGTCCTGGCCCCGAGGGAGTCCCATGGGGCCTTCCAACCTCATTTATCTCATTTCCACCCCCTTAGCAGATCTGGTCCCTCCCAGCCAGGTACAGAGCTGAGACGGGGTGAGTTCTGAATGAGGTTGAGTCACACTGGGCAAGGACTGTGTCCATCCAGCACAGTCCAGATGGAAGGACAAACACTTCCACTCCAGAGCTAAGGGACACAACACAAATGAAAAGCTAAGACCCTCAACTAAGCCCACATGTGACAAGCCAGCCTTCCAGTGGCCTCTCCAGGGCAGAGGAGGGACTATGAAGCCAGGAGAAGATGCGCTTTGACAGGTAGCTCTGGTTAAGCATGCTGATGGGCCTTTCCGTAGTCAACCTCTTGTCGTAGTGCATATAGGGACATTAGGAATGCAGAGGGAAGTTTGGGGATGCTCATCCCAGAATAGCTTTAAAACTAGGACAGCCTTACAGAGCACCTGAGATGATTGAAAGCAGGTAGGATTGAAGCAGATGCCTTCTGGAGATGCCTGTCAGACCCAAGTATGTCAAAACTCTGTAGGTTTTCCTGATTGTTCAGCAGACTTCAGGACACAGCTTAGGACATTCCTTCCCCCTGGGCGGCTTGTACATCCTGCATTAGAATCAGCATCTGACAGAGGAGCACTAGACAGACCCACCAGCTTCCACAGAAGGAGATGGGGGGTGGGGGAATATGTGGATGAGTGGGCAGATGATGCTTGTAGCACTACCTGTACTCCAGATTAGCTGGCTCCTGTTCTAGATGGGCATTCATAACCACGTAGAAATCCTAAGTGGTTAATCTTGCCTTCACTCCCTGTGTCAATAGATGTTATTGCCACTTTAAGAGAGCCATGGTCTGGAAGCTGGTTCTGGCCCACTATTTTGGTCCCCAGTGGCAAAGTTAGTTTTTCCACAAGGGACCATGACATGATTCTTCATGGGAAGCTCATTGGGACACATGACTGATATTCTCTGGTGCCAAGGCCCCCATAGAGTCCCCTCTACTCTGCTGGATGTTTTACCTTCTACCCAACCTGATTTCTCCAAGTTACCAGGGGTCATGATAACTTGTAGTATTTTGAGACATGGGCTGACTTGGAAAGTATAAAAAGACTGCTGTCTTCTGGATCCCCAAAATCAGTTCTGCGCTTGAGTACAGGGGCCTTCCTTTTTGACAATGAAGAATTCCATGTGAGGCAGTATTTCAGACCCTTAAGAGAATCCCTATCTTTTGGTGCAAGAGTTGAATGTTTGCGGGAAATGGAACTCTAACCCCTAAACATGAGCTGTAGCCCCATCATGGAGAGGCCAAGCTGTCTGGTGTCCGCAGCTCTTGGTCAGGTATCAGGGTACCCATGCTATAAGTAATCAGAACTGTAGATTGTCAGGAAAACAACCTATGACAGCCTAGTGTCAAAAATGGCTATTTCACCAGGCTGTATGATTTTTATATCAGCAGGAGTCTGTGGAGGAGGAAGCTGGCTAGGAGCCATTACGGTAGAGAGCTAATTTGCATGATTAGACCACCTGACCATCTGATACACCTAATATCTGCACCCCAAACACTCCAATATGTTCATCTCATAGCCACCCAAGTTGTCCCTGGGGAAAACTCAGAACAGGCGCCTGTTTCCATGCTCAGTTTCTAGAATATCTGCTAGTACTTCCTGAAACCCCCCAAAGTTGTGAATATAAGGGGACTTGGGAGTTAGTGCCTTAATCTTACTGAGAAATGTGACTTAGGGTCTTGAGTGACAGCTTGCATCGGATGTGCTCACCCTGAGGAAAGTTACTGTGTCCTTATGAAAGTGTCCCCAGAGCCACCAAGATTTCCTGTAACAGTTTGTCCAAGGGGAATCAAAAGCCTCTGGATTCTTGCCTTCAGAGCCCACTGTCTAGAGTCCTGCTTCTCTCATGGAAAGGCAAGCTTCTGATTCGCTAAGCTGAGTCAGCATGAATGCCGTGGATATGTATCCTGTAGTTTGACTGGTAACTTCATGGAGAGACAACCTTTCTAACAGTGCAGATCTGACAGGGTGGCCTCAGGTGCTATGGCATTCCCAGGAGAGAGATGCCCCAGGAGGGGACCCCACTAAAGCATCACCCCAGTGAGGCCTGCTCTTGTGGACCTGAAGCTGCCCTCTCTCCCTCTAAGGTAGGAACTGGACATTTAGAGTTCATGTGAGAAGTGGCAGATGCATCTTATGAACTGCTCTCAGAGGGGCCTCAGCCAAGCTCACCTAGCTCTCTGCACTGTCCTTAGGGACTTAGTAAGGAAGCCAGCACTGTGTCAGGCAGGGCTGATGACACGTGAAAGGAATAAAGCAGACCTCTGCCCACGGTCACAGCATGGTATGACGTGGAAGAACAGCACTTCCTCTGCGGGCAGCCTAGCCAGCACCCCCAGGGGCATGCAGGGCCAGGAGGTGCCAGACACTACCCATCCCTCCAGCTTCCTGTCCCCCTCTTCTGCAGCCCTATGAGGGAGTTGCGGTTATTTTTATCTGAGGACACTGGTGTGGGAGGTATTTGTCAGCATCGTCTGGTAAAGGCAATTGAATTGTCTGTTGTCCAAAGCAGCCCCAAAAGAGTGGTGCTAAGCATGCTAGGCTGTTCACATTTAAAAATACAGTTGGACCCGTGACAGCTGATGTGTTCACAGTGCTGACATCACAACCTAAACCCAGACGGTCGGATCCTGAGCCCAGGCTTTCAGAAAGTCATGATTCTGTGTCTGCCACCCATGTAAGAGGGAAAATGGTCGCAGTCTCTAGGTTGCCTGTAAGGCAGGTCATCTCCACCCAATCCTGGGTGTTGGATCTGACAGTGCAGTTACTGGACATGCCAGTAGATGCTACATCAGCCCCCATGTTTCTAAGAACAGTTTCAGGGTGTCGCAGTGGAGGACCTTACATTAAAGTTTCCTCATTGGGTGTGATACCTAACATTTCTCAAGTACTTCTGAGTCTTACTGTGTTCCAAGACACACAAGGGGTGTGGGAGTGTATATCCTTGACTGTTTTCTGTTGCTATAACAAAATGAAGCAAACTAATTTATGGAGATCTTTATTTAGCTCACGATTCCAAACCTGAAAGGCCAAGAGGAGGCAGTAGCATCTAGTGAGGGCTTCGTACTACCTTGTTTGATGAGAGAAGACTTAAGGGCAAATGAGCTCATGAGGAAAGAAAGTATGGGGTGGTCTCCCTGTGACAGACAGCTCTCACAAAGCCTAACTACCTGTCTTATTCTATTGCTGTGAAGAGACACCATGACCAAGGCAACTCTTAGAAAAGAAAGCATTTAATTGGGGTTGGCTTACAGTTCAGAGATTTAATCCACTATCGTCATGGCAGAAAGCATGGTGGCACACAGCAGACATGGAGCTGGAGAGGTAGCAGAGAGTTTTACATCTGGATCGGCAGGCAGCAGAAAGAGATCGAGACCCACTAGCCAGGCTTGATCATCTAAGACCTTAAAGCCCACCCCCTGTGACACACTTTCTCTAACAAGATCACACCTATTCCAACAAGGCCACACCTCCTACTAATGCCACTCCCTATGGGCCTATGGGGGCCATTTTTATTCAAACCACCATATTGCCTGTATGAGAAAGGCATCAGTCTTTCATCAGTATGAGAGATGGCTCAGCAGATGGCTCAGCGTTTAAGAGCACCGACTGCTCTTCCAGAGGTCCTGAGTTCAATTCCCAGCAACCACATGGAGGTTCACAACCATTTGTAATAGGATCCTTCTGGAGTATCTAAAGACAGCTACAGTGTACTCATATACATAAAGTAAATAAATAATTTTTTTAAATGTCATCAGTCTCACAATAACCAGCACTCAAAGACCCAACACCCAACATCACATTTCATTTGCACTCAGTCCTTAACAGGAGTCTTAAAGGGAACAGTCACAGTCTGTTGCAAGGCTGTCTGTCTCTAGACAGTGGTTTTCTTCTGGGATCATTGTGTCTCCAGCAGACACAGAGAATAGGGCTTTGACTGGCATCAAGTTGATAGAGGTCTCCCAAGCACTGGGTAGCTCCCCCTCAGAAAACTGTGAGCCTGGCCTTAGGTGTCAGTAGTGCCACTGTGAGGTGAAGCTGTACAGTCTCAAGGCAGATGGAGCCTCTCTCACCACTCAGCAGGAGTCCTGGCAGGAGGTACCCTGTCTGGAAAAGCAGGGATTTGAGAGAATAAATTATACTGGTAGGCAGCACTGGGTCACATGACTACGTGACTGTTCACTGTGTCTGTCAGCTATGTACGTCATGAGAGGCCAAGCCAAGCTGGGACTTAGTAACCTAATAAGCAAGGTGTGATCCCATAGAACAGGGACCAGAAAACTATGTCCCTCCTGTGCAGAAATATCTTTCCCTTGGGCCTGCCTTTCTCCCTGCATCTGACATTCGCTCCTCCAGTGAATTCACCAGTGCTTGCTGAGGGCCTGTGTTCTCCTCCACATTGGATGGATATTGGCATATAAAACAGTGATCAGATTCTCTGGAGTTTGCAGGTCCCGTCACTGAGCCTACAATGAAGCAAGCACAAATGTAGCTCCATACCATGCCCTGTGCAGTTTAAGAGCAGGCTGTAACAAGAGTGAAGGCCCTGCTTAGAGAAGATGGAGACTATGAGGGGAAAAGAAAATAGCTAAAGATAACATGGAGCCAGTTTCTTAGGAGCCAAAGGAGGAAGACTCTGGCACCTTAGAACACATAGAGACCAGCCCACTTTCCCAGTATTTCACTTAGCACATCCATCATCAGAATTATCTTGAAGGCTGCCACTATCCTGCCTCTGACCTGCTAGACGTGTGAGAGGGGCAAAGAAGAAGACATCCAAGAGGCTTACAGTTTATCCGAGGAGATAGCATATGCATGCAGAAACTAGTGCTAACCATAGCCCTAACTCTAGCTGGCCCTGTACCCTAACTCCCCAGTATTAGCAACTATATGCTGTTCTAATGCCATTCTGCCAACCTGACATCAACTCCCACCATGCCTGGCCAAGAGATTTGCATTCTCTCCACATCTGGCTCTGTTGTGTGACAGGACTTTTCTGGGGACATGCATATCTAGTTGCTCTAGATAGGGAGTCCACCATAGACCATAGTATGGACACCACCAGAGTTCAGCTTAGTGAGGTAATCGGTTTTACTGGGGTTAATTAAAGGAATGTGGGTGAGGGATTACTTACAGGAGCAGAAATGACTCAAAGACAGCTGTATCTCCAAAGCCCACCCTAGCATGGGCGACAGCTCACAGAGCTGAGAACCTGGAACACACTGCACAGCCTGCAGGTAGCTCAGCAGGCTGGAGAGTATTCTCCTCCAGGTGCCTTAGTTGGTCTAACCTCTTCCAGGCAGCTGGCCTTGTCTCAGAGTCTTCTCCACAGCTCTTTTCCTTCAGTCTCAGAGGAACTCTTGGCTTTTGTTGCTTATTCTGGCCAAGAAGGGCCTAGCGCATCTAAATCTGGTCAGTTTCACGGACTTCCTGAAGCTCCTTTGAGTTTACCTTCCTGTTTGAGTTTCCCTGAAGGGTGAGATACTTCAATCTACAAGGAAACTTACACAACATCTTCTTTTTCACACAAGGAGACTAGGTTCAAAAATTCACTGGGAGTCAGGTGAGCAGTCTGTTCCAGGCCTGCTTGGCTTTCAAGTTCTGGTATGTATTTTGACACACAGTGGTTTGCATACATTTTTTTTCCTCAGTAGTAATTATTTTTCAAATTCAGCCTAGGGTGTATGCTCAGCCCTTTGGAACAGATCCTCCAGCCTCTGGAATCCTGGGAACTGGAAATTATGATTCTACTCACCCACTACCCCTCACTGGTAATCTGGTTTGCAGATTAGAACTCTGCTTATCAAGGTAGTTTGAGCACTCTCTTAGGTCCACCCCAATCCTGCCACACTGCACAGAGCAGAGCATCACCAAGTCCAGTTGAGTAGGTACAAACATACACATTTTATTAGAGATCTGCTCAGATGGATGGCACAAGTACGACCATCTGCGTCTTCGAAGACAGGGTCCATGCAAACCAACATCCCCAGCTCACAGATGTTGCCTCCCACCCCACCAAGCCTGCAAACCTTGTGTCTTTCTTTTTCCTCTTCCCAGCTGTTTCTGAATGAGCCTCACCCAGGACTATTGCTTAACTGTCACCCGGGAAACATTCTGGGATATGGCTTGATACAAAGATGTGTACACTTCCTTTGGACCTCATCAAGGGGTAGTGCCTTGTAACTGTTAGCATGACTTTTGAAGACTTCATTTGCGGTAGACTTTAACGTCACGGGTGGGTTTGGACTAAGGACTGAGTCATTCTGGAATCCCCAGTATATGCCAGATCTTTTCATGAGCATTACGAGGGGTTTTCTCAAACTCTATAAATAGTTTAATAACGCCTGTATAATCATCTATTTTTACCACTAGCCTTCAGGACAGTTTCAGCAGTAATTTGTCTATAGTGAAAGAATTTCTGAAGTCCTTCAGTTACCAGTGGCTCCTAGGGTGTGGCCCATAGCTATCGCAGCAGCAGGTTCCCAGGTAGCGTCCCTACCTAGGGTTGGAGATCCAGGCCCTTGAGTAAAACCTAGCGCTGGTGGAACTCTGAGAGAAAGCTCTAGGAAACTCTGAGGTGCTGGCTTCCTACCCAGCTCAAAATTTCTCATACCGAACACTCTGTCTATATTTGGTTACTGCCTGACTCAGTTTCTCACATTAGAGTATGGGTATCATTGTTATTAAGTAATCAGAGGGAGCCAGTTCAGACTCACATCACTCCATTGCCTACGTATCTTTGGATACAAGCTTCCCATCATACAGATAAAAAGACAGAGGCACAGATAGTGACTGAATAGCTTTGTCTTTATTTTGCAATTGGCTTGCTTCTTAGACTGACCACGCGCACACACACATGCACAGGCACATGCACACACACACTTGCCATATCTCCACCCCACAGAGAACTTGGCACAAAAGTTAACTCTTACCTATTTGGCCTAGACCCTGATAAACACCTGTCTCTGGGCTGTTGGCCACTGTCCTAGAAAGACGAGAGTCCAACAGGGAGGAATCCTGATTCTAAAGACAGCAAGCCAGACCTTTCTTCAAGGGAACCTGGAAAGAAGGACAGGATAGGAATAGTCTGCCATCTTGTTCTTGAGAAGGTCTGTTTTAAAGTTTACCTCAAAGAGTAGAAAGCAGAGCCAGGCCTCTGTTCCTGCCAACCTCAGACAGTGGTCAGACTCAAGTAGCTGGCCACTCCCACCCCAAAGAGATGCCAAACAGTAGATCCAGCTAAACATGGAAAGAGCACCATAAGAATACACACTGTAGGACAGTCACAGCCACACACAGTAGGTCAGTCACAGCCACTCTGGTCTGGCAGTGAGACAGGTGCCCCCTGCTCTGTGGACCTTAGCCCTCTATGCCCTGGGCTAGTAACCTGTACCTATGTCTTCCCTGGAGCTGAGGCAGGTGCCACCGTATGTGAGTATATACTGCCATCATATTCAGACAGCTGAGCCTTCTCTTCTGGTTCAGAAGAAAGGAAAACTTCCAGCCCTGTGGAGGGCTTCTCAAGGCCATAGCCACAGCAGGTGCTGGCTCCCCTTGCCTGAGAATGAGGCTTCACGCCTGCGTAAGTGTGAGACAGAATTCCCACTGAATCAGCCCGGCTTCTCGGCTTCTCCCGCTGTCGCACCCCAGCACCACTCCCCCGCCCTGCTGCCATCAGCAGGGCCCAGCCTACCTGACCTGATTTCACCAACTGAAATAGTCTGGGTGCTCACAGTCCAGGACAGTTGGAAGTGTCTCTAGAATGATCTAGATTCATCTGGAAGGGGCTGATGGCATTTCTCAGCCACAGCGTGTGTCCTTACCCTGGAGGCAAGTCCTAGGGAGAAAGCATTCACAACCTTAGTACCAAGAGCCATCAGTCTCAGTTAAAGTTTCCAGTTAAAGGGGCATCTGGGGCATATTGTTTTGTGTCCATTGATTAGAACAGATTCAGGATCATTCTTATAGCAGTCCTTTTTGTTTTGTTAGGTGACATCGGACCACAGTCACATGACGTTCAGGAGAGTTTGAAGCATATGTGACAGCCACCTGATGGTGTCTGTGTTTGCAGTGGCTTTACTGTCTCTGTCTTTTGTCCAGAGGTCTACAGATACCCTATAGACCTACACAAAAAGGTTGTGTGACCAAGGGTTGGCCAATCAATGTCGTCATAACTACATGATTGGTCTAAAGGAGGGCCGAGTGTGAAGCAAAGCCAGTCACAAGCCCACTCCAAGATTTAGGGATTGGCTCATAGGAAAGAGGGGATCTCTGTCTTCTTTTAGGCCCATGCCATTATAAAAGACAGTAGAAACTGCTAGAAGTCACCTTTGCTGTGCCTACCAGAGGCCCTTTTTATGATAGAGAGTATATAGTAGACAAAGAAGTTAGACAGAAGCTTCTTTGTCAGATCAGTTCTGACATTGTGTCCGTGCCCTGTGTTTTCCATGACTACGTCTTTGGACCCCTCTCATGGAAGCCCACTGAAGCCCTGTGTGCCCACTTTCATTTGGAAAGATTTCTATCACTGACAAGTAAAACCTCTAAGTGTCATGGTTCAGAGCAGAGTGAAGCATTGAAGTCACCAAGAAGTCACTCATTGGGTGATGAGTGTGGGTCAAAGGTAGTGGGGAAGGAGCCATGTTTTATGGTAAGAAATGTTATATGGGAACCCAGCTAGTGGCTCAGGGCTAACAGATATAAGAAACCCAAGGGAACCAGCCAGTCTTTGGCAGAGGCCACAATCCTTTGTTCACATAGTCTTCTGGGACACCTTCTCCCACAGACACAATAAAGAACACAGTAGGTAACTTCTGCCAGAATCCAAGCTGCATACTGTAACACCCTGGCCAGATGTGGCATCCATGTTCGAAAAGACTAAGCCAAAACTACCATCCAGATCTAGGAGGTGGCCAAGGTGGACAGCTTATAGTCCAACAATTGCGTCCCTTGACTGGAACCTTCCAGAAAGAGGAAATGTCAAAGTCTAGGGCAGGCTTTGGTAGGCCAGATGGCTCAGGAGACTACTCCCAGGAAGCCCTGCCACTTATTAAATGTCTACTGGGTGCCAGATACATAGCACATGACACTCTTGATACCAAAGAGAACATGCTGACTTGGTCAGACTGGTGCTAAGCCCTGGGGAGCTCTACTCTATGCTTCCATGAGTAGATATGAGAAAGCACAGAGGTCTGCCTGAGAGCCAAGCTAAGTCCCCTTTCCCCTCCTGACACCACAGCCTAGCGAAAGCAGCCAGTGCCATCCAACTCTGCTCACCTCTGGTTTTCCCAAGGCCAGGAGCCTATTATATCAAAGGGGCCTATTGTTACATGAATCTGTTCTTTTTGGTCACCAGTCACAGAAACCAACTTCAAGTAGCTTAACATCCCCAAATCTTGAGGATTCTGAAGCATTAAGTCCCAAGAGAAATGGGGAATGGAACAGCGGGCTCTTCTAGGGCCAGAAATGACCTGATTTGTGATAGTATCCCTGGTTTCTGAGAAGACCTAAGCTTGGGGACCCCCTCCCCTCTTTACTGTTGATGCTTCTGGCATAAGAAAAGACTTCCATGGGGATTTTGAAGAAGAGCCTCCTTCCCTGGGTTTCCCCAATGATAATGACTTGGTTGGGACAGCAGCTTTCTCCCAGGTGCAGGCAGCGGTCCCTGGGCACCCATAGAGCCAGAGCAATGAGGACACACTGAGGTTATGTGGGCAAGTAAGGAACACAGACTTGACAAGCAGTCCAAAGGAAAAACTCCAGGTGGGAGGAGCTGGACCAGAGTCACAGGTGACTACACACGCTCACACACACACACATAGCATGGCACAATGGTGTGACCTTACATGCAGCAACACAGAGAAAGGAGACAGTCTAACAATGGACAGTGGAACAGCAAATGTCAACAGTGTAGCCCACCAAAGAGGGACGTACCGTGAGTGGTACCTGGCACACGCTGCCATGGAGAGATAGTGACAGGAAGTGAGAGAGGGGAACTAGCAGACAGGCAAAGCAAAGGACGGGTGAGCTGGGCAAACGGTATCCTTTCTACTCCCAAATCTTGGGTGAAAAACCAAGCATCTGCTTGGGGGCGTCTCACAGAAGAGATGTCCAGTCACTTGTCTTAGAGCAGTTATCTGTCCAGTTACCACTCAACAACGGAACACTTCCCATGAGCTAGGTACCATCCTAGAGGCAAGGCGTGGACCCTGTCCTGGGAGTTTCTAGCTAAGGGTCGGTAGATCAGCAACATGTTCAGGGCCCCCATGTCAGATGACGAGCCAGGAGGGAAGTAGGGATGAGCGGGGTCGGGGTGGGGGCTAACAGGGGTGCTTTTATAGGGAGGTAGTCAGAGGGACCCGACTAAGAAGAGTTGGGAAGAGAAACCTGGAGGAAGAGAAAGTAGGATACAGAAAGAAAAAAAAAGTGAATTTTAGTTGAACATTTCTTTCCTCTTTCCAATATATATAAAAAAAAATGTATCCAATAACTCATTTTAGCTCCCACCAGTGA
Organism: Grammomys surdaster; assembly: GCF_004785775.1. NCBI lineage: Eukaryota > Metazoa > Chordata > Mammalia > Rodentia > Muridae > Grammomys > Grammomys surdaster. The sequence goes on along the minus strand of NW_021605455.1, from coordinate 475,541 downwards.
CATGGGAGAATGTCAGGGCTGCTGATGCTGGACAGCCCAGAGTTGCCCACATCCCCATCCCGGACACACACACTCCCCATTACCTACCTCTCCCACATCCATCCCAATTTTACAAGGGGAAAAAAAAACTTCCTGCCAGCAGTTACTAAAAGAGCACTTTCTCCCTCAGCCCTCCCAGAGGTGGAGGTGTGGCTACCATGCTGCAGTATACCTCTGAACAGAAGCCTGTTAGCCTCTGGGGAAGTCCAGTTTGGATGGGTAGCTCTCCCTTGTTCAATTGTTTTTTAAAAAGTGAGACTAGTATGCAGGGTGCAGGACTGTCTGTCAGCCTCAGGAAGTGCAAAAATATACTGTGGTCCTTGTGCCAGGTCCCTCCCTCCCCCTGCAGCAGCATCTCCTTGCTGTGGCTGGCCTGCCCACAGGGGTCGAGTGGGTAGGGGAGCTGTGTTTTTCCCCCTCTGCCTGTACACAGCTGTTTTTGGCTTGGCCACAGAATTCTACCACACCAGAGTTCATGTGGTTATCCAGAGTGGGAAGAATTTCCCAGAATGCCTTGAGAAACCTGAGACACTGAATGGCTTTCAGGGCTTATTGATGTGGCTGGCGCAGGAAATAGCAGTACGTCAATAAATAGTTTTAGGCAGGAAACCGGGCTTAAATGGTAGCCTTGGAGTTTGGGGAAAGACACCAGGGGTTGCTGGGAGGGAGCCTGCCTGTCAGATGAGAACCTAGAGCCAAATAGCAGACTTTGAAATAACTGCCCCTGAGCTGAGGCCCCTTGCTGCTCTTGGATGTAAGAGGCTGAGGTTGGGGGAGAGAGTCAAGACCCAAGGACAGGCCAGTCTCAGCTGGCAGAAAGGGGCTCTTTGTGTAGAGAGGGAAGCTGGCAAACTCTAACACTTGTCAGGAAGAGACACACGGCCTGTAGGTGAGGTGTCAGGAGGAGACACACAGGCTAGGCTCCGGCCTCTAGGTGAGGCATATTCACACCCCATCTGGTGGAAATCAGTGCCAGCTGCCAATCACCCCAAGACTTCCACTGTCCTACTTTAGAAAGGAAAAGGGGGTGGGGGGCAAGGAAAGGAACCATTACAGTCAGTACCTGTTTTTCTGGTTATGAAAAGAAATGGTTATAGAAATTTTTAAAAAGCCATAAAATAAAGAATAAAGGCTACTCACAGTTTCACGATTTGGAAGCAACCATGTTAAGCATTCCGAGCAGTTTTTTTAAAAAAAAAATTGTTATCTATGGATAACATTATCCACAAACTCTGTTTTCATTTAGCATTATATAAACATTGTCTCATGCTTTTGAATAATTTTTTTTATAAATTACTTTCTTTCTTCCTTCCTTCCTTTCTTTCTTTCTTTGAGACAGGGTCTCTGTAACAGTGGCTGTCCTAGAACTTACTCTATAGACCAGGTTGGCCTTGAACTCACAGAGATCGGCCTGCCTCTGATCCCAATGGGATCAAAGATATATGCCAGCCCAGCCAACAAGCAAGTTTCAATGGACACCTGGGTCATCACTGACTTAACCATTGTCTTGTTGCTTAGGCTCCTGACTTTTTATGTTAGATTTGTTGCAAGGCATCTACATTAGATGTGTGCACGCACACACATGTGCACATCACAGCTTGTATGTGAAGGTCAGAGGACAGCTTGTAGGAAACAAGACTTTCCTTCCACCTTGCAGGATCAAACTCAGAAAGTCAGACTTGGAGGAAAGCTCCCTTGCTCGGTGAACCCTCTCCCTGGCCCATTTAGAGTATTTTTCCTGTCCTCATTATTACTTTACAATAGACACCCAGAGGTGCGATTGCCAGGTGACTGGTGGGGTTAATTAAGGTTTTTCAGGAAAAATGTATACTGCCCATATATAAGAATGCCTGTCTCTTGAGTCCTCACCAGCACTGATGATTAAAAGTGTTGCTAATGCAGCAGACAGATAAAAATGTATTTTCAATTCATTCAGCTACTACCTGTATTAAGTTTGTGTTCTTTGGTGATTGTCCTGAGGCAGGATCTCCCTATGTAGCCCAGGCTGATCTAAAACTTGCAGAGAATGAATCCTCTTTGCCTCTGCCTCAGACTTACAGTCATGAGCCACTATGCACAGCCATTTCCACATATTTATTGGCAATTTTTGTTTTGAGTAGCAGCCTACCTCTTAATGTCCTCCATATTTGTCTATGATGAGCTTGGCACTGCTGTTACAAATTTGAACATTCTATATATCATTGGTTCTCAACCTTCCTAATGCCATGACCCTTCAATACGATTCCTCATATTGTGATGACCCCCCCAACCATAAAATTATTTTCGCTGCCACTTCATAACTGGGCAATCTTGCCAGTGTTATGAATTGTTATGTAAATATCTGGCATGCAGGATATCTGATATGTGACCCCTGTGAAAGGGTCGTTTGACCCCAAGGTTGAGAACTGCTGCTATATATTAAGCAATTACCCTCCATCCTGTTTCCTGAAGGCTTGATACCTGCCTCGTCAGTAGCCTCTTAGCTGTTTTGTGGCTCTGTGACTTCCCTATAAAGCCCACCTTTCTCCACCCAGAAGTGTGATTTCACTCCATTTCACCCTCTTCAAGTTTTCATTTTTCTCAATTGACTTTTTACTCCACCTAGAGTTCATCATAGGGTCCAGGATGAATTGAGATGGTAGATTCTTTCCTCCCTGATATCAGACAGTGGTGGCTCTAATATTGCGTCTCCTCTACCTCTGATTGGTTGCCCTCTGGGGATCATATGATAAACCCTTATGGATGCCAAATCTGCTTCTGGACTGTCTGATCTAGCTATCCATGCTTGGTCAATCCCATGGCTTTTTAATTATTAAAGCTTTGGAATAAATTAAAGAAATACAGCCCTTTCCAATTTTGTTGTGTCTTGACTAGGAATTTTTCCCTATTATTCTTTCAAATTACTTTTAAGTTCTTTTTTTTTTTCAAGTCTCTATATCCATTGCCCTTGTACACACACACACACACACACACACACACATAAACACTCATGTTAGGCTTTTATAAGCTAGTCTGGTCATTAAAACATCTCACTGGTAAATTATGTCAAGAAAGCAAGCTGTTGACTTTTATATATTAATTTAATATCTAAATACTCATATTAATTAGTTACTAAACCCTGATTAATCTTTATTAGAGGGTTCTCTTGGGTTTTTCATACATATAATCTAATAATTCTCTCTCTCCTTCCACCCATGGGCATTGCCACTGTTTTTCAATCAGACCCCTTGATGTAATAGATTGCATTTATAGATTTCCTGATGCTAAATCATTACGGCCTTCCTGGGATGAAAGTGTACTTGGTTATAATGGATCTACTTGCTGGCATTTCATTTAGGACTTCCCCATCCATTCACATTAGAGAGGTCAGCCAGTGGGCTTCCTTGTTTATGACTTACTGCGAGATGTCGCCTGTAGATGACCGGCTGGCAAGCCCCTTTTTTCCTGAGTTTTTGGGTTCGTTTCCAAATGACAACAATTATCTCAATTTTCAAATAAGCTTGGATGAAGTTCCCTATGAAAGAGTCATAACTTTAGAGGCCGCCCTATAAAGGTAATTCTTTCATAATTTGATTTCAGTTCATGTCTTTTCATCTCTCCTGGCCTTAATTTCTTTCTTTTTTTCTTTTTCGGTAAGGTTGATGATATTTATTTTTCTGCAACATTATTCACTGCATTGTGTCTTTCGACCTAACATAGTCAAATTTGATCCTGTGTTACCTCTTCCATATTTGTTTTCATATTAAATTATTTTCTAATTCTTCCTTTCCAGCTTTTGTAGGCAGTTTTCTTTCTTTATTTTTTAATTAATTTCCTTTTGCCTATATTGTTTCCTTTCCTCTATCTTCTTAGCTAATGATGGTTTTCTAATTTTTTGGAGTAGAGTTTTTGGATAACATTGTCTGCTAGAAATACAACACAACCTGCTCACACAATTTTAAATGTAATTAGAGGTTCTACTTAATCTAGTATATCTAAAATTTCAGCACATACTCAACTTTTTAAAAATATTTGTTTTATGTGCACGTGCATAAGTGTGGGTCCACACAGGTGGGTGGAGGTGACTGTGATGGCGAGGGGCATCAGATCCCCATGGGGCTGGGGTTACAGGCAGATGTGAGCCATCAAATGTGGGTGCTGGGGTTGAACTCCGATCCTCTGCAAGGATCCTCTGTTCTTAACTGCTGAGCTGTCTCTCCAGCCCTACTCAGCCTTTTATAAAATGACACGCTTTACATTCTTTTTTCCATACTGTGTCCTCAAAACCACTGTCTATTTCACAAGTAAACACACTGTTTGGTGAGCTCTGTTAAGCACTCAGTATTTACATGTGACTAGTAGCTATCACATTGGAGAACATAGGTTAGTGTGCTGTGTTCTCTTGTTTAATGGCCAACAGTTGAATAGTCAGTAGACATGCTGACCTCTCAGTGTATCTTGAACCACATTCCAGAAGTGTTTTGTTGATGGTGGTTTGATTCTAGATTTTTGATTTTTTTTTGAGATAGGATCTCTTTAAGTAGCCCCCTGGCTGCTCTGGAACACTGTAGACTAGGCTGGCCTTGAGTTCACAGAGAACTACCTGCCTCTGACACTATATTGGGTGACAATGTTATGTTTGGGAAATTACAGTAGAATCAATTCTCTATGAATATTGTCCTAATTTAGATGTATTAATTATATTACTCAAATCACCAAAGTAATTCGTTCTTGGCCATGTACTCTGAAGTAAGACATCACTGACTTAACATCCCAGTCTAAAGCTTTCTGGTTCCGCTTTGTCTCAATGGCTTTCGCTACATTTTGAGGCTGTCCTATTATCTATTTATTATAGGCAGTATTTTATCTTAATAAGTAATTATAGCTTTATGTTTAAAAAAAAACACTGATTTTACTACTAATTTAGTTCTCTTCTTGTTTGTCCATAGCTACTTTGACTCGTTCATTATTTAATATACCCTGTTTTCAGTCTGCTACTGGTTCCTAATGTTTATTTTTTAATGCACATTTTTTACATATATTTATTGTGGGGCCAGGGCACACAGATGCCACACTGCGCATGTGCAAGTCAGAAGATCACTTGCCGGGCTCCATTCTGTCCTTCCAAGCTGTGGGACCCAGGGATTGAACTTGGTTGCAAATATCTTTTACCCACTGAGTCATCTTGCTGATGCAATCTTAGTATTCTTCAAGGCACAATTTTACCTGTATTTCTCTGATTAGCCAGCTAAGGGGAAATGACTGACTTCATGGCATAAGTTAGGAAGTGAAGTTCACCTTTCAGTCTTCTGTCCCTGTCTCACGGTCTTAGCCAGTATTCAGTAATTGGATTTTGCATTATTAACCAACGACTATTATGGAATTATCATTCAGGTTTCATTTAAAAATTAGAACTAAGCCGAGCATTGATGGCACATGCTTTAATCCCAGTACTCAGGAGGCAGAGGCAGTCAGATCTCAAGTCCAAGGCCAGCCTGGTCTACAGAGCAAGTTCCAGGATAGCCAGGGCTACACAGAGAAACCGTATCTCAAAAAGAAAAAAAGAAAGCCATAATTAATTTTTTAAATAAAAATTGAGTATCTTCTTTTCTAAAAAGTTTTCCTGGCTTTTGATTAACTCTTTTAAAAACAATCCTTAACTGGCTTATTTTGACTTAACTTTGTTAAGTCTGCCTGGTTTCAATTTCAGTTTCCCATCCTGTTCTTCTATGCCATGATTCCCTCAGAAGTGAGGCGTATATTTTGTCGGCTGGAACATTCATTAAAGAAAGTCTTAATTTTTTTGCTTTTAATAAGATAATATAAAATTTGCCATTTCAACCACACTATGTGCAGCATTTGCCAAAGTAAAATGTTAAATGCATGTTGTTGTATGACAGACTCCTAAAACCTCTTCATCTTACAAAGCTGAGACCCCACTGACCCTGTGCCTACTTCCTCAGCACTTGGCAATTTCTGTCCTGCATCCTGCGCTGCCCCCTGACTGCCCCTGGCCCTTGTCTGCATCTCGGAATCCTAGCCTTCATCAAGACTCTCATTTACAGTTAGGAACACTCCTACTTTTGAGCTGCCATAATCACTTTACCAAAACTGTCTGATGGCAAAGAACCCGTCCCTCTCATGTCAGTAGTTCAGGGTAGCCATGCTTTACCATGGCCCCTTGTGTACTGCCTGATCCATAGCACAATGATATTCTAAAGAGAAGAATTAATGAATGGATGAATGGATGCATGACTGAATGAATGAATGGACAGACAGATGGATGGATGACTGAGTAAACAAATGGGCAGATGGATGGATGATGGATGATGGATGGATGACTGAATGAACGGACAGATGGATGGACAGATGGATGACTGAACAAATGGATGGATGGATGCATGGATGGATGGATGGATGATGGATGGATGGATGATGGATGGATGGATGATGGATGGATGGATGGATGATGGATGGATGGATGGATGATGGATGGATGGATGATGGA